>NC_028458.1:23700230-23802467 GCF_000263155.2 Setaria italica | reverse complement strand
GGGAGTCAGTGAGTCAGTGTATTGGCGAGGGAAGTAGTGGAGGAGAGTAGTCAAAGTCCCCTCCTCGAGCCGCCCGTAGTCCGTCGGCCCCCCTGCAACATAGTTGAAGTCGTGGAGGAGCTGCCCGTAGTTGCGGGAATTTGACGGCAAGTGGACCGGGGTCATCGGCGTGCCCTGCACATGATGGAAGAAATCATGTGGGAGCCGGAGGGGGTAAGTCGTGGAGGTGGTGGAGGAGGAGGAGGAGGAAGTGGGTTGGCTGGAGGAGGAAGAAGAGGATGGAGATGGACCTTGAATGGGCTAGAAGCTACAACTCCTATCTAGCTTCTAAAAGCTAGATAGGAGCCCCCAACAAACACATCTCAACCTTTAACGGGATCAGCCGATGGCTTCAAAAACACATCTCAACCAATGTTTTTCGTGGTGCCATCAAATATTTATTTTCTTTTACAATACTATAAATATTTCTTTTATAAAAAGAAAATGGATGCTACATTCGCAACCCATCTCTCTCCGTGCTCCTCTTCTTATAACACTAATGATCATCAGTCTAGTTTCCTCTTGTACCAAGAGCACTTTCCCCTTGGGACTTGAAAAACTATTGCACATCAAAATGGTCGATCCGCCCTTGCATGTAGCAGAGCTTGAATCTCGATAGCAAAGCATTAGTGGTAGTGCTTGCAAGCCACAACGTCTTCGGAGAGACCAAGAGGGACGTTAGGGATGGGAGAGCGGGGAATTGACGCACGAGCAGCAATACTGACCGCCACAATATTTGTTGGCAGTGGCTATTTGGTTGCAACCCTGATGCCACGCAGCTAGCCCAGGCAGCTCAATCTAACCCTAGGCTCTCAAAATCGATGGCCTGAAAGAGATGCCTAGCAACAAACTACATGCTACAGCAAAAAAAATTCTAGTAGGGCCGCCCCTAGAAAATTGAGGGCCATGTGCTAAAATAAATTTTAGCCTCCTATAAAACCAGTAAATACATGTAACATCCAAAAAAAATGTTATTTTGCTTATAAAAGGAGCCCCCTACATGCTTCCTATAGGAAAAATGCATCGCCTTAAAATTGTGTAGTCCCTGGTCATGATGGAAATATATCGTATAATTTGCAAGAGAAGTAGCAACTTTTGGATGAAAAGATCTATCAAACCTTTTTTTTCCTTTTGCAAAACATGATCTACTTAATACAAGAGGCTAATGGTTTGGCGGTGAAAACTGACAGCAACTTACTAAGACCTTGATGCTTGTAAAAAAATATTTTTTCTATTTGAAGCAAAATGCTATCTGAACAACTTACAAAGTTTTTCTATTCTTAATTTCAATAAGATATGTATAAAACTATATAAGAAAGACAGAGGGGCAAATGGGAAGATTGTGAATAATTTTTAATTGATGAAACTACATACGACTAAGTTAATAGCCTAAATAATGACATAATTGACACTGATCAAGAGTTTAGGATCCTCTATAAATGGGGCCCTATTGGGTGCACACCTTGCACCTGCCTAGGGATGGCCCTAGCTCTAGCCGGCGGGCTGGTAGGCATGAGGCAGCTATCATTCAAGAAAAAAAAAAGCATCACATGTCCAAAAGTATATTGGTCTATTCCACCACTTTCTTATCTTTTCAGCTGCTCAGGCGGCCAACCAAACAATTTCAGCAAGTGATTCTTTTTCTCTTGAGAATTTGGAACTGAAATGTTTTCTACGAATATGGATCACGACCCTAGAAAATCATCGTTTTAGACGGCTTTTGAACCGTACGAGATAAAAGGCCATATGAGATCAGATGACTTCGGGCTTGAACTGTAAGGGTTTTTCTTTTTTGAGATCAGCATTTGGATATTGAAAAGTTAGCAAAAGAAAAACATTAGATCTTATCTAGGAAATTTCCAAAATACATGCCCGTGGATTCTCTACCCTGTTTTCTTAACCAAAACGGCTTTCAAGTTGCCTCAAAAATTCATTAAATTTTTGTAGTGGTACAACAGATGGAGATGAACCTATTTTACATAAAAAACATATGTAGCACTTAAAAAATAAAACCAAATTTCACCAAATTAGGCTCTTTTGAAGATTATGCTGATTTTTAGGGCACATTTTTTTTCTAAAATTGTGGAAAATACATAATATTCTTATTGCGGGATGAAGTAATTCATAAATTAGTTTACATCATAGTTGACAAAGAGAATTTCGAAGTCCTTTAACAAAACAAATTTTAAAGTTATTTCAGAAAAAACAATTGTTTTAAATAACTTCAAAACTTCCTGAGTAACTTAAAATATAAACTTAAAGCTAACAAGTAGAAAGGCCTGATCAACCAAGCCTCAATGCCATGGAATGTAGTCATCTTGACCTTTTAGAAAAACGACATCTCTATCCTCACAAAGACTGACACAGGCTTCTGGTTATTAGTTGATGAGTACGTATTTCATTATGCCACCTGCTGATTTTTTTTTTCAAAACGGAGATTAAAAGCAGTCTGTGATGGAAGTATACAAAGTTTCCTCGCGTGTTATCTAAGCACAAATTAAGTCACCAACAAGCAGAAGGAGCCAATGAGCCATGTCAAATACAAGCAAGCTCTTAGCACGCAACGCTCCCTTCTGCAATGCTCGGCAGGGCGGGCCTCCACTGTCCATGCCGAGCGAGGCCCAACCGGCCGCCAAGCATCACTAGGGCAGCGCTGAAGTCTGGCTCCAGATCCGACGGACGGAGGTCGTTCGCGGTCGGATCAGGTGGACTGGAAGTGGCCTCCTGATCAGGACTTGGCAGCTGGGCCTGAAAATGAAATCAGCTTTACTGGTTAGAAATAGACAGACAACAATCGAAATGTAAATCTGGATTAATTTTGTCAAAATGAACCTTTAGATTTTTTAAATTTATGTGGGCAATACATTACGACTAACATTAGACATGGAGATCTTTGAAGTAGCCTATTTCTTTGATTTGGTGAAACGAAACTCCATTGTGATGTACGTATAGGTGTGTTTGGTTGCATGCACTACATGATGCATGCATGGATGATCCTGGATGGGGTGGTTCAACCAATTTGCTTGTACCATATGGTTCACTCTAATTAGTAGAATAATGTATTAAGTGGGATGACCTCATCCTGGATGAGTTGGTCCAATTCACCCAACCAAACAAAAGGATCATTATTATTTTAAATCATTTCATACATGAATCAAATGATACAACCAACCAAACACACCTATGATGTAGCGCGCTTGTCATGTCTTACGGGTGGACCACTGACTAGTCATGTTTGACGACCCCCATGATTTTGTGGAGAGCACTATGCCTATGTTATGGGTGAAAGCAGCATATCAATATATCATATCTGTCCTCCAAAGATGGGCCCCTCCCTACCTTGTTTGCCATGCTCATCCCCTGTTTGCTCCTCAGGTGACCCATTTCGTCTCGGCGGTGGAGAATCGCGCCTCTACCTACAGGACGTTTGGGTATCGCTATCTCTTCCCCACGATGAAGCTCTTCCTCCTATTTATTCAGCATGAAAAGAGACCTTTAATTAAGTTGATAAGTCACTCACAACCCCCTCTATGTGTATCTAACGGGAAACTTAGTTGTTGCACATAGTAGTATGCAAAAGACCTTATTTATAACGAGGAAATTGGTCATTGGACACCCCAAAAGTGGGTGGAATTAACCTTTTGTAATATACACTTTGGTGCAGGTCAAAGTGAAAATTAAAGCAAGAAAAGGACGCCGAACTCGCAATCAGAACGCATGGTCCCAGTGTAAGTCGCGCTAGTTCAATTTGGTTCGGCAGGTGCAGTGTCCATCATCCACACCACACCAGAACAGTAATGGAGATAGCCACACATCACGTACCTGCTCCTGGGCAAGCGAGCGGTCCGACTCCGGCCGCTGAGCGTCGGCGGCGGCGGTGGCGACGACCATGCGGCGGCTCAGCGTGGCGTGCCGTTTGGAGACAAACTCCCTCAGCACCTCTGCCAATGGTCGCCCATGAACACTGAACAGAATTAACCAAGCAGGAGGACATGCGAGAGTTGCACGGGCATAATATATATACCTTCGAAGCTGACGAGGCGGTAGACGCCGCCGAGCGCGAGCGTGTCGTCGGGGCGGAGCAGCTTCAGCCGCCGCTTCCTCGCCCTGCTTGCTGCCGCCGCGGCATCATCACCGGGGATGACCGCAGCGACGTAGTGGCCGGGGTTCGCGGCCATGACTGCAGCCGCCGAGAGGGCGCCGTGCGCGCGCTCGACGCGGCCGCCGCCAACCCCGCCGCCGGGTGGGTGCTGGATGACTACGGCCACCGCGTCGGCCGTCTGGCAATTTCCCATGCCCGGCACGTCGTCCCCGCGCCGGCCGGCCGGTGTTCTTTGGCCTTTGGGTATGTAGGAGGTCGACGATGACCGGGTGAGGAGGATCGTTGGCGTTTGCTTCTTCAGGGCCTCACGAAAGGAGCGAACAATGATTTTTTATATGCGACGACGATGCGAGGTTGAGGGTTCCGATAGCTCCGGGCCAGCCGGCCGGTGAAGCAGCTGAGCAAGGCTCCATCGAGAGAGTTGTACTACGTGTGGGTGCATGTTGGGGGGTGGTAGGTCGACGGCGACGGCCGACGACGCAGCCTTAAATTTCCGGGGCACGTGTTACAAGGCAGGCTAGGTCTCGCATGGTACGTGGGCTGCTCAGCTCCATCTGCAGCCGCTAGACGCACCGTGGCGGCGTGGCCATGGTAGGGAGGATCAGGAGAGCTTCACAGCAAGTTTAATGCCAGCCTTCAAGCCTTGTCGGCGACCGGAAACGTACCGAATTATTTGCCACGTTACTCTGTACTCAGATCTCAGGAGTAAAAAAACACTGTTCGCTCCATTCAGAATGTACGAGGGCCCTGAACAAGCAAGTACGTGAGCGTCACGAATGGAGCAAGATTTCAGAATGTACGAGTACTACTATATCACAAGTAACGCTGGAGTGGGGTATCTAATATGTTTATCTTTTTTTTGAAATAAAACACCGATATTTTCCGGTACAAAGTGTGTCTTACACTACGGGAAACAGGGAAGATGCCGAGTGCCAGGGGCACTCGGCGAAGCCCCAAAAACACTCGGCAAAGCGTTTGCCGAGTGTAACACTCGGCAAACGACACACGGCAAAAATCTTGACGGCAAACACTGGTTCGCCGAGTGTTTTTGTGTCGGGTGCTCGGCAAAGACTTTGCCGAGTGCCCAGAAAACACTCGGCGAAATATTATTGAAAAAAAAAAATTTGCACCGACACTTATTCGGCAGCCGTCGCAGCAAATGTTCTCTTATCTTCTCTTCAGTCCCCTGCGCCGGCGGATGTGGAGGGGACGGGCGGGCGGCGGATCCGGGGGCCGGGGGCCGAGCGCCGGGGGGCGGCGGCGGATCCGGGGGCTGGGGGCCGGGCGCCGGGCGGGCGGCGGCGGATCTGGGCAGGCGGCGGCGCATCCGGGGGCCGGGGGCCGGGCGCCGGGCAGGCGGCGGCGGATCCGGGGGCGCCGTGCGCCGGGCGGCGGGCGGCGGCGGATCCGGGGGCGCCGGGCGTCGGGCGGGCGGCGGTGGATCCGGGAGCGCGGGGCGGCGGGCGGCGGCGGGGGCCTTCGGGCGGCGGCGGGAGGGAGAGAGGAGGGAGTGAGGGGAGTGAGAGTTTGAGGAGGCCGGGAGAGTTTGAGGAGGCCGGGCACTTATTGAGGGGGCCGGGCACTTATTCTAGTTTGCCGAGTGTCCTACGTGGACACTCGGTAATGAGTTTCTTTGCCGAGTGTCCAACGTAGGACACTCGGCAAATGTTTTTTGAAAAAAAATTAAAAAATATCCAACAGTTTCAAAAAAATACCAAATTTTCACACGAACCAATATAGATTTTCTACTGACTATACAAAAAGTTTTGTAGTCAAACCGAACTCGACCGTCACTTCGACTCTAAATTTTATCGAATCCTTCTCAAAGTTACTATTCTTCTTCTGAGATGCTTCGGTTTGTAATCATCGTACATGATGAAATGTGCAAAATCTTCTCAATTTTTTTCCACAGCCTCCACGTATTATATCATCACATCATGACAAATCTTAAGATTTTCAGACTTTGATTGTTTTTTTACAATTTAAAAATACTACTGCCACACGTTCATGGTCGTGTTTCCTGAACAAGATGTTCGAAATTTCTTTTCATTTCATGGGTCAGGTCTCAAATTGGTCCAAATAACATGAATATCATTTTTCTACTCATTTTATTCCATAATTTGAGTCACCTGCAGTTCAAATTTGATCCAGGTCAATCGGACCGTCCACAGTTTCAGATGCCCTTTTAAACTTGACCAGTTGCGCGCATGGCAGTAGCGTCAGTCTAACACTACGGGAGTACCACATATTGTATGTGGGGAGTAGAAAAAATTTCATGGTGAAAAGAGAAAAAAAAAATTATTTTTTTGCCGAGTGTCAAAAAAAACACTAGGCAAACCCCCCTCTTTGCCGAGTGTTTTTTTTGACACTCGGCAAACCCCCTCTTTGCCGAGTGTTTTTTTTTACACTCGGCAAAGAGGGAGCTTTGCCGAGTGTTTTTTATGTGACACTCGGCAAAGCCCCGATTTGCCGAGTGTTTTTGGCTTGGCACTCGGCGAAGAGCTTGTTTGCCGAGTGTCCGAAAAAAAACACTCGGCAAAAAGAAAACACTCGACAAATTTAAGGTTTCCCGTAGTGTTAGACTGACGCTACTGCCATGCGCGCAACTGGTCCAGGTTAAAAGGGCATCTGAAACTGTGGACGGTCCGGATTGACCTGACCGACAAAGGCCTCAATCTGGACCATCGGCACTACGAATGATCCTGCCACGGCAGTAGTGCACCGCACGTCCCAAGATAACCCACATTTTCTATCACCTCATGCACACACACGTATGACGTATGTGAGCTGCGTCCTCCAGGAGTCCGCTGCGTCATTGCTATCACTTGAGGTGGATGCGGCCGTTGGGCTCCTGTTGAATCGGGCGGCCTTTGCTTGCATCGGGACGCTAAATGGCCGTCGCTGCACACTTCCTCCGATCCCTCCTGTGTGCAGTGCCGGAATTAATTTTCAGCCCCACCAATGTAGACAAGGTATCGATATGTGATGGGGTATTGCTATACTACACTCGAGTGAAAATCATCTCTCCCAAATTCAAATTTTTTTCTTCCACCTCTTCCCCTTCTTCTCCACCTCCGGCGAGCTTTTTAGGGTTCAGGGTTTCGGAGGTTCAGGTTACCTGTGTGCGACGGACATAGAAGAAGCTCCGGGCGGCAGGGTAGCGGGCAGTGGTGGCTGTCGAGACGGCGGCGAGGCGGGGCGGCACCGCCCGCTGGGGCGGTGGAGGACCTCCGGTTGGGCTGTGGAGGGGCGGGGGCAAACACCAGCAGCGACTTGGTGTGGAAGCTTGCGGTCGAGACGGCGGCGGCGGATCCGGCGTCGGGAGCCGCTGGAGATGGCCAGGGCGGTGGTAGAGGCGGGGGCAACCGGCGGCGACGAGCTCGGCAATGGGGGAAAACGGAGGAGGAAGGAGGAGGGAGGGGCGGTGGTGGGAGGGAGGGCCACGCTGGCGCCGGGGACGGCGCCAACAAGGTGGAGGGCGGCGGGCGGCGGCGGTATCGGGGTGACGGGGTCGGGAGGTAGGGGAAGCGGTCGAGCCGAGGGGATGGGAACGAGCAGAAGATAAGGATCTGCTATTGTTGATCTCGTCCATTCCTTTTGGATCCAACGGTCCAGAAATTCGAGTGGGGAAGGGGGAAAACACTCGAGTATACAATAGACAGCCCCATGTGATATCCGTCCTCCGATCCATGGATATTTGATCCGTGGAGGGGTGTGTCGCAACTCTCGACCGGCCTACACAGCATTAATTCGTTTAAATCACTTCAATTATCCCACTTTCTCCATCACATGAAAAGTGCAATTGTAACGTTTGGAAAAAAATATCCAAAAAAGTGCAATCCTAGGAGTTGGAGTGCAATTTCTAGATTTAATGGTCAGGTTTGATTTGCAACCTAAAATTAAATTGTAGCCATGATTTTAGTAAGTACGGTTAGTTGCTTGCAGCATATCTAGAAAATAGAATTGTATTCTTTATGAGATAAGGGGAGCACACAAAAACCTATTCATGCATATGGCACTTAAGTGTGCCAATGTACCACTTGTGTGTGTTGGTTTTTGCCGCCGGGGGATCTCTAGTCTACTCAAGTTCTGATTTTCTCTAGAAAATAATATACACCAAATCACTTGAATTCCACTATATGCAAGTATGAATTGAGGTTCAATGTTGATAAATATGCGTACACATTCCCAAACGGTTTTTGAGATTGAAGGATGTAATTAGGAAGTTCAGGGTAAATTTTTTGTTAACTGAGAGAGCGTGAAATGGAGCCGGCCGCCTTCCTAGATAGCTAAGATAGGGATATTGTTTCGTGCATAACATTATTCAACCATTGCTAGCTGCAATAGTGTCATGTCGACATTATTCGGGATACATGTGAGGTATGTCGCAATCTACAACAATATACTTTGGATTACTGAGGTGTAACACAAATTTCGACATAGCAAGCAATGGTTACGTTCCTGCATTTAAATGAATTTATAGTTGCTCACGTTAACTACTTGCTTTGTTTAGTCTACATCGAACTCAGCCTCTGCCCAAGACACACAAGGTGTGGTACCTAGAGAGATTGGTTCATCAAATGCAATAATTGGTGGGTCAACTCCGGAGAGTGCCTCATAAATAATTTTTTTCTGGCAGCAATATTTTTGCTGAATAATGTCAACATGTTCAACAAACCATTTCTTTATTTTGTATATAAACCAACTATTCAAGTTTTATTTATTTGAACTTGAGTTTGTCTACTTTTGTACCATTACTAACGGTAAAGTTAAAGTTGAATTTGGCCATCTATTCCTGTGATGCTCAATTTTATGGTTGTATGTGTGTAAGATTTAGGTGATATGATGAACCATTTGTGGGTAATTCTTCCCTTAAAAAAAGAAAAATACACTGCAAAATGAGCCACGTGGTAATAGAAAAATACTTTATGTTAAGTTTCCATTGTGTTATGTCAAATACTCGGGAAAAAAACAGCAATGGAATCACACGGAACCTTGGAATCGTCACCGTTTGTAAATGCCGTATACGCAATGGATTCCGTGTGCTTAAAATGGCACACGGTACATATAACAAATTCCCGTGCGTTGAATGTGACACTCTAACATATAGTAAGTCCCATGCGCTAGAATTCCCGTGTGTTAAAATTGACACTCGATAATGTATACTAAGTTATGTATGTTCCTTTAAAACACTCGAGTTCTATATGTCCTTTAAAACACTCGGGAAACATAGCACATGGTAACCTTTAGTAGTTCCCATGAACACACTTGGGAAAGACAATTTTTCTTAGTTTTTGCTCCCAAATGACTAATCCCGAGTGTCGGTGCTTGGCAAAAGGATTAACATGTGTTTCTTGCTCTTTCCCGTGTGTTCTTGAATCTTGACACTAGGGAATGATAGTGTCAATGTCCTATATCCTAGTACTGGAGGTTGAAACAGTGGATAGGGTGGTGACCAAAAGTAACATCCTTTGATGAACACTACTCCTTGGCTACCACTTGGGATGTGTATAGAGAGAATCGGGAGTTCGAAGTTGGGATAATATCAACTCACCCAGTATGGTCTCGCTCTTGATATAAGAGGGTCGGGCTAAATTGCAGCTAGCCATATTTTTTGCCCTTCTCATACTAAAAAATTTCCATGCTTGGACCCAAATCAAACTGCTTCCCATCTTCATGGACCTCTAGTCTTCATCCTTATTTGAGTTTTTTTATCCACGCCAACAAGCTTCATCACCATAGCTCGCAATAGCTTACTTTCCTATCATTTCAAATGGCACCAACCATTTGAAAGTGCATTTGGCCTCCTAAGTGGGTTTTGGTGTTCATGACATGCATAACTAAGGAGCTAATGAATTTATTAAGAAATTGACAGGTTCAAATGTTAAGAAATGAAAAAGTGCAAGAAAGGATCCCAAATTCATTTTAAGGATGGTGTTAAAGCATAAAGGAAGATCATTTATAATTTTTATTTTTGAATTTGAGTATAGGAACACCATACTATAAAGGGGGACGCGGATGGATAGCTTGAAGATGTCAAAGTGCTTGTTTGAGATGCTAACATCCATGAGAGACACCACTCACACACTTGCACATTTAATTTCTCATAGTTTCTGTGAGTATCGGAAGTTTCGACACATACCGGAAGTTCTCAAAAACGGATTTAATTGAACAATGTTGGAAGCCGACCCTGTGTCGGAAGTTCCAATAATAGGCACCGGAAGTTTTTAGCAACTTCCGGTAGGGGGTTCCTAACCGTTTTATTTGAACTATCTCGGAGGTTCTGACCGAGTGTTAGAAATTCTGACAAGCACTTAACAGAACTGCAACGGCTAGTTTTGGGGTCTCAGGTATTTATACCCCCTTGAGCATTCAATATTCCTCCCTACTCCCTCCTTGAGGCAAATCCTTGAGAGTTTTGTGCTAGGGCTTAGGTGAGAGAAGGATTTGAGGTGTGTGACTCAATCTTTGAGTGAGAGGTCAACCAAGTTCATCTCAAGAGCACTTGAAGCATCTTCAGCCTTCGATTCGTATTTGTTACTCTTGAAGCTTGCTTCTAAACGGTTCGGTGTCGCCCATTTGAGCGCCCTCTCGTTGTGGTACGTCCAGGAAGTTTGTATTGCCCATCCTCTTGGAGGATTCATAATAAGTGACTCAATCCTTCTTTATGGTTAATTGAGAGAGGTAAAGGGTTAGTGAGGACCCGACTCTATGTGAGCTCCTCAACATAGACATAGCTCCCTTTGTGGGAGTGAATTTCATTAAACAAATCGTTTATCTCATGTGATTATTGTGTTCTTCAAGTTCTTGTTGACCTAGAGCTTGATTTGTGCCGATCTACATTTTGGTGAAGTTTCTCTCATAAAGATCACCTTTAATAGTTTCTATATATTATTGCTGAACTTTTGATTCAAATGGATTCTACTGTAACCCATTTATTTTTGAATTTCGTAGAGTAGCTTTTACACTATCGGAAGTTCTGCCCCTATATCGGAAGTTCCGACCTATCGGAAGTTCCGGCATAGCGTCGGAAGTTCCGACACATTTAACACCGTTGCGAAGAATTTTCATATTTTAAAGATCGAGTCTATTCACTCACCCCCCTCTAGGCATCACACGATCCTTTCAATTGGTATCAAAGCCTAATCTCTTGATTAAGGCTTAATCGCTAAGGGATTAAAGATGTCTCAAGTTGGGGATGGTGCCGCCGCCGCCGAAGAAGCTGCCGCTCGAGCCGCTGCCATAGTTGCTGCCAATGCGGGTCTTGGAGGTCCCGTGGACCCTCAAGGCCAGCTACCAAGGAGTCATCCACACTCTATTCGTGAAGCAAGCTCTGATGACGATTCTAGCTCAAGTGATAATCTTGAGGGTGAAGACTTGGAAGCAAGGAGAAGAAGAAAAGAGAAGATGAAAGTCAAGATAGAGAAGAAGCCGTTGAAGTTGATGAAGAAGAGGATCAAGGAAGGAAGGGACAAGCATCCTTTCTACGAGTTACATCAAGTTCCTCATAATTACTCAAATGCATCATCTCAATATCCTCCTTCACAATTTCAATCGGTCCACTTGGGAAAACCTCCTTACTTTGATGGGATGGATTATCCCAAGTGGTCATATGATATGAAAATGCATCTTTACGGGATTCACCTTTCTATTTGGGAAGGTGTGGTTGTAGGTGTAACTCCACCCAAGAATGGTGTACCGAGAGCCAAGCAAGTTCAAGATTACTTTCGCAATGCACAAGCTGTAAGAATCATCACCAACTCTCTATGTGCTCAAGAATTCAACAAGATCCACTCGGTTGAGGTTGCCAAGGTGATTTGGGACACACTAAAGGAGGCACATGAGGGGACTGATCAAGTTAGAGAAGGCAAGATGGATTTGATTCATGGAGAGTTAGAGCACTTTGTCACGCTTGATGAAGAAACCGTGAGGCAAATGTTTGATAGACTAATGCTCCTTGTGTCGGACATTAGATCTCTTGGAAGCACGAATTGAGATGATCACAAGGTCACAAAGAAGATGCTTAGCGCTTTCACACCAAGGAACCCTACTTTTGCCACTATGATTAGAAGGGATCCAAGCTTCAAAACAAAGACACCCAATCAACTTCTTGTGAAATCTTACATCAAGAGTTGGTTGAAAGAGATGTGGCTAAGTCAATTAGTCAAAAGATGAACAAGAGTGTTGCTCTCAACATTAGCTCCAGCATCATGGTTGACTCAAGCCCCAAAGTTCTCAAGGCAAAGAAATAAGACACAAATGATGAAGGAAGCACCGATGAAGAAACCGCCTTGGTCTTGAGAAATTTCAAAAAGTTCATGAAGAAAAAGAATTTCAAGAAAGGTGGTGATTATAGGAAGAAACCATCACAAAGAAGATGCTATAAGTGCAAGGAAATGGGTCACTACATTGCCGATTGTCCATACAAGAAAAACAAGGATAAAGAAGATATAAGGTACAAGGAGAAGAGCAAGGAGTACAAGAATAAGTATCAAGGTCAAGCTCATGTTGGTCAAGAATGGGATTGAAGTGATGAAGAATCCAACAAGAAATGTATGGCAATTCTAGCCATACTCAAGTCTCCTACACCAACAAAACTCTTCAACAACACTTCCAACAGTGAGGATGACACTCCTTTTTATCTCATGGCAAGAGGAACCAAGGTAGAAGAAACAACCACCTCCTCTTCTCTCTCTTCCTCCATATCAAGTAACGTGCAAAATGATTTGGAAGATGAAGAAGAAAAATATAAATCTAACATGATAAATTTGGAAAGAAAGTTTACAAAGAAATCAAAAAGCTTATAGAGAGATTGGAGAAAAAGAAAGAGTCTCTTGATAGGCAAGAAGATTTGCTCATCCTTAAAAAGGAAATGAGGGATATGGGTACCTCATGGATCCCCACCGACCAGGATACTAGTCGGCCTTAACAATTGGGCGTCCTCGACCAGGGTGTATGGGCCAAGGACATGAAGATACTTGGAGTACAAGTCAAGGAGGCCGGACAATTCAAATCTGCCCGAATATTGTAGGATACGTATTGTAATCCGACTCAGATTACCTTTCATGTAACAACGAGTAGATTAGATTCAACCCGACTTGTAAGTCTGGATCGTCAGCCTATATAACGCGGCCAGGGGCGCCTCCCGAGGACAATCCAATCCCACGTGAGCTATTCCACGCACCAGCGCAAAGCAATACAAACCACCAATACAGGACGTAGGGTATTACTCTCCGGAGGCCTGAACCTGTCTAAATCCTTCTGTTCTCATGATCACCTTCGAGTTCTTGATCTCTCGATCCTCTCTGCCTAGAAATCAACCACTTGGGTAACCTCCTGGTGGACTGCCAGGCTACTAAATCCGACACTTGGTGACTTGATGAACATGGCACATGGTGTGACAAAGACTAATACAACTCAAGTCAAGCCAATGGTCAAAGCAACTACCAAGGTAAACATTGTGGAAAAAACCATGACAAAGTCAAAGGACAAGGTGGTTGCGAATGAGCCCTCACCAAGCTACACCACCGACTACATGGTTACGATGGACCACAATGGTAAAATAGTGGCCAAGTATGTTGGTGGCTACACGAAAAAGGCTATCTTTAGAATTATGTGGGTTCCAAAAATATATCCATCTAACCAACAAGGACTCAAATCTTTTTGGGTACCTAAATTTCAAGATTAACATGATTTGTAGACCTACTCCTCCAGTGGTACCGCACGATTGCTTGATAGTGGATGCTCAAATCATATGATCGGGGGGAAGGATATGTTTTCATCCCTAGAGCATTATGACACACCTAAAGAAAGCATTGTCTATGGAGACAATAGCAAAGGGGATGTAATTGGAATGGGTAACATTGCTATCTCAAAACAACTCTCTCTCTAATGTTTATTTGGTTGAATCTTTGAGATATTATTTGTTATCCATATCACAACTTTGTGAGAAGGGCTATAATTGTTTCTTTACTAATGAGGGTGTGACCGTATTTAAAAGGGAGGATGCCTCTATTGCTTTTACGGGTCACTTGAAGGAAAACTCTATCTAGTTGATTTCACAACAAATAAAGTTGAGGTCGAGACTTGTTTAGTGGTAAAAACTAACTTGGGTTGGCTTTGGCATCGTCGACTAGCCCATGTTGGGATGAGGAACTTGGCCAAACTTCAACAGGGTGATCACATCCTAGAACTAACAAATGTTATCTTTGAGAAAGATAGGATATGTAGCGCATGTCAAGCCGGGAAGCAAGTTGGTGCTCCACACCCCGCTAAGAACATCATGACTACGTCAAGACCATTGAAGTTTCTACACATGGATTTATTTGGACCCATTCTTACGTTAGCATTGGCGGTAATAAATACGGTCTTGTTATCATTGCTAATTTTTCCCATTTCACTTGGGTATTCTTTTTGCATGATAAAAGTGAAGCTCTAGGGGAAGTCAAAAAATTCATTAGAAGAGCTCAAAATGAATATGAGTTGAAGATCAAGAGGATAAAGAGTGACAATGACTCGGAATTTCGAAACACCAATGTTGAAGAATTTCTTGATGAAGAAGGGATCAAGCATGAGTTCTCCACTCCATACAGTCCGCAAAAAAAGACATTGTGGAGAGGAAGAACCGAACCTTGATTGAAGCCGCAAGAACCATGCTTGATGAGTACAAGATCCCGGATATTTTTTGGGTGGAAGCAATTAACATAGCTTTCCACGCCATCAACCATCTCTACCTCCACAAATATTTGGGCAAAACATCCTATGAGAAGTTACCGATAACAAACCCAAGGTGCACTACTTTAGAGTTTTTGGGAGTAAATGTTTTATTCTAAACAAGAAACCTAAAAGCTCCAAGTTTGCACCAAAGGTTGATGAAGGCTTTCTACTTGGTTATGGTACTAACGAACACGCCTATCGTGTTTTCAACAAACCACCAGTTGTGTTGAGATCACGGTAGATGTGACTTTTGATGAATCCAACGGCTCTCTTGCAGAGCAAGTTGATAAAAACCTTGTAGATGATGAGGAGCCACCAAGCCAATCAATCATGAGAATGGACTTGGGTGAAGTGAGACCGCATGAAGTTGAGGCTCAAACGCCGGTTGAAAAGGACAACAATGATCCATCATCATCAACAAGAGTTGAACTATCAAGTTCTCAACAAATTCAAGATCAAAGTCAAGTTCATAGTGACGACCAAGCTCATGGCATTGATCAAGGGGGAGAACAAAGTGGTGAAGCTCAAGAAGATGCTCCACAACTTGAAAATGATGATGATGGACCAATTTAACGTCAATCACAAGTGCCTCATCCAAGAGTTCATCAAAGCATTCAACGGGATCATCCCATTAACAACATCATTAGAAGTATCCAAAGAGGGGTAACTACTCGTTCATGTTTAGCAACCTTTTGTGGATGTTACTCGTTTATTTCTTCTTTGAAACCTCTCAAAGTAGATGAAGCACTTGATGATCCGGATTGGGTGATTGCCATGCAACCCTTTTTAATGCGCCGCTTGACCCAGTTTTGAAAATGAGAAGAATTAAACAACTTCACAAGAAATGAAGTACGGGAGTTGGTTGAGAGACCAAAGCAAAATGTGATTGGCACCAAGTGGGTTTTCCGACACAAACAAGATGAACATGGTGTGGTCACAAGAAATAAGGCAAGGTTAGCTGCACAAGGTTTCACTCAAATTGAAGGTTTGGATTTCGGTGAGACCTATGCACCCGTAGCTAGGCTTGAGTCAATTCGTATTTTATTAACCTATGCTACTTACCATGATTTCAAGTTTTGTCAAATGGATGTGAAAAGTGCATTTTTGAATGGCCCCCTATCCGAGTTGGTGTATGTGGAACAGCCGCCGAGCTTTGAAGATCCAAAATTTCCCAACCATGCGTACAAGCTCCATATGACGCTCTATGGGCTTAAGCAATCTCCTAAAGCATGGTATGAATGCCTTAAGGATTTTCATCTCAAGAACGACTTTGTAATGGGCAAAACTGATTCTACTCTTTTTACTCATAAAGTTGATAAGGATATATTTATTTGCCAAATATATGTTGATGACATTATATTTGGTTCTACTAATCAAAAGTTTTGTGAGGAATTTAGTAGGATCATGACCAAAAGGTTTGAAATGTCCATGATGGGTGAATTGAAGTTCTTTCTTGGATTTCAAGTCAAGCAAATGAAGGAAGGGACTTTCATATGTCAAACCAAGTACGTAAAAGATATGTTCAAAAAGTTTAACATAGCTGATGCTAAACCTATCAAGACACCCATGGCATTGAATGGGCATCTCGATCTTAATGAAGAAGGAAAGCCGGTTGATCAAAAGGTATATCACTCCCCGATTGGCTCTCTACTTTATCTTTGTGTATCTAGACCGGATATAATGCTTAGTGTGTGCATGTGTGCAAGATTTCAAGCCAATCCTAAGGAATGTCATTTGATGGCTGTTAAGAGAATTTTGAGATATTTAGTATACATTCCTAACCTTGGCTTATGGTATCCCAAGAGCTCCACTTTTGATCTACTTGGTTATTCTGATTCGGATTATGCCGGTTGCAAAGTAGACCGAAAGAGTACAACGGGGACTTGATAATTCCTTGGTAGATCATTGGTGTCTTGGAGCTCTAAGAAGCAAAATTCGGTTGCTTCATCCACCGCCAAAGCCGAATATGTGGCAGTTGGTGCTTGTTGTGCCCAACTCTTGTGGATGAAGCAAACGTTGAGTGACTTTGGTTGTGAGTTTAGCAAGATTCCACTCTTGTGTGACAATGAGAGTGCCATCAAGCTAGCTAACAATCTGGTGCAACACTCTCGAACAAAGCACATAGATATTAGACATCACTTCTTAAGGGATCATGAGGCTAAAGGAGATATTGCTTTACATCATGTGAGCACCAAAAAGCAACTTGCCGATATCTTCACTAAGCCTCTAGATGAGCAAAGATTTTATGCTTTGAGGAATAAGCTAAATATCTTGGATTCTCGTAACTTGGCTTGACTTATTGCACATACTTGATCGTTGCCTAGATAGGAAAAATGGATTTCTTTGTGTTGAGTTTCTTTTAAAACTTGGACTTTGATCTTTGGATCAAAACTTGACTCAAGTGATCATTATTATGTAATGTTGCTTGTTGGCTGATCACTAAGTGTCAAGTTGTCTTATATGTCTATAAGCCATATATCTTGAAATCTCAATCTTTATCCATCTCAAAATCAATCTTTTTGGAACAATCTCAAATCTATCGGAACTTTCGGCACACCACTGGAACTTCTGACAGCCACCAGAAGCATTAGCAAAGCGCCAACCGAGGGTTCCCAGGAGAATTTTATTTATCATTGGAACTTCCGACGCATAGTCGGAACTTCCGATAACCATCAGAACTTTCATATTTCTTCCAACATAGGGTGCTCAGGAGTTGATTTTATTTATCGTCGAAACTTCTGATAGACTGCTTGGGAGTATATATACCTGTTGGATACTACTTGAACCCTAACCCTCTCACCTCACTTCAAACCGTCGGCTCCTTTTCTTCTCTCTCAATCTCGTGAGACGATCTTGATTTCCAACCGTGGGAAGTTTTTGCTAGTGGTCTCTTTGGATTCTCCACTCCTTGGAGGTTCTAATCCCCATCGGAAGTTCTTTGATTCGCGCGGAATATCTTTGAGGTAACTCATTCAAAAATCCCGTCGCCCGATCTCTCAATGTAGTAGGAGTTAATCAATTTCGTTTGGAGGATAGACTATAGATATGCCTTAGAAATCATACCTATGATCTTATTCAAATTGGTGGGTGCAATCTCAGATTCCATGAATTTTGGACGAACTCAGGCTCTGTCGGAAGTTCCGACCCCTAGTCGGAAGTTCCGACAGGTGCTTGAAGTTTCTATTTTAATTCATGTGTATCATATCTTGACTCCATCCTAATCCTTTTCGCAAATCATGTCAGATGGGTCATGAAAGGAGAGGCAAACAACATGAGGAGACCCCGGAGATTGAATCTAACTCCTCCACCGAATCAGAAGATCAAATGCCTATTTCTCAAAGCAAAGGGAAGAGGAAGGCCGTTCCAAAAGTTCCTACGCGTGCTAGAGGCAAGGGGAAGCCTACTCCAGCTGGGGGGTCTAGTCAAGGTGGTCGACCTCGCATGTAGAATGCATCCGCTCCGGGTGCTCATATGGATGAGAATGAGATGATCACTTTGGATTTTCTTGAACAAGTGATCCTTCGGATGTCTAAACCCATTCGAGAAGAGAGGCCGGGATATAATGGAGTTCGGTTGGTGGATTATCGAAAGGGCAAGCATGATATACGAGCTCTCTGGTATGATAGGCCATCTAAATATCAAAAGGAGTTCTATGAAGATGTCCGTTTTTAGCTGCGCTTCCACACCGATTGGTATGAGTCGGTGATTATTTGCAAAACTCATCCTACCACTAAAATGAAGTCCATTGATTGGCCATATTTCAATCCAATTGAGTTGTCTATCATTGATCAAGTTTGGGAAGCATGCAACAATAAGAATCTTATCTCTCTTATGGAATTCAATTGTGATTGGAACGAGGAAGTCATAGCTCAATTTTATACCAATCTTTATATTGATCGGGTTAATAAGGTGATGCATTGGACTCTTCAAGGGAAGCCCTTCTCGGTGACATATGCGGAATTTGCAAACATTCTTGGTTATAGCGAACGTGATCTCGCTAGATATAAGATTCATGAGATGAAAAATGTCATTGAAGATGGTGAGATGACTTTTATGTATGACAATGCATATGGGATAATTGAGCATGGCATTACCAAGGGTATGCTTCCTTTCTATAAATTGCTAAACCAACTCTTCCGCTATACCCTTTGTCTTAAAGATGATGATGCGGACAACATCTCCAACATGTCAAAGAACCTAATTGCAAGAATGCATCCCGACATCGTGAGTTTAGTGTCTTTTACTTCATTTGGGAGGAGATTATCATTTGCTCTTACTCACCCAAGAAGAGTTGTTACTATGCTCCTTATACTTTTGCTATGATCAAGGAAGTGACAAAGTTGGAGATATTGACGGACAAGGGTCATCCGATCTACAAGCCAAAGAAGGGTCACATTGAGTGGCTTTGCAAGATTGGCTCCCATGGTATTCGTCCTCCACCACAAGGACCTTCTCATGGGCCTTCATCTTCTCAAGGACCATCTATTGGAGCTTCACCCTCTCATGGGCCATCATCCTCTCATAGGCCCTCTAGCTCTAGAGGTCCTCCACCCTCCCATGCTCCTAAGAAGAAAGGGATCTTCAACTTTCTATCACAAGGTCTCTTTGCTTACTTCAATGTGGGCCACCACAATGTGGAAGAAATGTATGCCCACAAGAAGCATGTAGATGATCAGCTCTTGAAGATAGAAAAGAGGCAAAAGGAGCTCATGGCTAAGAATGATATCCCACACTCTCCTGTTCGTGCTCCTATGGATTTTCCTCCTCCACTGGTATTCTACAATCCTTGGGAGGAAATTGGGCAGCTCTCCATGTTCTTTGGGGCTCTCCAAGGAGAAGATGATGAAGATTTGGGTGGGCGCAAGGAGTCCGAGAAGGAAGAAGACGATATCCCCGCTGCTTATACTCTAGAAGATGAGGGTGATGATGAGGATGAGGAGGAGGAGGATGAGTGATGGCTATGGAAGAGCCTCCCCTTTTTGGAGCTTGATGCCAAGGGGGAGTGAGCTCACCATGGACCATGTGGTGGTGGTTGCTATCTTTTTATGAGTATTTTAGTTTGTGGGCTTGTGGACATGTTAAACATTATTTTGGTGTGATGTGTGGTGTGCCAAGTGAGACTTTTAAATTTGTAAGATTTATTTGTGCTTTGTTGTGTTAGTATGGATCTAGAACTTAATGTTTATGTGATGATTATGGTTTGATGTATTGTTCGTTCCCACTTTGTTGATGTGATATATCTTGTCATATGCATCACGTTGATATTAATGTCACACTTTGCACCCCACGAATGCAAGGGTATAGGGGGAGCTCTCTTTAAATGTGCAAATGGCATTTGAGGCCATTTTTAATTTTATCTTAAAGAATGCACATATTAAGGGGGAGCTCACCTATATGATTGGATTCAAAATGTTTATATATTTCTCTTGTAAGCCTTAGTTGTGTTGTCATCAATCACCAAAAAGGGGGAGATTCAAAGTGCATTTGACCCCCTAAGTGGGTTTTGGAGTTGATGACATGCATAACTAAGGAACTAATGAATTTATCGAGAAATTGATAGATTCAAATGTTAAGAAATGAAAAGGTGCAAGAAAAAACCCCAAATTCATTTTAAGGATGGTGTTGAAGCATAAAGGAAGATCTTTTATAATTTCTATTTTTGAATTTGAGTATAGGAACACCGTACTATAAAGGGGGACGCGGATGGATAGCTTGAAGATGTCAAAGTGCTTGTTTGAGATACTAACCACCCATGAGAGACACCACTCACACACTTGCACATTTAATTTTTCACAGTTTCTGTGAGTATCGAAAGTTCCAACATGGGGTCGGAAGTTCCGACACCTACTAGAAGTTCTCAAAAACTTCCAACAGGGGGTGCTCAGCAGATTTAATTGAACAGTGTCGGAAGTTCCGACCCTGTGTCGGAAGTTCTGATAATAGGCACCGGAAGTTGCAGGTTCCCAGCCGTTTTATTTGAACTATGTCGGAAGGTCCGACCCAGTGTCGGAAGTTCTGACAAGCATTTAATAGAACTACAACGGCTAGTTTTTGGGGCTCAAGTATTTATACCTCCTCAACCCCCCTTCATTTGTGGCTAACCAACCACGAGACAAACACCCCTTGAGCACTCAATACTCCTCCCCACTTCCTCCTTGAGCTAAATCCTTGAGAGTTTTGTCCTAGGGCTTGGGTGAGAGACGGATTTGAGGTGTGTGACTCAATCTTTGAGTGAGAGGTCAATCAAGTTCATCTGAAGAGCACTTGAAGCATCTTCGGCCTTCGATTCGTGTTTGTTACTCTTGAAGCTTGCTTCTATACGGTTCGGTGCCGCCCGTTTGAGCACCCTCTCATTGTGGTGCGCCCGGGAAGTTTGTATTGCCCATCCTCTTGGAGGATTCATAGTAAGTGACTCAATCCTCCTTTGTGGTTGATTGAGAGAGGTAAAGGATTAGTGAGGACCCGACACTTTGTGAGCTCCTCAATGGAGATGTAGCTTCCTTTGTGGGAGTGAACTTTGGTAAACAAATCCTTTGTCTCGTGTGCTTATTGTGTTCTTCAAGTTGTTGTTGACCTAGAGTTTGATTTGTGTCGATCTGCATTTTGGTGAAGTTTCTATCATAAAGATCACCTGCGGTAGTATCTATATATTATTACTAAACTTTTGGTTGAAATAGATTCTGCTATAACCTATTTGTTTTTGAATTTCATAGAGTATCTTTTACTCTGTCGGAAGTTTTAGCCCTGTACCGGAAGTTCCAGCACAGCGTCGGAAGTTCCAGCACAACGTCGGAAGTTCCGGCACATTTAACACCGTTGCGAAGAATTTTTCGATTTTAAAGATCAAGCCTATTCACCTCCCCCCTCTAGGCATCACACGATCCTTTCACCATTGTTATTTCTCCCTCCACCATACTAACTTGTTGGACCAAGTTCCCCCTCCCCATGCCAGTGGCCCTTTACAGTTCCTACTAGCCATCTTATCCCACCTTAGCTAGTGATGTTCTCACCACGCCACCTCCATTGCCATGCTAATCCTCCCCTGGTCTTCCATCTAAAGCTCCAAATCCTTGACCTTAACTCCTCAAAATCCTCAATCAATCTCCATTCCTAACTCATAGGAGAGACCCGATCTCATTAGAGATGAGGAGAGGAGGGCAAATGTCATTGAGGGGCTGTGAGAGAACAATAAGATTAAGTGGAAGAAAGTTTTGGGTGTAAGCGTACACAGTGAAAGAAATATATGAATGTTAAATATCAATCTTGTAATGAAAAAGACAAGTGCTAGCTATTGACCATTTACTTTTCTTTGGTGGAGGTGTTGAAGACCGTTAATATGTTTCATGGATAGTTGAAGTTAAGAAAGTTGTTGCCAATTCTTTCTGAACTTGTTTACTTAAATTCCAAACTTTTGTAGGTTTGTAGAAATCCTTTGGCTCTTGTACAGTACTTCCACCGTCCTAAATTATAGGTCTGGCTTTTCTAGATTCATAGGTATTAATTATGCATCTAGGCATAGGATATATCTAAGCGCATAACAAAATCTCTATCTAATATTGAAGTACGGTTGTTTCTTCCAACCATCAGGTAGTTTTTCAAAAAAGTCCCTCAACTTGTTCGTAATCAGCCCGCAGTCCTTGGAGTTAACAGACGTAGTTTTAGATGATTTGCAAAAAAAAGTCCCTTTCTTCCTTGCCTGCGTGTGTTTCTGCGGCCCGTGGTGCATCCGCCCCTCCTCTGTTCCCACGAATCAATCCATCATCACGCGTCGTCCGCCATCCACCCGTGCCCCACTGGCCTCGCCGTCCGCCGCTGCCGACCGCCTCGCCATCCACTGACCGCTCGCGCCACCGCCCGCCACGACATCCACTCGCGGCGTCGGCCGCCGACCAAGCAATACACCCAAGAACAAAATAGAGGATAAAGGAATAGCACTAACCAGCAACAACAAAATTTGACATCAGCATCTAGACGTCAATCGTTCACAGCTACAGCACCACCACACAACTCCTCCTGGCCAAGTGGCGAAGGCCAAATGAAGTAGATGATCGCGAATCTATCCAGTGACAAGGAATCACGCGGCAAGTAATCGACAACACAGCAGCGGGAAAGCAGGTTAGCGTTGGTGGGGATTCAACGCAGGAGGTCGGTGAGGAAGCAACGACAGAGCGGGGAGGCAATAGGGGTGCAGTGCATGGGCCCGACGAGGAAGCGTGCGTCAACATCAAAAAAATGAGCGTTGTAAAAGAAAACATGACAGAACTGATTAGTTCTTGATCTCGCTTGATCTCACGTGATTAGCACGAGGGAACTACACGATCATTCCCAGATCGACGAGATCAAGAAAATAGGCACAATGCTTAGGCTTTGGGATAAGAATGACGTACTACTCAATTTTTTAAGCCCATAGGACCTACATCAAATAAAAACCAACGTTATAAAAGAACAAACGACCAAGATAAAAAGTGAAGCAAAAAAATTATATTCAATAATTCAGGAAGAAAAAATCAATAATTCAGAAACAAAACAACATCAAATTATCACTCATGTTTTGCGTAATGTGTATTGGGACTTTTTTCCTCATATTTTCTAATTTATAAATAAAAATCAAAATGATCTATAATTTAGGATCGCAACTCTCCGAAAATATTGAGGGATTTATAAGTTCAGTAGATGAGCCTTCAGGCCTCTTGGGTACGGTAATGGGTAGTTGGGTTTTAACTTTTAAACCAGGCTCGGAGTTGGGATAGCACGGGCTTGGTTGGGTTGGGCCATCTCATGCTTGCCGGGGAAATCTCAAGGCCCAGCCTCCGAAGCATTGCCGGGTAACCCCAGCAGATGCGCGGACAGGGTGTTCGCCGCGCCGGAGGAGCACAACCACCACCAGCCGCCACTACTTTTGGGTTGCTCGTCGCCAGACGGCGTGCGCACTGTGGCGCGACGCCGCGGAGAAACCGTCTCCCTTCGTCGCAGCCGCCCCAAACCTGCTCAGCCGCGGAGAAACCGTCTCCCCTCGTCGCAGCCGCCATGCTCCGCCGCAGCCGCCGGTTCCTCCCCGCCAGACCACCTCGCCGCCGCCACCCCAAACCCGCAGGGAAAGCCGAGCCGCCTCCCCCGGCCGCGCCGACCTACACCCGCGACGTAGTGCGCCGCGCCACCGCCATCCTCCGGGACCACCCCTGGTCGGCGGCGCGCCCGCTCCTCCTCTCCCTCCCCGGCCTCGCCTGGGACTCGCACACCGTGGCGCGCGTGCTCAAGACCCACCCGCCGCTCCAGAAGGCCTTCCTCTTCTTCCGCCTCGCCGCCGCCGCGTCGCCCACCTTCCGCCACGACCGTTTCACCTACACCTCCATGATCCACCTCCTCGGCGAGGCCGGCCGCGTGCCGGCCATGCTCCGACTCCTCGCCGAGATGCTCCGAGCCGGGGTGGCGCCCGACGCCGCCACCTTCACCACCGTCATGCACTGGCTGGCGCGGGCCGGGGACGTGGACGGTGCCATGCGGGTGTGGGTGGAGATGAAGGCGAGGAGCAGGCCCACCGTCGTCAGCTACACGGCGTGCGTCAAGATCTTGTTTGACGCCGGGAGGGCGGAGGAGGCGCGGAGGGTGTTTGGGGAGATGGTGGCCGAGGGGCTGCGCCCGACCTGCAAGACGTACACGGTGCTCATCGAGCATCTCGCTGACGCAGGTGAGGTGTTCGGTCCAATGCCCGTTCGATATTATCTGGGTATCATGCTTAGCTACTGCGTTCTAGATATGAGATACTCGGTTGCTGTTTCATGATTCGCTGGAAAGGTGGCATCTCCTTGTTGGCTATGTTAAAGGAGCCATGGTGGGTTGTGTTGGAATTGCTCAATGAAATGCTTGATGGTGGCAGGTTATCTTCGGTTGTTAGTCTTGGAATGTGGGTGATAAGATTGGAAATTGGTATCCTGATCTACTTGGTTTTATCAAATGGAGTGTATGCTTCATTTCTGGTGCAACAGCTGGATTGGAAAATTATGCATCTTACTCTCCTATGTTTATCAGGCTTCACATACTTTGCTGATATGGCTTAGCTTGTGTGATTTGAGGCACGTTTCTCTGGTTCTCTGTGATGTTAACTGTGCTTCTACAACTTTAGTTGCCTTTAGTTATATAGTTTTGCATTAACTAGTAAACTAATAACCCTAGTCGTTGGAAATGCATTGGCTCCTTTAACTACCTACTTTTCATTTTCTCATGTTTAGTTTCACTTATGTTTGGCCATATTATTAGACTAGAAATGAAGTAACTGCAGCCATTCCATTCTACAGCCTTGAGAATGTACCTACTACCCCCCACATTGTTGAAGAATCATATTCAGCATTCGAATATCTATATAGTGTTCCTGAATTCAATTGAGTAACCATCTAAGTCAGATCCATGTATTGTTGAAAATATCACCTTGCACGACTCAAATTTCTCTTATGAAAATTGGAAAGCTCCATTTAAGCATTCTTGCATACACTGTAAGCAGGAACTGACAAATCTGTAGTCAGGGAAGAGTTTCTATGTGGGCCTAAGTGCCAGTCGAGGTCTGAAGCCTGCGTCTTCATTTTATCAGCTCATCTCCCAAATTTGGATCCAGAGCAAAAAAGCATCTTACTAATGTTAGTTCTTAGTTGTACTATGCGCTGGCTGCTGGAAGTTTTATCTTTGTACCATTAAAGTATGACTCAAATCACAACAGTTTTCTCCAACCTCTTAAATGCAAGTACATTGTCTAGTGTCATTTCCCAGTTTCAGGCATTAATCCTACTGATAACTGTTCAATTTAATCGAAGTGTTAACAATTTTCTCTTTAAACAATATGTCAGTTTATATCCAAAATGCCATTTTGGCTGACATATATCATTGATATGATTTGTATATACTTACATTACAAGTCTTTGTACCATCATATATTAATATAAATCTAACTGAACACAGGAAAATTTGAAGCTACTCTTGAGATTATGGACAAGATGAATGAAGCATGCATAGAACCAGACAAAGCACTTTGCAATATTCTAGTCCAGAAATGCTCCAGGGCTGGTGAGACATCAGTTATGACTCGCATTCTTCAGTACATGAAGGAGCATTTCATTGTTCTTCGCCGGCCTATTTTTTTGGAAGCACTAGAAGCTCTAAAAGCTAGTGGTGATAGCGATGAACTTCTTCGGGAAGTAAACCCTCATCTTTCATATGAAGGCATTGAATGTGACCCAATATTATCTGATCAAGGCTACATTACTGATAAAAGTACTATTATCTACCTTTTGTCTGCAAAAAACTGGTCTGCTATAGAAGAAATGATTAATGCAATGACCTCAAAGAATGTGAAAATGGAAAGCCATATCCTGTGTGATGTTATTAAGGCCAGCTGTGCAGACTGTAGACTGTCCTGTGGGCTCACAGTTATGCGTTATAGTTTAAGAGTAGGGTGTGAACTTGGTAGATCTGCATATTGTTCTCTTCTTGGTCAATACATCAGGAATGGTTCATTTGATTTAGTTGTAGAGATTGTTGAAGGATTGATTAAATCTGGTTACAATCTTGGGACATATCTATCAGCTATTTTAATACTCAGATTAGGCTATGCTGGGCAATCTGCATACGCAGCTCATATTTTTAGATTGTTGACTGCAGACAAGAATGTAGTTTCCTACACAGCCCTTATCAATGCCTATTTTCAAGCTGGCCAAGTTGATGGTGCTCTTGATCTATTCGCACAAATGAGAACTACTGGAATACCTGCTTGCTCGGGTACATATGAAGTGCTGACACATGGCTTGCAAAAGGCTAGGCGGAAACAGGAATCAGAATACTACCGAAGAGAAAGAATGAATATACAATGGCATCTTCAGTATCTTGATCAGTGCTCATCTGAAGATAGCTTATGTAACTATCTGTTTTGCGGCCTTCATGGGTGATTTTTCAAGATGGCTTCATATACGGTGTTCTAATTATTAGCTCAATCATTTCAGATCCATCCTGCCTCAGCTTGAAGGTATTGGCACACATGTACCCTTGATATTTGCTTTGATATGAAAAAAAATTGGGTTCATTTGTAAAGTGTAAAGTTGGAGCTTCATGTTGTCCAAAACTATAGATAATGATATTAAGGAATGGCATCGAAGTTAGTGCAAAACTATAATAATAACCTAGAATTGGAAATCATGATGTTAGCTTATTGGTTTCGTTGCAGAAAATCTATTGGATTTAAGCGTGAGACCTGAAATTGTATTATTGGATTTCCTATAGAGATGAGGAGCACCATTTGGCATCACTAACCCTTATGTCAAAACTGATTCCATGTCAGTACCACATCAAATAAAAACCTCCTTTGAATGGGATCAAAGAAGCAATTTGTCAAGTTTCAATAGTTTGAGGGTTGTCGGATGCCCGGTTTAGGAGTTCAGGATTGAACATTGGACTTTGGCAATAGTTCAAGGGTGTAAAATAGATTTTACCCTAAAGTTTAAGACAAACTTAAAAAAGCATATTTTTTTTAAGAGAAGTGAAAATAAGGTGCTAGTGGAGAGGTATTTACCTTTTTTTCATCAACTTTCCTTCCCTCAAGTTTTTCTTATTTCACATTAGAGCTCAAAATACACACATGTAAGTCCGGCGGCGCTGCAAGTCTGGTGGACAAATCATCCACCAGACTTTTGGCGAGCCGTGGTGACAAAATGAACCAGAAATCTAGCATGCAACTTCGGTATGCCTAAGCTGCGGTGACAGGCCAAACAGGAGCCTAAGCATAGGCGGCACACCCAAGTTGCAGCACAGCACGTTGTGGACGCAAAGCAAACATACCCTGGAGCTATGTTACTTGAAAAGTTATCAAGCTAATTGGAAGAAGTTTATGCTTTATTCTTAAGAATCAGCATGCAAATCTCTTATGGAGGAATTCTTACTGTTCAAGCTTAACATGCTAGAGCTAGACTACAATTAGTATTCTTTTCCTGTGGTGTTCCTATGTATACAGCAGCTTAAGATGGACTGTTTTCTTGAGATTATGTAAAGGTTTTGCATTAGCATGGGTTACTCTCAAACAGGAAACAAGTTGGCATGATCTAATATTAGGTGCTGGGATCACCTGCAAATTGCAACATTCATATTCCTCTGAATGACCCACTTAATCCTTGTTGAATTTGTTCTCACAGGACTAATGGGTGCCTTTGGTTTGGCTGCATCAAAGTTGGAGGTTACATTTTTACTGCCATTTCCAAAAGTACTCAGGTAGGACTATGAGGCTGCTACAAAAGTTGCCCACTTTGTCTATTCCATGATGTTCAGACCACTTTGAAAGGTGCGCATGATGAAGCTAGGTGATGTCACTTTTATCAAACAAATCTGACTTTCTGAGGGCCTGTTTGGTTAGCCTTGCTTATAAATAAGCAACTTATATTTAAGCAAATAAGTTGCTTATGACCCAAACACCCTTGCTTATAGACTTGCTTATAAGTTGCTTTTGCATAAGCAAATAAGCAACTTTTGGGTTGCTTATAGTTGCTTATGGAGCACTTTACTCCTCCTACCCTCATTCTCTCTCCTCTCTCCCCTTTCTCTCTCCTCTCTCCCGTGTGGACTGCCTGGTGCCGCTTCCGCCGGCCGACGGCCGCTCGCCGCCCGCCGGCCGCCTGCGCGCCGCCGGCCACCGCTCCCGCCCGCCGGCCGCCTCCGCGCCGCCCGCCGCCGCTCCCGCCCGCCCGCCTGCGAGCCGCCGGCCGCCGCTCCCGCCCGCCGGCCGCCTCCGCGCCGCCCGCCGCCGCTCCCGCCCGCTCGCCGCCCGCCTGCGCGCCGCCTGCTGCCGATCCCGACCGCCGGCCGCCTCCGCGCCGCCCGTCGCCTCTCCCGCCCGCCCGCCGTCCGCAAGCTATCGCGGCCGGCTGGATCTCCCGCCCGGCCGCCCGCTGGATCTCCTTGCTCCTCCTCCCGCGCCGTCGGCTGCTCCCGCCCGCCGCCGCCGCTCCAACCCGCCCGCCTCCGCTCCGCGCACCCGCCGCCGGCCGCCCGCCACTCGCGCCCCGCGGCCGCCGCCGGCCGCCCGCCACTCGCACCCGCCGCTGCCCAAACCAAGGGGTAGGAGCTGGGCCATTTTCAGGGGTAGACGAAAATGGATAGCAGGGGCAAATATGTCAATCCTAATCATATAAGCAACCCAAACCAAACATCTAGACTTATAAATAAGCAACTACAATAAGCAAATAAGCAACTTATTTATAAGCAATCCTAAACCAAACAGGCCCTGAGTCTTGGCTCCTACTTCAGAAGGGTTTTACCATACGAAAGCCATCATTGGGTAATTCACTGGCCCTTCGAGCCACCATATTTGCAGTCCTGATTAATTCTACATGCAATTGCTGGGCTGAACGTGGGCTGGTAAACACCCAAAGGATAACTAAAGAACTTGTTTTAAACTTGTCATTTCAATCCACGTCCAGTCAGCAGGAAATAACTGAGCTAGAGGTTGAAACTTGAAACATCTTTAGACAGAATGCTGCATATCTACATCAGATGAGGCTAACATAGTCTAGTTGTGCATTAACCTAGCCACCTGAGTCTAAGAAACTTCATGCATATATATTACATAGCACGGCAACATTCATCAAACATGCTGCATCCTATCTTGATTCTGTTAGTTGAAGTTCAGGCCTCACTGTCAGGCCACTTTCATAGTTGTCTTCAGCCTCTTCGCAGCTTGAACAAAGCCAATGATGACCTGTGACTCATCCAATTGCTTCAGCATGGGCAAAAGCAAATTAGATCATGTCAGGATCTCATACCATAATGATACAAGTTGCTGGACAAGAAGTAAGAATTGAAGTTTGTTTATCAACCTGGGACATGAAGTGCCTTTGAACAGCATCGATCAACTGCTCCCTGGACGGATTAGGACTTGCATCCTGTTCAGCAAATGCAGTCAGTTAGAACAATGGAATTGGACATTCGCAGTTGATAGCAGGGCTTTAATCTAGGAATCAAAGCTGTACTTACGAGATTGAAGTGGCGCCAATATCTCCACAGCGCAGTCAGTTCTAGCTTGCTCAGGTCAACTTTCTGCAGAGTTAACAATCAACACTTCAGGCAAAATGCAAAGATACAAGCTGCAGAAGCAATGTGGTCCAAACACAGTTGAGCACTGACTGAGATCAACTACATGCATTGACATAGATTACTGTGGAATGATTGTTGGATTCCAACCAAATGGTCTCAAGCACACAACCCAAGGAGCAAAAGTCGTACCGTGTGAGCTCTTGCGGAAGATGAAACAGACATCTTGGAGTGGGAGTCACATGACATTGAGCGGCTGAGGGATTTTCTGTGGAATCCCCTATGCTGTCTGCTCCTTGACCGCATTGCCTTTGGTGATTGTGCGTCATCGGATGCTGCAAGAAACAAAGCAACATTACAGACGCATACGTAAAGGTGCAGGGCTCGGTTAGGTAACAAGAAAACTGTGACTTCTGATTAGCTAAACAGATCCGTGACCCTAAAGGCATGTGTAATTATATTCTTTAATCAAATGCAATGCTGGTATATTTCGAGTACTTTTGACCACACGCTTTAGAATCAAACTCATTCAAAATGTATGGCCAGTAAGTGCAGAAGAGACCAAACTGGAGCTTAGGGCAAGTAATAGGGCTCACTTGTTTCTTAACTTTTTGTAAGAAAAATGTAATGCTTGCGGTCTCCAAGAAATAAACGCATTATGAATAAAACCAAAAGCATCTATGCATACTCAATTTGAAGTATATCAGGGTATCAAGCATGTTGGAACGAGTTCTAAACACGAACTATGACACTTAAAAGACACATGTTGAAACAGGATGATGTCTGAAATGAAAAATACCATCCTAGTATCTTACCCATATCTGAACTATTCCATTGCATATTTTCACAATCGAATTTATCATCATCCTCATTGCCTGTCGGAGGTTCAATCACACTTAAAGCATTCCTTTGCAGCTTCACCTCTATGCCATTAGTAAGAACCTGGAATTTGACAGCAGACAAAAATCACACTTTGTTTGGAATTGAGTGCAAAATGTCACTGATGCAAATTGGCACCTTTTAGCATGACCACTTAGTTTGAAATCAAATGTTGTCATACCTATTATTATCTCAGTCAAGTTATGCATTTATTTATAGATTAGAAAGGACCTAGCGTCAAATATGCCTGACACAAAATGATCCAGAGAACATGTGGTGCGGTACATCAGGAAAACAGGGGCAGAGTGCCAAATAGGACCAAACTATCACATTGGTGACAAGTCTAAATCAATGCATCATCTTCGTTGCCAATGAATATGATAGCGACATAAGCAGTTTTTATATTGGAAGTTTGGAACCAGAATCAAACATATCGCAGGAAATCAGCAAACCATGATCACATCTACAGACAGCATTAGCATTACAGAACGAAAATATGCTCACGTAATATTGTTAATTCTCCAAAATTCTTACTTTCAGGTTGGTCGTAAACAGTTCAGATGTCTATGAACTCGGTAACTGCAGGTCATGATGACTGCTTGGCATTAGTTTTATGCATCCATTTTTCATAACAAAAACAAAAAGGATAAATCTACAATCCATTTAAGATTATAAGCCGATCCATTGTGCTGACAAAATGCTAGGAACAGTGGAATACTGACAGAGTGCATGCAACCTGCAGATATTCCTAAGAATATCCTCCCAAGTTCCAAGTGCCAAGGCTCAAATCCAGACGCATACAGGAACAAATAATTTAACAGGTGCGTCTAGAAATTCCAAAGAACACAACTCAATTAAAATTCCCCAAAAATCTAGCACTAAGCGCAACCACGACTCCAGTGTAGGTAGCCAAAGATATCCAACCCAACAAGCAATAGGGTCCACGAGACCACGACCACGAGTTTCACAATTGATGCTGACAGCCCAATTCAAACACAGATCAAACAACTTGAAACTCTCCAGGGCAACCCGGACCACAAACAACGAAGTGACAGTGAGGAACGGAGATCTAAGTTTCCTTCTGAATAATGGAAGATAGCTGGAGATAGTTTCAATCTGGGAATAAATTTAAGTGCAACATTGCAACCTAGATCGGGAGCAAGATCCAAAAGCAATTAGGAATAGCCCAACAATGAATCGAGCTATCAAACAGCAAGCAACAAAAGTGCAGCAGTAACTCAAACCTGAACTATAACAAAAGGTAAAGAAATCAAGATCGATAGAAACTGCAATAAACTAATCCAGATTAGCAATCCAAGCTAAATTATGCTAAAATCCTCCCAACGTGGACCTGATCGGAAAGCATAGAGCAACTCAAACCCAAAAGTAACCAGTCGAAAAGCAATTTACATTGCAGCAAAACAAGATCTGGGAATAAAAAAGATAGGAAGTAAGCCGCAATTGCGAGTGGAAACAGCGAATTACCAGCCAATGCCATCCTCCGAGGCCGACGGCCTTCTTGACGACTCCATGCAAACCCACGAGCACGGACTTAGTGCGGTTGTTGCCGGTGACCACTACCTTTGTGTGCCGCGGCAGCACGGACATCTCATCTTCGCCCCAGCCTGCCGGCACCTGGCTCACCGCCGCAATCATCTCGCCACCGGATCAGCGTCCCCCCTGCCGCGAATCCTCCCCAATTGCCACCCAATTCCCCTGTTCTTGCACGGCGAGATGGCCAGTAAATCCCCAAAATTCGCGGCGGGATCAGGCCAATCCTGCGAATGCACTTCCAGGGCACTCGAGATCGAGCATCGGGGAGGCAGGATTCGCGCAAATTGACACCGAATTGGACCTCCTCGCTGCAGAACGAATCGAATCTCGATCAGAACACGCCCCCAGAATGCCTTGAAAACCAAATCAATCAGTAAAAGATTTTCCCTCCAAGAACGAGATCAAGCGGCCACGATCCGCAATTCCCAGTAAATTCTGCAATTAAACCTCCCCACCGCATCGACAATACGGCCAATTCGCGATCAGGAAAATGCAGCCAAAACCCCGGCAAAACCAGCCCAATCTGGGCGCCAGCATTACCTGGAATTCAGAGATCACGCGCCTCCGAGCCCGAATCCGCGCCAAATTGGAGGGACAAACCGGTGGTCCTTGCGGAATTGGGAAGAGCGCGCGCTGGTCTGTGCGAAGCAGAGTGTGGATGCGTGTGGGTGTGTGTGACTTTCTTTGCTTTTCGGTTTCCCTGTGCTGCTGGCCTGCTCCTAGTACCCTACACCCCTGCCTGCTCTGGATCCCGGGGCGCAGGCGCCGGCCAATGGGAGCGCGGCGCGTGGCTGACGTCCGCCGTCTGGGCGACGCGGGGTGAGTTGCGAAATGACGGGAGTGCCCTTGGGAGGGTACGTGCGTGGTTTGTTTATTCGGCTGTGGGTTCGAATGGTTTTGAATTTCGGAGCCGGGCAAAAGGAAGGGGGAGGCGGGGAGACGTAGGCAGGAGTAGGTTGGTGGGATCGTGGACCGAGTCTTCGGGCACCGGGTGCTAGACTGCTAGTGGGCCCATTAGATCGAATGATTTTATCTCAAGTGAAATGATGGCTAGTTATTTCGTAGATTACGTATTCGTAAATTATTGTCCTCTCCGTCTCAAAAGCATAAAGAAAAAATATCACTTTTGATTTTACTATTTAATGTTTGACTGTTCTTATTTTTCAAAAATATTTAAACAAATAGCTATAATTATAAGACACACCTAAACTATTGCTGATAACAAATATATTAACTGTATTTTCATTTTATTTAACTAAATTATTGCTAGTTTGAATAGTAACAGTGAGAAGTGGTAGTTGCTTGGAAATAGAATTTAGTATGTCCTTTTCTTTTGGTTAATATATATGCATTTTGGTTGGAAGATAGTTATATTGACTTGAGCTTCATGTTTGACGAAAAGCCACCATGAGAGTTTGTAAAGGCCAAGGTTTTTCCTTTTGAAGAGGGAGTCGCAAAAGATAATGATAATTTTTTCCTGATAAGCATGTCTCTAATGTGATTGGGTCTTAGTTAGCAATAGTCTTCTAATTATAGCATGCACCACGAGCAAGAGTGGATGCTATACATTCTAACATTGTATCCAAACACCATATCATTTCTCCCTTGGCGCTACCCAGAGGGTCTCCGACCGGCACACTCTTGGAAGCATGTCTTCCGAGCTGGAGGTTGTAAGTCGACCCCCACCTTGGTTGACTATCCATGAGATTCGTAAAACACCTCAATGTATGAAGTAGGGAAGAGCCCTGTGTTCCCGACATGAGTCACCGTGTACTACTAAGGTGAGGTGGAACCCTAATTGGGAGAAGTAATGATGAGAAGACTGGAGAATCCTTGGTCTACCCCTAGATCTATAAATACTAAGCCCAAGGGTTATGTACACCGCTCAATTCTGAAGTAAAAACAAATTCAACCACTCTCAATTCGTTATTTTTTCATTAGAGCAGTCTTATGCCTCTAGGGCCTAGAAACACTTATTTCCACTTAGTAACCACAAAAAGACGCACAAGTCCCACATATATAGGGGAGAAATTTAGGCAATATGGCAGATTTTCTTAGTTTTAGAGTGGGTTGTAGAAGTGCCGGTGGCTTGGGCAGAATAGGTAGTGGCTTTTGACAAGAAAAGTAGTGATCCAAGGTATAGAGAGAGATCTTCACAAAATAAAAAAACTTCTCTCGCCAAAAAGACATTGATGTTGATGACCACATATCATTTTAATTTGAGCACGAGGCACAAGAGAAATAAATCTCCACTTCAAGGTAGGTATTGCTAGGTCGGGTCGAGGCCAATGACAACTAAGGTTGAGTGCCGGTGGTAGCTAGTAGGGTCATGGCGATTGAAGACAACAGCTATTGGGGTGGAGGTGGCGACAAATTTGAGGAGTTGAAGTGGTGGTGACCAATTTGAGGCAGTGGGGAGCAATTTGGGGTGGTGAAATAAGAAGGTGGTTGGAAGCGAGGATAACAGCTTCACTTGGAGCTATACATGCTCGCAAAATTGAGATTGGATCGGACTAACAACTTTGTATGTGGTTGGGTTCGATTGAAACGGATCAAATTTAGTCGAGAGTGGGGCTAACGATGGCCAGTTGCCATGGTGGTCAAATGGGAAAGTATGGAGAAAAATCACAAGCAAATAGGAAGAAAAGGGTAAGGTGATTTCTTGGTCAATGTATCGTGTGTACATTTTGTGCTCAAAAAAGATGTGTACGTTTTGTGCTCAAAGAAGGTATGCGATGTTAAAGCTAAAAGGATCTCCGTACAAGCCCTAACAAACATAAATAAAACAAGTAATAAAATAACTAACATGAAACAAAAGCGGAGCCTAAAAAACAATATACTAGGGCACGCAGGCTTGCGTGCAGCGCCTGAGCACCACATCTGCGGGCCAGCAGCTAAACAAAACCGCTATCAGGACGGCCCACCGCTACCAGGGGCACGGGCGTAAACTCCTCCGCGCGTCCCCGGCTAACGCCGTGAGCGTCGCCGCAGGCGCCCCTCACGGGACGGGGCGCGCCCACGCGGCTCGGCGTGACGTCACGCCCGTCGATACTCCATGCAGCAGGGGCCGTCTTATCCGGACCCAGGCCCCCGTCACGCCACTCCTGCGTCAACCCAGTCGATGACAATCCGGGTCCTACTCATCTGGGCCCACGCCTCACTGGGTGTGCACGCCGCCGGTGGTGGTGGAGTGGTGGCGATGGCAGCAGGGTGCGCCGGCTCCTCCCCGCCGCGCGTCGACCCACCCGGCCAGGAAATATCTGCACGCCGTCGGCCCCACGCCGCTGCGACCTTCCCGCCACGAGGGGTGGATCTCCGCCGTCGGTATGTGGCACTGGGCCATGTTAGGCCGCCCGATGGCGCGGGAACATACGAGAGCCATTGGATCGGGCGGCGGGTTTTGTGAAGGCGCAGTGAGTGATCGTGTTTTTTTTCCTCGAAAAGAAAAGGTGACGCCAGAGGTTCTAGAAGGCGAGTGTTGTGTCGGCTTCTTGCAAAACTTACGCCTTTTAGCTTAAACATTATTTAGTTCACCCCAACTCCCAAGTTTGACATTATGAAAAAGAAGATTTCCCATCACATCAAACTTGCGGTACATGCATAGAGTACTAAATGTAGACGAAATTAAAACTAATTGCACAGTTTTATTGTACTTTGCGAGACGAATCTTTTGAGCCTAATTAGTCAATGTTTGGACAATAATTCACAAATACAAACGAAACGCTACAGTGTGCTACAGCGCTGTAACAGTAATTTGGCACCTCCAAACTTTGGCAACTAAACAAGGCCTTACCTTCTCGTAGCCAGAAGCTCAAAGAAATCGTAAACTTCAAAATCAGAAGCTCGGAAAAATTGAGTTTGTATAGGAAGTTGAAAAGCTAAAACTTCGTATAGTGTTAGTTTTTTAGAAAAAAATCTAACATCTTTTTAAAAAATCTAAAAAAGCTGCGGTTCAAACAAACAGGTCCTTAAGCTCCATATTTTTACCAACATTTTGTAACACCCAGCCCAATATGGATATAGCCCGGTATTAGTCCATGAGCGTAGGTTGCTAATTGAGCAAGGGTAGAACCAATTTATAAATTGTTGTCCACCAACCAGTCATAGCATCTTTAGGTTAACCTACGAGGTGAGGATGAAAGTGTGAGTAAAGTTCTACTTGTACACGTGCCCACCCTAAAAAAAGGCTGGCAGTGCGGCCTCGACAGGTGTTACACTTTTTTTATTACAAATGTAATCTCTGCTTGACGAAACATGCGGACGAGCTCTGCGTGAAGATTGGGCCACGTTACATTGTATTTCTCGGCCATCCGATCCTGTTTCTACGGTAGAATCAGGCCACAGGCGCCGGCAGTGTCTCGATGCTTCGCGTCTTGCACAGGCGTTTCCTCCCCCACCGCCCTCTTCCCTCCGCCCGCCTACCAGGCGCCCCGTTCCTCTATCGCCGCTGTCGCGTACTCCTCTGCCAAGCCACCCTCCTCTCCCGCACAAAATAGAGCACCGTTCGTCCGCAGCTCCAACACGATGGCGGCGTCGAGCTCTAGAATCTTGAGAGACCCCACCTCCCTCGGGCGCGTGGAACACCAGCGTACCACGGGATGAAGCGTGCTGAGACGTCGTCGAGGTCGCCGACGCGTATGCCTTCCACTACAACAGCGACACCGCCGTAGGCTGCTCTAGCCGCGCTGCGCTGACGGAAGGCCGTCGCGGCTTGGGCTCAGATCCTCCAGGGTGCCGAGCTCTACGCAATCGTCTCCAAGAACCCCCTTCAACTCATCGTTGCCTGCAGGCTGCAGCCGCTCGAGGGATTAACGTAAAGTGTTCGATGAAATACACGTTCGGAGCGCTGTGATTTGGAAATGTGGAAGCGCATGCTGTGCTCGGCCAACGGTGCGGGCGTCTGCAACCTCACCAAACTCATGACCATTCCGTCGGCTTGCCCATCGAAGGACACAAGTATAGCAATGCGCAGAGGATAATTGTTCGCGGTAGGGGCAGCCACTGTACCCGTTCGTCAGGCCGCGTCTCTCTCCGAGCTGGCGTGGCCACTGACATTGCTGCTCAAGAACAAGGGCCATGGCATGGCAACGCAGTGGACTGCAAAACACAGGCATGTAAGTAAGCTGGCAGATCACCGACCCACTCTCCGGCGGCAGATCTCCTGGAGTACAGCCGATGGCAGCCAATCCAGCCAGTATGAACTCAAATCGGCTCTTGTTGCTTACTTGCCCGATTGCCTCGTCCTCTTCTTGAGCCCAAAATTACACTGTTTCCCAGCCTACTTACTGCATCTGCATGTTGGGCTTCAGCATGCTTAACTGATAAGGAGACAAATTAGCACTAATTGGCTGAACTTTTCTTTTCTTATTATAGTTTTTTAAAAAAGTATATGTCTTCTGCTTTATGGCATGCTACCTTTTAGATTTTGTAGTGTACTACAATCTGAAATTTTTCATGGGCCACTTAGCTAAGACAAGGGCGTGTTAGTTGTCAGTATTCAGTAAGATAGGTTTGTTTGAACTAAACCTGCATGACTAAGTTGCAATTTGTCCTGAATAGTTCCATTTCCCAGGATATAGTGCTAAAGCATAAGAGCCATAATTGTGTAACAATAATTTTGGAATGGTGTTAGATTGTTAGATTGTTACTTCCTTGCATGCATGCTGAACAAGGACAATCTTTGATGGATTAAATTTTTAGATACTTTTTCCAAGAGGAAAGAAAGAAGAAGAAACCCAAACCGGAAGATTTAGAACTAAAGAACAATTAGATAACAATGGCAATTCTATTATGGTTATGTCCTAATTTCCATCCATTCCTGTACTGAAATGTAGGGTGTAATTTGCAACTTCTCAGTGTAGCAGTACTCTGTATATGGCATACAATGCAAATATAAAGCAATCAAGCAAATATTGAATACTTTGTTCATGTTCTCATTTATGTCTGTATATCAGGGTTCCAATAGTGGGAGTCAGTCAACATTCAGCTATATTGGCAGTAATATAATGCTTGGTTTCATCTAACCTGCCACTCTTTTATACAATTCAGGAACACGATTCAAAACCGATCGTAAATACTCACGCAGGATTAAGGATTCAGATTAGAAATAAAAAAACAGTATTAGTATACAGAGTACAAGGTCAAATTGTAATTTTACTTAGTTCTTCATTCTTTTTGTTGAGCAAATTTGTTCTTCATTCTCATGTTGATTCAGAAGTTTTTCATTCTCATGTTGATTCATATTTCAGATCATGCTACTGACTCCAGCTGGGAGGGGTAAAATCTTCAATTTTCTGACCTTCATTTTCTTTATTCCTCTGCATTTTTCCTTGGTGTTATATTTTCTTGCTCTACTAACTATTGTGACCACAACTTTAATTTGCGTTTAATCAGTCCACTTATTTTGGGTGCTCATGATTGCAGCGGCTGCTTTCATTAGGTGCTTATGCTATGTATCACGATCTGTTTCTATTGCTTGAGTGATGTACTTTACAGTGCTTTGTTAAAATAAGAAGGTGACACACACGAACTCCTTTTTTTTTTAACACAGGTGCACTATCTCCAGCAGTACATTATTAGATTTAAGGAAAAATAGGCCTAACACTATAAGGTCTACCTTTAGTTACAACTCCTGGGCTCCCGGCACAAAAAAAGGGTTAGCAGCCGATTTGGAGGATCCATGGGCCACTTAGCTAAGACAAGGGCGTGGCTTTGCCGCGCCTGTGTTTCTAGTAATCTTCTTGCGATGCAACTCCATTTTTCAGTCTATTGAACCGTGAAGGTCTAAATGCTATTCTTTTCATATATGCAATTCCAAGCAATTATCACGAGATAACAAAAGTTAAGACATTAATAGATTAGCAAAGACGTTGAAATACAGAAGCTGTTTTCTATTGGGTTGGGTATCAGCATTTTGAGAGAGAAAAATGTTCAAATAGAAAACATCTAAACCAATAGAATCAGGTTTGATATTTTGTACCTTTTTTTATATATGAGCATGAACATGAATGCAAATGGTACCTATTGTTATAAATGAGCATGAACATGAATGAACATGAGTACTCGGTTTCAAGTTTTTTTTTACACCTAGCTGAACACTAGATTTGAACATGACCGCAATTAGGAAGGGATTGCGACAATCAGAAATAGAGCTGTGGAAGAAAACACACATGATGCAACATATGTCGCTTCAGACAAAAAGAAGTCAGATACTGAATTCGGATGGCTAGAATGTGCTTCATCCTGTATTAACAGTTGAAGGAAGGCATTCAGGGATAATATCATAAAGACTCGTGTGTAAAAAGAAAAGCTGATTTGGTTCTGGTAGTCATGAGCTTCATGTCTAGCGATGGTTCAAATTAACAGGTCGTAGAACTTAAACTTACCATGCAGTTGTATTTAATTGCCTTCTAGCTGAATTTCTCATGCCAAATTTCTTTTGTTAGCTATGCACAGTTATCCAAGGTATCCCTACTTCATGTTCAGGCTTGGGACGGCAACCAACATTTATAGTTGATATGAAATTGAAAAACTGAATAACCCCATGGCTATGTTAAACCAAGAGGAAGGTGCAAACATTAAAACTTCTCACATCTTTCTTTTCCATGCCACAAATACGAGGGAAGCCATCAAAATTCAGAAGCACAAACAGTAATTCAGACTCATGCTATCTTTCTGTCTGAACAAAGTATGTAATTTCAGTATCATCTCTCAACAATACATACTAAAAGACAAAAAGAATCAACCTCTGAAACCAGGGTTCCCATGTTCAGCTTCCAGCACGTGATGTTTGTACTCAGCTCTTCTGGTTGTTGTCACTGCCACTATTCACACTCTCCATGGGTTGAATAGTCTACAGAAGCAGAAATTAAGAAGGAAAAAAAAATTAGCGGGTTCTCATCGAACAGCTGGTGTGCATGACAACCAGTGAGAAGGATAGAAATCAGCAGCTAATGGAGGCACCAGCGAGGAGTGAGAGAGCAATCACAACTGAAGACAATGCAAGGGAAGGAGTTCCTGTTGGTGGGCGCCCACCGCCAAACTTCCTGCCAGAGTTCATCCTTGCTCGCTCTTATATTTAACCTCTTCTGCTTTTCAGCAAGTCATGACTTCCTGCAGGGATATGGAGCATGGGAGGAGGTAATTAATGGCAGGCTACAAGCCTCACACAGTGCTAGCTTCCGTCCCTCTAACTATTGACAATTGAATCTGTCTCGATTATTTGAAGAGAAAGATTTCAATTAAACTATACATATTGTAATCAAAGCCCTCAAACACTGAGGGCCCCTTTGGCACGGCTCATCCGCTGGCTTCTCGAGCGGCTTTTGATGAAGCCGTGCCAAACGGGCACCGTCAAAACAGCTCGCAAGCAAAAGCTGGGCGGAAGCCCCGCAAAATGCGCTAAGTGCGTTCCTCCCCGCGCGAGAAGCCAAAAATAGTGGCTTATCGTGGCTTCTCCCCGTCGAAACGAGACCAATTCCATCGCTAACCTCAGCGCTTACCTGGTGGCGGGGCGGAGCACTGGTCCAACGGCGGATGGAGGAGGAGAGAGAAGCGGAAAAAGAAAAGAAGGGGCCGGCGGGGTGGGGGCGGAGTGGCGGAGGAGGAGGGCTGGGGCCGGCGACGCGAAGGAGCAGGTCCGATGCGGCTAGGTGGCGGCGGGGTGGCGGAGGAGGAGGGTCGGGGCGGCTAGGTGGTGGCGGCGGAGGAGGTCCGGTGCGGTGCCATCACGGCGGATAGGTGGAGGAGGAGGTCCGGTGCGGCGCCGTGGTGGCGGAGGGATCCAGGGATGGTGGGGTGGTGCTGGAGGGGCGGAGGAGGAGGGCCGGGCGGATAAGGTCGGGAGGGAGGTGCCGATCGGATAAGGAGAGAAGGGAGGAAAAGAAAAGAAGGGGAGAGGAAAGAGAAATAAAAAAGAAGAAAAAGAAAAGAAAAATGAGGAGAAAAAAAAAGAAAAGAGAAAAAAATATAAGGGTATTTTGGACATTTGACACCTTCTTTCCAATCTAAAAAGCTAGGAGAAACTGTTTTGCCAAACGTTTTCCTACAAGATAAGCCAGAGCTAAAAAAAGTTGCTTTTCCAGATGAGCTAGAGCCAGAGCTGTTTTCTCACAAGCTAAAGCCATGCTAAACGAATCCTAAATCAAGACGGAACTAGCGTACAGTGTAACAGAGAATTGACAAAGAAATTGTATTAAAGCTAGATGCCTGAAAACATACCCAGTTAAGGAAGATCTGGGTTATCTTTGTTTTTGAAGCAATTCTATATTATGAATACACTACACAACACAATTGGGTTATAAGATCTAGATACTGATACTAACACAACTTTATTTCTGAAATGCTTCAAAAAATGGATTTAGGCCCTGTTTCTAGCAACTTGCTTCTGAGCAGCTTTTCCAAGAAGACTTTGCTCGAAGAAGCTAGTTGTTTGGCAATCCTGCTTTGATAAGGCTCATTGTCTATCATTAGTGTGAAAGACTGTAATGCCTCTGAAGGGTAAGTGACCTTTTTTGTTAACTTTGTGGAGATATCACTGTCCTCATTCCAGTGAAGTGAAGTGAGAAATATTTTTATAGTATTTTTCTTATTAGTGAAGTGAGAAATATGACAATAATAATGACTTCATTCCATATGAGTATGTAATCCTATTCAACTTACAGCATGCTACACGATGTGTATTTTCCTTCCTTGTGATATTAAATACTCATCTGGAATAAAGTCACTATTATTGTGATATTAGACAATAATTTGGATCCAAAGTTGCATACGAATACGTCAGGTCCAAATTTCATTACGAGCACATGACAGTTAAAGAAGCACTAATGATTTCTTCAGTTCTTGTGTCCTCTTCATACTCAAAGTCATATTCCTTAGGTCTATAAATCATGGGCAACCACTTCTTAAAACAAATATCTATGAAAATTGAAAATCTATATGACATTGTATCCCAAACTGCTTTGGGCTTGGTGCTCACAGCATAGAGAAAAATAGGGTGTTGCTGTCCCTCTGGCAGACAGCATTGCGTTGAATGACATTATCATCAATTGCATGCCAAACCAAAGCTAAAACGATGTTGGAACAGTAATTTTTATCTAATCAAAATAAAAATTGCATACTCTGAAATCAATTTGCCAACACTCAAAACTCATTATAGATCACCCTTTGAGGAGTCTGCCTCTACAATTTGCCAACACTCGAAACTCGTTGTTAGATGTCTGAACACCATCTCTGAACATTACAACCCGTCAACCCCTGTTACGTTCTTTGAACATGTACCATAGTTGAACAGTTGCAATCGCCGAATATTTTCCAAGAGCAACAATACAATGTGAGCTAAGTCATTACTGAACATATATACAAGCAAGCAACATATGGTCGCACCATCAATCTGTCAACCGACTCAAATACTATCCACGTAAGGCCATGACTGACGAGAACGAAACAAGCCGCGTTCGACTTTCAATTGCAGATCTGAGCTGGAGAATGTGGAGGTGTAGGTACCTCGGATTGCAGAGAGCTTGCTTCCGGATGTGGCGGCGACCCAGCTGAGCAGGAGTGGCGGCGGTTGCTAACGTTCGGGGCGAAACCCGACTTGGCGTATGGCGGTTGGAAGCCGGCGGAGGCGGAGGAGAAGCGACGTCTAGGCTGTCGGAGATGCGACCGGAGGAGGTGGAGGCCGGTAGAGGGGGCGGCGACTCGAACCACTGATTCAGCATCCAGGGGCGAGTTGGGGCCGCGGCTGTGGAGTCGTGGGGGCGTGGGGCCAACAGCCTAGGGTGTGTTTTTAGAAACGCAAAATTGGCTGTAGGACACCGTTCAAAGTGTTGCTTTTGCCACAAACCACTAAAAATACATCTTTATTAGAAGACACGCTTCAACCATGTCAATTTGCTACGGGACACTATAACCCATATAATAGTATTTCCAACTCAAAGAGGTTACAAAATACATAAAATCTGGACAAGTTTACCCTTGCCCTCCATACACAACATATTTCACCAACAGATCATTGTCCAAGCAATCAAATATTGTACCAACACATATTACATGGTCATAAACTGAACAGCACACTTCAAGTTCCAGCATACTCGAGGAGACTGAAACAAATTACACCAAACAGATAACTAGAGACAAGAGGCAACACAGATAAATATTCTACGAGCGCTTCAGAAATCCAATAAGAGCGAATACTTGAAGAAAAATATTCTGTGGCTGCTTAATTAGATGCTGAAATCAAGCCGAAATACCTCACCCGGACAATCAAAATGAAATCCTGCTCTCACTGTTCCACGCGCGGACAGGAAATCCAAGAACAAAGCAATGCGATCCAAAACACCTGCATGACTAGGGGAGCAGGAGCAGAAGCAGTAGGTAGGGGTGTAGGAGTAGAAGCAGGAGTGAGAGTGGGACGATGACACGAGCCGATAAGGTTTGGGGATCGGTCTATGTCGGTAGGGTAATTTAGTCATTTCCTGTTGCTTTCCAATTAATCTAAATAAAAGTTAGAGTTTAGTGACACCAAATTGATATGGTTGAATAGTGAAGGACATGTTTCTTTGATGGTTTGTAGCAAAAGCTAACTTTGAATGATGTCCTGTGGACAATTTTACCTTTTAGAAAGCTATCACTCACCTAAGTGATTTGAAGCTTCTCCTCACTCAAATCCTTTTGAACTCATCCGAGGGCTGGATTCGAGCTCCGGCGAGGTGGATTCGAGCTCCGGTGAGGAATTAGGGCTCGGGGTTAGGGATTTAGGTTTCTGGGTTAGGGATTCACTAGAATATGCCGGCTATAGAGGGAGGTTGCCAGTCCGGTGAAGGTGGCGAGCGTGGGGTGGTGAGGTGCGGCGGCGGTGGTGTTGCCGGCCGAGCGGTAGAGGAGGGTGGTTTGAAAGTGCATCTAGGCCCCTAAGTAGGTTTTGGTGAATTGAATGACAAAACAATTAAAGGACTAACTTGTTTGCTTAAGATTGTGAGCATGGTTTTATTCTCATATTTGTGATATGATATTGTCTCTTAAAATAAATGTGTATTATATGGCTCACAACAAAGAAAATCAAGCAAGTGTGTGATCCCGTGATGAAATTGTATGATCAATGACAAGCAAGGGTGAAGTAAAACTTGAGGATATGCTTGGTAGTTGATCTATAAGTCTCCAAATCATATGATACCTTGATTAACAAGTAAAGGGATCATTAAGAAAAGAACAGTGATATTCACAAATGGATGGTGTAAGACTTCATGTGTATATGATAAAAAGACGAGCTTATGTGCTACATATTGGTCTTGCTATTGGAATCTTGCAATTCATAAGATATTCTTTATCAATTAAGAACAAGCATTTGAAGAGGATTTCAAATGTGATTTCATGGTTGATGTCAAAACAAAGCTAAACTCAAAGTGGCAAAAATAGGTGAAGAAATCAAGCGAGATACTAGAGCGAGGGACTAAGCAACCTTTGGACAAGCGACTGCTTGGGCCATGTGCGTTTTGTTAAGGTGAAGTGGCTAGTATCCGGGGGGTTTCGAAGTATCATATCTAGGCCTTACCGAGGGAAGTAATGCAGTGCATTCAATCTAGTGTTATTGGTAAAATGGAGTGACTTAAGGATTCAAGTATATCTTATCATGTCACTAGCTCAAGATGGATGTGCTCAAGATAATAGCTATGATGAGAGCCCTCAAATGACTATTGATCAAAGTATGGCATGGATGAAGACTTACGAGCTCAAGTGGATGATATAGTGTTTATATTTATTCTTGAGTATAGGTAAGCTGTACTATCAAGAGAGATGCAACATTAGCTAATTGACAACACCAAAAGTCCTCTTAGTTGACCTATGTGAGTTTGGCCTTGAGAAAACCCTTGAGTGAGCTAACTGTCCCCGCTCAACTAACAATGGTTGTTTCAATTAGTAGGTGAACCGTAAATGAGTGTTTGAGTGTTTTGGGGCTAATTCAGCCAAACCGGTCTAATTGGTTTAACAGACTGGTCTGAGGTTCAGAGAGCAAATAGCTAACTCAGCCAAACCGGCCTGACCGGTTTGGCAAATCGGTTAACTGATCTGAGGGCAATGGCTAGTATTGCAAACAAGATCGATCTGACTGGTCTAACAACCGGTTTGATTAGCACCAACGGCTAGTTCTTGGTTTGTGGGGTTATATATACCCCCTAGCCCCCTCCTTGAGGGGTTGCTGGTTCCACACGACTTGAACACCATGTAGTGACCAAAAATCTCTCCCCAACCTCTGTTTGTGAGTCTTGAGTGATTCTTTAGAAATCTTTAAGTTGGGTTGAGAGAGTGATCTTGTGTGAGTATTAGTGAGTTGAAAAAAAGCAATCTATAGCTTCAGCACTTGTGGGTCGCATTGAGAAAGCCTTTGAAGCATTTGTTACTCTTGGAGGTGTGCCTCCTAAATGGCTAGGTGTCGCTGGCTAGCTCCCAAGGTGTCGTGAGCAGCGGCAAGTTTGTAAGGGCTGTGATCTTGCCTCTACAAGGAAAAAGATCAACTAGTGGAGACAAGAAAAGTGGTCGAAAGAGACCCAGCTTGTTGGAATGGAGTTGAAATAGACTCGTATTCTAATAGGCTCCTCAATGGAGACGTAGGATTCATTGGGGGTGAATCTGAACTTGGATAAACAAATCCTCATGTCTTCATTTTGGTTTGCTTCAGTTGTGAATTTCTAGCAATTTACTTGTGCTTCCGCTTTGATCTACTTGGGTGTGCTTGTCTTGTGTGCAAGGACTATTTTTCCCTGTTGGAAATCATCTACAGAAGTCACTCTTCAAGTTTGGTTGGTGCTAGAAGTCAAGGAGGGACTCGAGTAGCACTTGTGTGTCACCCTGTCTTGACCGGTTGTCTGGTGAACCGGTATGACCGGTTTAGCCTGGGCAGTGCTGTTGAGTGGGTTGAAGTTTTAAAATTTATCATCTCGCATATTCACCGCCCTTTAGGCGACATCTCGGTCCTTTCACGGTTGGGCGGTGCTGGGGCGGGAGGAACGATGATGGTGATAGTGGTGGTGAGAGGCGGTGTAACGACCTTGGTTAATTAGCCGAGTTAATCTTAAGGTGAGCCCCTAATCCAGCTGACTCAGCTTTTCATGAGCTTGAGCACTTAAGGTCCCGTTCTCAACCCCGACCCCTGAAAACCCAACCAAAACCGCCGGTTCTCTCTAAGTCCCAAAGACAGTGTTCCTTCAGAATCTTAGAGCTGTGGAGAACCAGAGACTGAATGGTGGACCACAACCAGCCCCCTGGGTTCTCTCGAGACAAACGCGCCAGAGCAACGTGTGCCCCGCTTCAGAGCTCCCCCGCCGCGTGGCCCGATCTCTCCGACGCGCGCCGCCTCGCCCAGTCGCCGGCCGCGACAGGATGGATCAGTGCGCCTTCCTTCCCAATCGCAGCGGAAGCCCCTGGAACCCATTATTCCTTGCCTCGTCTCGGTCGCACCCTCGCCGGCCGTGCCAAGGCGTCCTGTCGCCGCCGTGGTAGAGTTTTTGCCGCTGCTGCGTCAGACCGCCTCGCACCCCACACCCATCCACCAACTAAAGCTGAACTCCCCCCACCTTTCCTGTAGCTTTGCTACAAGTGCCTGAGCTAAAGCTTGCAAGTGTTATTGAAATAACGGTCTAAGTGCTAACTCCTGCATTTGCATTCGTGTAGAGCTACATCTCGCCGATGTCACCTACGAGCTACATCCGGCGCCTGAAGACGGAGCAGTAGCTGATCCACTGATCGCAGAAGCCGAAGCAGAACCCGCTGAGGACCAGTTCACCTCCACCCCACTTGAAGGCAAGCCCCGGAGCATGAACCCACTTTCTAAACTTGCACATGCCTTCCTTCTTATGTAATGTGCATTTACATATAGGAGTTGCTTGCAACCATAGATGCCTGACTTAGTTCCTTTGATCTGAACACTAGTCTGTTGGGTCCGAGTAGTTGCAATGCTTAATAGGACTCGGTAAAAGTTGAGTGATTTCCTGTCACTCACGAGTTATAGGAGTTGGTTGTTCTCCTTCTGTTTACAACTATAAGAACGATGGACGGGGCAGGGTTTTGGTGAACTCTTTTAGTGGTCGGCTGATCGCCCCGTCTGTTTATTGAATCTGTTTAAGGCCTGACAGTGGTGGTGTTTGTGATCAAGTGTTTGAAAGTACTAATCTCATACCCATTATGGGATGGGGACCTAGTACCTGATTGAACCTGGACGTGAGCGGTTCAATCCACTGTCTCTGAAATGAAGTTCCCCTGCGGCTGCATGTGGTGGCAAGTGTGGTCACGGAACGACAGAGGCCAGGTCTGTGGAACCTTGCACCAAGGGAAGTGGGCCCGACACGGGTTAGGGAATTGATGGGGATGGCCGACACAGGAAGCGACCCTCGGTGGTGCGCGGATGTTGTGAGGTTAGGTTCGCCATGCATGGTTAAAGAACTCGAATCGATTCGTCTGCCTCTCACAGTTTGAGACTGCTTGATTGCTATGCTACACTGAGTAAATAAGGAGTCTGATAATGACATGGTCTTGATGTTGAGCTTATATACTTAATGTTGGATCTATGTTTGCGTAGTGTAAGTTGCCAATGTAGACTGGTTAATGAACTTAGAATCTGAGCTAAAACTTGAAAGTAAGGACCTAACATAGTCACTTTTGGCAAACAAAACCCCTCAGCCAAAGAGCCTCGCATGTCTAGAAGTGGTGGAGTAGTTTTTCCCACCGGTCGGTTAAGTCTTGTTGAGCTTAGAAGCTTAGCTTTGTTTGTGGCATCTCTTTTCAGGTGAAGTTGAAACTTCCGAGCTTGCTGTTGTTGGCACTTGGCCGCCCCAGCTTCCTCCTGGGTGGACGGTTGAGTGGGATCCTTCCTCGGACGGCGGGGAGTGGGATCACTGATGTCCTGTTGGCCTCACCAGGGACATCCGACCCCGACGCTAGCTTCCGCTATGCTTTTATCTTCCGTTGTTTCTTGCGAACCTTGTAAAACTCTGATTTCAAACCAGTGTGTAATGAATTGTTAAATAAATTGTGGATCTATTGTATTTTCTGGAACCACTCACCTTCGTGTGAGCTATGCTAACTCGGTCTTGTTAAGTGGTTAAATCGGATGAAATCCGACGGATCGTCGAGTTAACTTGATTAAGGCATGAGATTCGCGTGTTAAGCGACATAATCGTGCTTTAGTTGAGTTAATCCGAGGTGCTCCACCACAGCTGGTATCAGAGCTGGTTTAGCAGGACAGAGAATACAATGGGTCCTAAAACACGTTCTTTTTGAATAAAATTTGTAAGAAAAATGTTGAGAAATCTCGTACGAGCGCTAAGGATGACTTTAGTATGAGAGGCCCTAGGCGATTTTGGGGTTATTTTAGGTGGCTATTACTTATTGGTTATTTTGCTAACCCCCAGCACTTCGCCATGTGTATCATACGTGTGCCGAGTTTCACATCACGAGTATGCGAGGGTTGATAGGGAGTTCTATTCAAAGGACCCTATCATCGCGGTTGTTTTGCCCACGTTTATCATACGTGCGCAGGTTCCGTATGTTAATTCATGCGAAGGGTGGTATGGTTCGATTCTAACGGGCCTATCATCACGGTTGTTCGCCCACGTCTATTATACGTGCGCTGATTCCGCATCTCGAGTATGCGAAGGGTTATATAGTTCCATTCAAAGGGGACCTATTTTCACGGTTGTTGTGCTGTGACCACACACAGGTTTCCATTCTGTGGGTCTGTCCAAAGCTTGGCTGACCCCGAGTCGTAAGGTCGGATGCGCCCGACCCCTCGCGGCAGGTCTCCGCCTCGCCCGACCCCTTGTTGCCCGGTTTCTCTCCCAACCCGAGCACTTAAGGTCGGATATAGTGGAACCCATGGGATACGGTTTTGGCTCGCCCGAGGTTGTGTGCAGGACCGAGCTAGTTTCTAACTAGGATGGCAAAAAGAAGTGTACCTCTCCTTGATGAGAAATGTTGTGGTGTTGCACTATCGGCAAGAGTCGCATTTAAGGATTTAACATATACGTTCCCGCATGATTGGAATACTTCTGAGATTATGGAATTAATGGAACGTTGACTCTTGCAGATGGTGCACCACACCCGATCCGGCTCTGTGCCCAGTGGCAGTGAGCAGAGGTAGGACCTTCCCCCGCCTCCTCCCCCACCTTCGCTGGTAGCCATCTTGGCGGCTCAAACGGAGCTGCTAAGGCACATTGTCCAAGGGCAACAGTAGCAGCCCCATGGAGGGAGGGCTCATCAGCAACCTCAAGTTGCTCGCTATGAAGACTTTTTGAGCATACAGCCCCCGACCTTCCACAAGACTGAGAATCCTCTCGACACCGACGCATGGGTTCTCACGATCGAATCCAAATTCGAACTCCTCACCGCCCTGTGCCCCAACCAGAACAAGGCCCGGTTCGCAGCTCAACAACTGCGTGGTTCCGCCTAGCTTTGGTGGGACCACTACCATGCCATGTTGCCAGCCGACCATGTTGTCAGCTGGACTGAGTTCAAAACTGCTTTCAGAGGGCATCACATTCCAGAAGGTCTTCTAGAGCGTAAACTCAATGAGTTTCTAGCCCTTACCCAAGGAAGCCGCGACATTCTACACTACGCCCAAGCTTTCAACGACTAGTGCCGCTACGCAGGCTATCACACGGATACCGACGAGAAGAAGAGGGACATGTTCCGCAGAGGTTTAAGCCTAGAGCTTAAGAAGAGGTTGAACCCTATCAAGGTGGATACCTATAATGAGTTGGTGAATCTAGCCATCTCCCAAGAAGACTGCATGCAGGCCCTTAAGGCCGACCAGAAGCGGAAGGCCTCAGCGGCATTACCGAGCCCGCCTGCTCGAAGATTCAGAATGGTTCCCCCTCAGGTGCCACACAGGCCACAGCAATCGGGACGATGGATTTCTCTCCCTCCACCACCAGCGGCACCTCGTTTCCCCGGTTTCCAACTGCAGGCGCCCCGGTCGACCTTACCGCCGCTGCTACGCTCTCTGAATGGTAACCGCTGTTTCACCTGCGGTAATGAAGGGCACTTTGCCAAGAACTGCCCCAGAAACAAGAATCAGCGGCCTGGCCAAAACCCCACGGCCAATAGGGGAAGAAGGCCCAAGATGCAGGTTCGCCAAGGTCAGCTCAACTACACCAGCCTGACTGAGCTCCCCGAAGGTGCGCCAGTAATGACAGGTACCTTCCTTTTCCATAATCAAACTATTGTTATTTTGTTTGACTCGGGAGCATCCCATAGCTTCCTCGGGAATAAGACTGGTGAGAGATGTAAGCTGAGCGTTGGTCGCACCAAAGGGTCATATGTGATCTCCACCCCAGGAAGGAAAATAGCCTCAGACAAGATAGTTAACCTTGTGCCTATCCAGTTAGGCCAGACTCTTTTTAGGGAGAATCTCATCATCCTTGCCCTAGAAGGAATAGATATCATCTTAGGGATGGATTGGATGACCTGACACCAGGTGGTTCTAGATGTAGCTGCCCGAGCTCTCCACATCAACTCACCCTTACATGACAACTCTACCCTACACTTGACCCGCCCTGAGTACGCAAATCCTTGTGCGTACCCTGTAACAGAAGCCCGGATAGAAAACCTTCCTGTTATCCGCGAGTACCCCGATGTGTTTCCAGATGACTTGCCCGGCATGCCGCCAGATAGAGATATCGAGTTTGCCATTGAACTGCAGCCAGGCACCGCCCCGATATCGAAGAGACCCTATCGGATGCCACCCGTCGAGCTGGCCGAGTTGAAAACCCAACTACATGATCTGTTGGAGAAAGGCTTTATCCGACCCAGTACTTCACCCTGGGGTTGCCCAGCCCTGTTTTGTGAAGAAGAAGGATGAAAGTCTACGCATGTGTGTGGACTACCGACCCCTCAATGCGGTGACTATCAAGAATAAGTATCCCCTTCCCCGCATTGATGTTCTGTTTGACCAATTAGCTGGAGCCAAAGTGTTCTCCAAGGTTGATCTTCGTTCCGGTTACCATCAAATCAAGATCAGACCCTATGACATTCCCAAAACTGCTTTTTCCACAAGATATGGACTCTACGAGTACCTAGTTATGTCCTTTGGACTCACCAATGCACCTGCTTATTTCATGTACCTCATGAATTCAGTGTTCATGCCTGAACTGGACAAGTTCGTGGTGGTGTTCATTGATGATATCCTGGTGTACTCGAAAAGCGAAGAAGAACATGCCGAGCATCTTCATGTGGTTCTTCAACGGTTGAGAGATCATCAGCTTTATGCCAAGTTCTCCAAGTGTGAATTCTGGTTGGAAAGTGTCAATTTCTTGGGACACACCATCTTTCGGAATGGCATATCAGTTGACCCCAACAAGGTACAGGAGGTCATGGACTGGAAGCCACCCACTTCAGTTCACCAGATCCGAAGTTTTCTTGGACTAGCAGGCTACTACCGGCGTTTCATCCCGGATTTCTCCAAGATAGCTAAGCCGATGACTGAGCTACTGAAGAAGGAGGTCAAATTCGTGTGGAACAACAAGTGTGAAGAAGCCTTCCACACCTTGAAGCACCTGCTGACCTCAACCCTAGTTTTGGCCCAACCCGACCCTTCCAGGCCATTTGACGTATACTGCGACGCCTCTGGCACTGGACTTGGGTGTGTTCTTATGCAAGACAACCGAGTCATTGCCTATGCCTCGCGGGCGTTGCGACCGCATGAGCTGAACTATCCGACCCATGATCTTGAGTTGGCAGCAGTGATTCATGCCTTAAAGATATGGAGACACTATCTGATGGGCACCCACTGCAACATCTACACCGATCACAAGAGCCTCAAGTACATCTTCACTCAAGCCAACCTCAACATGCGCCAAAGAAGATGGTTGGAGTTGATAAAGGATTATGATCTGGAAGTACATTATCACCCCGGCAAAGCCAACGTGGTGGTAGATGCTCTTAGCCGCAAGACTCATTACAATTGCTTGACGGCAACCAACTTCACAGAGACCCTGTGTAAGGATATGGAAAAGCTTAGTTTGGAAATTGTCTCTCGTGGAACCCTCGGCTATATATCCCTTGAGTCTATTTTGGAGGACCAAATTGGGTCAGCACAGTTAGATGATGAGGAAATAAGGCGAATCAAAAGGAAGATTTTATGGAAGGATGAAGGGTACAAGCAATTCCGGCAGGATGAGAATGAGAGAGTGTACTATAGAAATCGACTTGTTGTACCATCTAACCCCACTCTTAAGAAGCAAATCTTAGATGAAGCTCATCTCTCCAAGTTCTCAATCCATCCTGGCAGCAATAAGATGTATCATGATCTCCGTCAAACTTTCTGGTGGAGTGGAATGAAGCCAGAAATTGCACGCTATGTTTCAGAATGTGACACCTGCCAATGTGTCAAGGCTAGCCATTTGAAGGTAGCAGGTACTCTGCAACCACTACCTATTCCATCCTAGAAATGGGAAGACATCAGCATGGACTTCATTGTTGGACTGCCCCCTACATCGCAGCGACATGACTCCATTTGGGTTATTGCGGATCGCCTTACCAAGTCTGCCCACTTTCTTCCTGTTCACACCACCTACCCGGCCAAGAAATATGCAGAGCTGTATCTTGACCGCATTGTTTCTCTGCATGGTGTGCCTAGGATGATCATATCTGATCGAGGAATTCAGTTTGTAGCGTGTTTCTGGGAATAGCTACAAGCCTCACTTGGCACCAAGCTCATTCGTAGCTCTACCTATCATCCTCAAACTGATGGTCAGACCGAAAGAGTAAATCAGATCCTTGAAGATATGCTACGAGCTTGTGTCATCCATTATGACAAGAATTGGGATAAGTGCTTACCCTTGGTAGAGTTTTCCTATAACAATAGCTATCAGACTACCTTGAAGATGGCACCGTTTGAAGCCCTATATGGTCGGAGATGTCGGACGCCGTTGAGTTGGTCACAAGTTGGAGAGAGACAGACCTATGGTCCTGATTTAGTAGTAGAAGCAGAAGAGCAAGTTAAGATAATTTAGGCAAACCTCAAGGCAGCCCAATCTCGACAGAAGAGTTACTCCGACAAGAGGAGGAGACCCCTGCAGTTTGACATTGATGATTACGTGTATCTTCGAGTCTCTACGACTAAAGGAGTGCAACGGTTTGGAGTAAAAGGGAAATTGGCTCCCCGATATGTTGGTCCTTATGAGATTGTGGAAATTTGTGGACCCGTTGCTTACCGGATCCAACTACCAGAACAGCTTTCGGCCATTCATAATGTTTTCCATGTATCCCAACTGAAGAAGTGTGTCCAAGTCCCAACTGAGGTCATGGAACACGAGCAACTTCAAATTGAGCCCGACCTGACTTACACTGAGTATCCGACCAAGGTCCTCGACCGTAAAGAAAGACACACCCGACGACAAACCGTGAAAATGTACAAGATACTATGGAGCAACCACACGGAGGAAGAAGCAACCTGGGAAATAGAGGAGTATCTGAACAAACACTTCCGAGGTTTTCTTTTCAACCAAGAAGGTAAGTACCGCACAGCCCCACTGGTTGCCCTTACACCCGAATCTCGGGACGAGATTCTTTTTAAGGGGGGTAGGCTGTAACGACCTTGGTTAATCAGCCGAGTTAATCTTAAGGTGAGCCCTTAATCCAGCTAACTCAGCTTTTCATGAGCTTGAGCACTTAAGGTCCCGTTCTCAGCCTCAACCCCTGAAAACCCAACAAAAACCGCCGGTTCTCTCTAAGTCCCAAAAACAGTGTTCCTTCAAAATCTTGGAGCTGTGGAGAACCAGAGACTGAATGGTGGACCACAACCAGCCCCCCCCGGTTCTCTTGAGACAAACACGCCAGAGCAGCGTGCACCCCGCTTCAGAGCTGCCCCGCCGCGTGGCCCGATCTCTCCGACGCGCGCCGCCTCGCCCAGTCGCCGGCCGGGACAGGATGGATCAGCGTGCCTTCCTCCACAATCGCAACGGAAGCCCCTGCAACCCCTTCTGCCTCGCCTCGTCTTGCTCGCACCCTCGCCGGCCGCGCCAAGGTGCCCTGTCGCCGCCGTGGCAGAGTTTTTGCCGCTGCTACGTCAGACCGCCTCGCACCCCGCACCCATCACCTCGCCTGGATCCCCGGCTGCAAGCCCCGATGCCTTCCGATTTCTCCGCCTCTCCACAGTCGCGCCTCCCACGAGCTCGCTCCATGACGATACCGCCCCCGCCAACCATGGCTCCGGCAGAGACAGCTCCTTTTTCCGCCTCGCCAGTGATGTGCCCCGGCAAGCTGCTGTTTTGCGCTCGCTCGAGCCGCCGCTCGCCCTTTCACCTCGCCTGCTGCAGCCTCGCTTGTAGTGCCTTCCTTCCTGTCATGCCAGTCAAGTTGCCGCCCACAATCCGCCACTTGACGCGACCAGACCATGCTCGCATCTGGCAAATCTAAATCCCGGCAAAGCCGCACCTGCGCCGGCCTCATCCCTAGTGCCCAATTGTGGCGTCCCGCCCCCCCGGGGCTGGGCCCGCTTACACCTGGCAGCTCTCTAGGATATCAAGAATTCCCTCACAGACCAACACAAGTCTTTTCTGTGCACTTTGTCCTCACTCGTGCGCACCCGGGAAGAACTTCCCGGTCGGTCACCCATCCCGAAATTGCTCCGGGCCAAGCACGCTTAACCGAAGTTTTTTGAGGATGAGCTTCCGGAAAAGAAGTTGCAACTTGTTGGTATGAGTATTCTATCAATCCTATTAAGCCTTGGGTCAGGATGTCACACCAATGACCAAAGACCCTGTCTCCAAGGCTCTGTTCTGCCGCCCATCGCCGCTCAATCGCCGGCAAGGCAGCGCACTCCATCCTTTTCTTCCCGATCTTCATGCTACTCAACTCTCTCTCTTCCGCGCAGCTATAAAAAGGAGTATCAGAGCCCCTACCGGAGTTTCCTTCGCTATCGCTGTTTCGCCGCACCATACTCTGCTCGCACTTGAGCACTGCCGCTTGAGCTCTTGAGAAGTTCCCCTCTCCGCTCAAACCCGCTTCTCCCTAACCCACCAGCCGCCTGTTCCTCCGCGCTGTGCCCGAGTTTGCTTGTTGTCCACAGAAAGCACTGCCGCCGCCGGAGCACCGTTGAACCTCGCCGCCGCCCAAGCCTTAGCGCTTTAGTCTTTCCGCCCAAGTCTGTTCGTTCCTGACCCCAAAACTTCACCCGTAGACCTGAAGGTAAGCTGCCGACCCCTTCCCGGTTCGCCCGACCCCTTTTTCCGTCTCACCCGACCCTGTCTGTTTCGCCGAACCTTATCCACCTCGCCTGAGGGCTCAGCTATATCTTTTCTTTGACCCGAGGGTATCTGTGTAATATATCGGGGACTTCTCTGTGTTAAGTCTGAGGACCCCGGTACAGTTATTCCTTAAGTTTAAGGGTCAGATCCTAAGTTTATCCCCATCCGACCCTTTTATCCTATTCTCCACCAACTAAATTTGAACTCCCCCGCCACCTTTCTTGTAGCTTTGCTACAAGTGTCTGAGCTAAAGCTTGAAGGGGTTGTTGAAATAATGGTCTACATGCTAACTCCTGCATTTGCATTCGTGTAGAGCTACATCTCGTCGACGGCACCTACGAGCTACATCCGGAGCCTGAAGACGGAGCAGTAGCTGAGCCGTCGATCGCAGAAGCCGAAGCAGAACCCGCTGAGGACCAGTTCACCTCCACCCCGCTTGAAGGCAAGCCCCGGAGCATGAACCCACTTTCTAAACTTGCACATGCCTTCCTTCTTATGTAATGTGCATTTACGTATAGGAGTTGCTTGCAACCATAGATGCATGACTTAGTTCCTTTGATCTGAACACTAGTGTGTTGGGTCCGTGTAGTTGCAATGCTTAATAGGACTCGGTAAAAGTCGAGTGATTTTCTATCACTCGTGAGTTATAGGAGTTGGTTGTTCTCCTTCTATTTACAACTATAAGGATGATGGACGGCGTAGGGTTTTGGTGAACTCTTTTGGTGGTCGGCTGATCGCCCCGTCTGTTTATTGAATCTGTTTAAGGCCCGACAGTGGTGGTGTTCGTGATCAAGTGTTTGAAAGTACTAATCTCATACCCATTATGGGATGGGGAAACCTAGTACATGATTGAACCTGGACGTGAGCGGTTCGATCCACGGTCTCTAGAACGAAGTTCCCGTGCGTCCGCATGTGGTGGCAAGTGTGGTCACGAAACGGCAGAGGCCGGGTCTGTGGAACCTTGCACCAAGGGAAGTGGACCGACACGGGTTAGGGAATTGATGGGGACGGCTAACACAGGAAGTGACCCTCGGTGGTGCGCGGATGTCATGAGGTTAGGTTCGCCATGCATGGTTAAAGAACTCGAATCGATTCGTTTGCCTCTCACAGTTTGAGACTGCTTGATCGCTATGCTACACTGAGTAAATAAGGAGTCTGATGATGACATGGTCTTGATGTTGAGCTTATATACATAATGTTGGATCTATGTTTGCGTAGTGTAAGTTGCCAATGTAGACTGGTTAATGAATTTAGAATCTGAGCTAAAACTTGAAAGTAGGGACCTAACATAGTCACTTTTGGCAAACAAAACCCCTCAGCCAAAGAGCCTCGCATGTCTAGAAGTGGTGGAGTAGTTTTTCCCACTGGTCGGTTAAGTCTTATCGAGCTTAGAAGCTCAGCCTTGTTTGTGGCATCTCTTTTCAGGTGAAGTTGAAACTTTCGAGCTTGCTGCTGTTGGCACTTGGCCGCCCCAGCTTCCTCCTGGGTGGACGGTCGAGTGGGATCCTTCCTCGGACGGCGGGGAGTGGGATCACTGATGTCCTGTTGGCCTCACCAGGGACATCCGACCCCGACGCTAGCTTCCGCTATGCTTTTGTCTTCCGTTGTTTCTTGCGAACCTTGTAAAACTCTGATTTCAAACCAGTGTGTAATGAATTGTTAAATAAATTGTGGATCTGTTGTATTCTCTGGAACCACTCACCTTCGTGTGAGCTATGCTAACTTGGTCCTGTTAAGTGGTTAAATCGGATGAAATCCGACGAATCGTCGAGTTAACTTGATTAAGGCATGAGATTCGCGTGTTAAGCGACATAACCGTGCTTTAGTTGAGTTAATCCGAGGTGCTCCACCACAGGCGGCAGCAAGACCCTAGCCTGCACGCGGTGGAAGGGTGGAGGCACGAGGAGACGGTGGGTGGCGAAATGGCGAGCTGTGAAGAGTCCAGCTGATTTTTGACGGGAGGTAGAAGATGAACATGAGATGTCGGATATTGATCAGATGGTTTAGAATTCAAGTAATGGGAGTCCTTCACCTAGGTGATGGATAGACAGGTCCTATTTTTTTTAGAAATTTTGATATTTGACATTCAATACATACAACTGGATTGGACATCAAATTGGCACGTCTTTCAAAATTTTAAATGAATTGTTTTTATTCGTAGGTTCCTATTTTTTTTTCTTTTCTCTTTTCAGCCATAATAATGGACAACAATGTGAACAATTGTCTCTCCTCCTAACGCCTTTGCATGAACCAAAACGTAAAAGCAAAAGTACGCTTCCACTTCTTCTTCTTCCCCAATTCTTTTTCCCCAACTTCACAAATTGCATGCCTGTCATAGCCTCCACCCGCCCACATGCATTCCATGTCGCATGGCCACCTCTGTCCTCTGCTTACCACGGAAGCCTCCACTCGCCGCTTGCGCTACACGCACCTCCGCTTGCATGCTTGCAAGGAGCAACAACGTGGGCAGAATGCAACATGACGTGAGGATGTTGTTGCCTTGATGGGCTCCGCATGCGGATGCAGCGACGCAGCCTGCCTGCATTGGTGCATGAGGCAGCTATTGGATTTGATTGGGCTTGGCCCATTTATCTTCAATTAAATCTATAATATTACAAGACTCATCATTAATGATAGGGAGTTACAAAAGGCTGATCGATGACTCAGTGAGGATTGATAACTCAATTAGAGTGGGTCGTGAGGATTGATAACTCAATTAATGACTATGCCGTCTTCTTCCTTTCTGCTCTCCTATCTCTCCAGTTCATCTGCCTCCTCATTTTCTTCCTTCGGCTATTGCTGCAGCGGCATCTCAGCGCTAGCTTCGCAAATGACATGGACTCGCCATGGATTTTCCCATAGGAGCAGCGAGCCACACCTCCTTGCTCTCGCTCCTCCTCGTTGCTCCACGTCGACTCTGCATCATCATCCTCCCGTGCTACCCTTGCACGATAAGTTGGGGAAGGAGTCAAGGTTTTGGGTAGAGAAGATGCTCTGCATCTCCAGCATCGCTTCCACCCAGGGTTGCTGTAACACCCAAAATTTTAGAGAATTCAAATTCATTAAAATTTGCTCAAATTAGGGTGTCATTTAAATTCTAAGCATTTAATTTCATTTTATTTAATTTAATTAATTCATCATAGGAATTATTTGTGCATTCATGCTGGAGCATAATTTTTGATTGTTGGAGTTTGAACCAAAAATTTGAATTTCAAGTTTAAATTCAATTTCCAAAACCTTTTCTTTTTCCTCTTTCTTTTTCTTTTTTCTTCTTCTCCTCCTGGGCCGCATCTCTCCTTCCTTTCTCTTTTTCTTCATCTTTCGGCCCAGCCGCGCACCAGTGCCTACGGCCCGCTCCACCTTCTCATCGGCCCGCGAAGCCCCGCTTTCCTCGCTCGCCGGCCCCCCCTCCGTTTTCTCTTTTACCGGCCTGCGAAACACCCCGCCAGCCCAGCTCCCTATCTCTCGCGCGGCCGCCGCTTCGCTCCTTCCTTCGCGGCCCGCGAACGCGCGCCGGCCCACGAAGTCGCACCGACCCACCTACCGCTTTCCTCCTCCGGCCTGACGGGTGGGCCCCACTGTCGTCGCCTACCTCCGGCCGTATCCGGCCGGGACTCCCGCAACGGCCGCCGCCGACTCCGCAACCGCCCGCCTCCGCTCCGACTCCTTCGGGGAGTTTAAACCCGGGGCCGCCCTATCTCCAAGCACCGCCCCTATATAAACCGCCGCCACCTCCCGGCCTCGAGCACCCACGCCGAAGCACCCAAAACCCTAGCGCCCGAGCTCCCGCGCCGCCGCCTCTTCCCCGCCGTCAAGCGCCGCCTCCAGTGAGCTCCGGTCGCCAAGGACCCCCAAAAAGAGTTCGCCGCAACCTCCTCTTTCTTCTGGTGCAATACGCGCGCCAAACCGTGCCCCGGAGCGCCTTTTCGGCCAACTCCGGCGACCCGCCGTCGCACGCCGCCGCTCGCCGCCGCCGGCCGTTTCTTTTTCCGCCGCCACCGCGAGTCATCGATCACCGCGACCGTCAGATCTTGATCCGACGGCCGATCGCGAGTCAATCCGGCCGCGTACCGATCAACCGCGCCGCGCCGCGCCATTTTTGCTCTTAAACCCCCGCCTTTTTCGCAATTTAACCCGCGGTCCAAATCGCGTTGAAAAATATTCACAGATCTGCCCTCGCACTTTTCGTTTTAACCCTTGAACTTTCAAGAATCAACCCGCCGTCCGGATTTTGAGTTTTTGCGCGTTAGACCTTCGGTTTATACGTGTAATTACGTATAAGCCCTCGGTTTTTGCGGTTTGGCCCTAAAAGTTTTGTTTTTCTCACAGAAAAGTCCCTGGATCTTGTTTTAAACATATCTTTTGCATTTTAACTCCGTTTTTCGCATTCTCTATATCCACGTGTTCGTTTTGAAGCGTAGATCAAATTTTCAAGCTTGTTTTCTCTGTTTAACTATGATTGGTGTAGTGTTTTCTTACTTTTGCCCATGTTTGCTTGTATGTGCTCGTGTGACGCGTGTAGACGTCCCGCAGTTCGAGGGAGTTGAAGATCAAGCCTTCGAGGAGTACGAACAGCAGGAGCAAGGCCAAGAAGGCAAGTCGTGTCCTTGATCACTACCTTTTTGTCCTATACACCTTTACTTTCTCGTACTCAACATTTATGCTATGCACATGTTAAGATTAAATTGATGGGTCCCAATTAAGGTTCGCCTAGATTGATTTACCTTTGCCTTGACCAACCGGTTTACTTTATGTTGGGTAGCTCATGCTTAGTGCTTACTTGGTATGGTGGTTTAACTAAACACAATGTTTAATCTTGCTTTACTTCTATTATACCTTTCATTAAGACAAGATCATTATTGTTAATCGGAACATGGAGCGACCACCTAGGAAAATAGTGCTACCACAAGACTAAATGGCTCTGGTCTTGGCTGAATAATTAGAAACTCTAGTTTGGGGTAATCTTACCAAAAGGGCAAGAGGGGAGGCGTTGATGGGATATAGCACTCGCTCTCTTGGGAAGTGGGCTTGGCTAAGACACTATACCCTCTAGGGGACTGCTATGTTTCGCTTCGACCTGAAACCTTAGCGGGTTACCACATTGCTAGCGGATCTTTGTAAAGGCCTCGTAGCGTCCCTATGCAATCACACCTCGGAAGTGTGGTATGGTGCCTTGCAAACACCGCATGGTTGGGTCCAAAGTTCTATTGAAATTTTACGCGACTTATGGGTAAAGATGTGCCACCTCTGCAGAGTGTAAAACTGATCGATCAGCCGTGCTCACGGTTAAGAGCGGCCTGGACCCTCACATGATAATATTATCGAAAGATGGATTTAACTTGTTATCATTTCATGCATATGTTGTTTACTTTATTTATGATCATGTTTAATTTCGGGTGGTATGAACTTACACTTAGTTAATTGCTAATAAAACTTGACCAACTTAAGTAAAAGCGAATGCTATTTATGCCTTAGCCATACCTTGAATTTGCCTTACACTACACTATTCCCCACGACTTGTTGAGTACCAACCATAAGTGTACTCACCCTTGCAAAACCGCTGTTCAGACCAAGCTAATTGGGAAGAGGAGTATCTACATGACTTTGAGGAGTTCTAGGCGTACGTTTCTTCAGTCAGCTGCCTGTGGAGTCGTCGTCGTCTTTGGAGTTCCGCTGCATAATAAATTAGGCTTATGTTTTATTGAGACTTTCGGTCATGTAATAATGTTTAATACTCTCTCTTTTCGCTTTAGCACTGTCTTTGTTATTCACTATTGTCGTACATGTGTGTAACTTGATCCTGGCGCACATGTATTTAATGCACTCGATTTTGTCCTTAAAATCGGGTGTGACAGTTGCCATCCGGGTTGCTGGAGAAAGACATGATAGCCTTCTCAGCTAGCTCGAAAATGCGCACCTCAAAGCCTAGTTATCTCTTGCTTTGGCTTGGCGGGAGTGGGATTTGGTGTCGGCAATGGGGATGGGGACGGGGATGAATACCTCTAGAACAACCATCTCTGACTCTCCTGATTCCCCTCATCGGTGCAAGAAAACCACAACCATGCAAGAACCTTGGTGTAAAAGAAGCAGAGAAAATATTGGATGAGAAAAGAATGTGTTTGTGGTGGGTGAACGAACTCGAATCTAAACTTCTTATTGTTGGTGCCATCCTTACAGAGGCACGTGACCATTCTATAGGTGAGGTGTGGTCATGGTGGGGGAGGAAAGATGCTTGCTGGCACCCATAGGGGGACATGCTCGGCCATGGAGAGCAGGGAGATGCTCGCCACCAAGCAGGAGCTTGTGACGGCGGTGGCCACCGCCACCTGCTGAGACAAAGAAAGGGGGAGGAGTTGCGGGGGCATTTGGTGCAATACGCAAATACGGTGGCTTGCGCGTGGGCCCAATAGCCCTATCGAGAATAGTAATAGATGAAGAATTGCAATATTGCAATACCCAAATATATGAAGAATTGTAATGGTACGATTATAATATCGCCAATAGTAATAACATATCTCCCAATGATGACAATTGTAATGTCATAATCAAATAAATCCTATTAGAAACATCCTTATCTCTTGGTCTTTATAGTGGCCACATAGAGTCACCAACCCTAGCATAAGTAGGGCAATATGATATTCCCTCCATTTCAAATTGTAGGTCTTTAGCTTTTCTAGATTCATAGATTTTTCTATGTATCTAGACATAATCTATATCTAGGTGTATAGTAAAGATCATGTATCTATAAAAGTCAAAATGATCTATAATTTGAAATGGAGGGAGTACTTGCGAGGCCCATGGGCCAAAAGTGACCATGCGGTCACTCCACCAAAGGAGCATGTATGGGATAGTTCCATACTGCTAGTCAAGAGAGATTGAGGCAAACTTAAATAACCGGTGCTACGAAGCATTGCAACCTTGGTTTAACTCTTTTACCCAAAGCGAGAGCGAAAATATAAGCAGGTTGCAGTGTAGGTATGGTCCACTCAGCGTGTAGAGTGAGCATGAGCCATTTTCCTAAGTTAGGTCGTTACAACACTTGCTAAACTTTGCAAGTTACCTTGGGTGGCTATCTTTTGCCCCCTTACACAAGCATTGAACGGGTGCTGGTTCTAGCATCACACTTTTAATATATATTGCAGGATGAAACATTGAATGGGTGGTGGCGGCCGAGTGCTGGAGGAGCACGTTTCGTTCCCCTATCCATATACCTATAATGGTGATCCAATATGTAAGTGTGCCTTGAAGTGAGGAAAGGCTGATGCCACCGTTAAGGATGACGCTGACACTACTGTACCGCAAGTCAACATCACGCCTACACCAAGAAGATAGGGGAAATTCAGCATGTTGCACCCTTGCACCTGCAAACGATGATGCATCTACTTTAGGTTGTTTATATCTAAGTGTTCTAGTGCAAGAACTAGTAATCGAGTCATGTTATTATTCATGTTTATACAACATTTGGTAACTAGAGCCGAGAACCCTAGATCAAACTCTACTAGTGCTATTTTTTTTTAAAGCATTCTTTCTCCATACATGTATTAATAGAGAAGAAGCAACTTATAGAAATAACACCACATAACCAAACAAAAAAAAACAAAACCACCCACCCTAAGGAAGCAACAACAAGACAACCGCCACTACAACATGTACTCAATCGAACTACTAAAGCACCAACAGATGGAAACCTCACAGGACACCAACAAACACAAAGAGGAAGGGTGGTAAGAATTGTCGTCAACTCCATTGCAATTGGCCATCCAACAAGCTTCTAGTCTTGCCACGAACACAATCGAGGCAGCCTTCCGCAATGAGCCGCCATCCACTTGTTGTCGTAGTTGCGGTGAGCTAGGCACAGGCATGCGTGTCCAGTCACCATGACGCCAATCATCACAAACACCGCGACCAATCCAGAATCTGCCGCCTCACTGCAAGTCGCCACCAAAGAGATATCACAACACCACTATCCACTTGCAAGAAAGCCACCACCATAAACTTCCATCGCACACAAGGTTGGTCGAAGTCGTCCCATTACCTCCATCATCATTGTCCACATCCGCGGTAAGCTGCCCCAAGCCAGATGTCACTGCGGCACCAACCAATCACTGTCAAGCAGGATTGGTCACTACCGTGTTGGTCACGGTGGACTGCCGGCAGACCAGCCTTCACCGGCCACCGCAAAATGCCACATGATAGATTGAGACACATCCATCCCGGGAGACTCCAGGGTAAGCCGTACCGTGGCCTCACTGCCCGATGCCTGTCAAGCCACCTCAATGCGTTGCCATTGCTGTTCCGCTGCCTCAGTGCACAACAAGCAGGGCGACTTGGCCATGCTTGTGTGTGCAAATCACGCAACCAACGCACTGCAGCTATGGGCTGCTTCCACGAAATGCTGTCATGGATGACCTCTTCCTTAGGAGCATCGCTGAAGAGGTGCCCCACCTGCTGAACGCCGCCACCATGAAGGGCCTCACGGAGAGCACGCCGTCGTCCACGCGGATACCTCAACCCGCATGGCATGGAGACTCCATGCACCAAGGACATCACGAGGCCGAGCAAGAACTCGTCGCCAGTATAACCCCTGACCATCCCAAGCGGAACCAACCGAAGGGAGGACACTTGATCTAGCTACAGGGCACCAGAAACTAGCCGGAATCGGCCACACTCAACGCCATGACGACCATGGCTAGCAATCCTATTACTGGCACATGGAGCAGAAAAGGGAAGAACCCGCCGTTGTTGCCCTTGCGGCTTCACGGGCTTCCAGCAGCCCACTCCGGCGACGTTGAGGGTTGGGAAGGAGGAGGAAGGTGGCAACAGCGAGATGCAATGGTGCCGGAGTCGCCATTATGGGAGTGACGTGTTGGCTCTATGTTTTTTTCGTTGAGGTATGGATTTTGGACTTAGTGCTAATTGACCTCTATTAAGTTGAATTGATGCTATTTAATGATGTGTTAGCTCTAATTATGCTCTCGGCTAGCTAAGGCACACGTGTACACGAGAGAACTTACCCTTCACGGAAAGGTCAAGACATGTGTTGACATTGTAATGGCGGAGCCAGGATCTAAGAGTTGGGTATTCCCATCTAAAAAAAATTATACCATCCAAGTCATGCTCATAGGCGAATATGCTCGACTTAAGTAGGTCCTCGAAGAGGCTGTCCTTTGTAACTTTTTGCCAACTTCATCATATCTTTCACAACCTGATCATTTTATGTGTTGCGGAACACGGCTAGAATTAGCAATCGAGGAACATCCATCTTACAATGTACGAATCGATATGTAGGGCTGATTAATTACTAGGCTAAGGTCAGAGGCGTCAATATGGAACGAGAGCTTGGAAATATTAGCTTCATTCCTCACTAATGCCTTTCCATAGCTTGCCGAAGGTGCACCCCTATTTGGTCCGTCGTTGTGATGTTACCCGGGGACATCATTGCGTGCGAGTGCGCTACAACTTCATCTAAGAATTGGTGAAGTTGGAAAATTACAGCCAGGGTTAGGGATTTGAGAAAGGAGAATGGATTTTAGGAGAAATCAAAGAGGGAGAGGTAAGAGCCTGAGCCTAAGCGGGATGCGATGCCAACCATGGTGAAAGAATCTGCTATGTTTATGGCAGTGGGCACTTTTGGGTGGAATGAATTAGACCTTAGCACGAATGATGTTGGTTAGTCCAAGTTGCATGCAACTCGTTTTACACTAGAGAAACAAAAATTGCTGAGTATTTTTCAATTAATAAATAAATATATATATATATGTATATAGCATGTACATACTTGATTTTTACTGAAAATCTTAGGTATTTCCACGAGTACGGAGGCATCAAGGTGCCTCCGCCCCTGCAACGTTGAGTGGAGGAAAGGCAGAAGGCCACTGACTCGATGACGACGGCAGTCCTGCCAGGCGTTGCCAGCCTGCTTCTCCGTTTCTCTCTCTAGAGCGCGTGTCCTGGTTCTTGTTGCAGAACAGCACTCGACACGTGCAGGGCCCCACTCACAGTCTCTCGTTCGTTCCTTGCTTCTGGAGGAGGAGAGAGAAACAGGCACGCGCTCAACTCAACAGTTTCACACACTGACACACACGACTTCAAGCAGAGAAGCAAGTGCTTCTTCAATTCCTCTCGGGTTGCTTGCTCGCATCGCCATTGCCGGGCTTGCCGCCCATCTCCACACAGCTAACCAGCCACGAGCCCGCGAGTCCTCCAGCTTTCCTCATGCGTGCAAGCCATCCACCTCCACATCACCGGGCTCCCTCCCAGCTCCTGCCGGCACGCACCTCCACACCCTCTACAAAACCGCGCCTGCTTCCCCTCCAAGAACTCTGCTCCCACCTGCTAAATCACACGCCTGCTGTACACATATCCGGGCAAAGTTCTTGAGTTCTCCAGAGGCTGCTGGCCTTTGAATCTTGATTGCTCCCCGGCCCGGATTCAGCCAGCGTTTGCCCCTGCTCGGCTCTTGATCCGGCGACAATGGGGATGTGTCACAGCGGCGGCATTGCGAGGCCGCGGCGGCTGGGCAGAGCCAATGCGGCGGCAGCGGAGGTGGAGGAGGAGGAGGGGAAGGAGAAGGGCGAGCCGGGTTCGTACGAGGCGGCGTGCTCCGCGGACCCGGAGCTGCGGACCTTCGACGCGGCTCTGCGGCGGCGCGCCAGCCGCGCCATCTCGGCGGTGGCGTCAGGGGTGGAGGTGCGCTCGCTGTCGCTGGGCTCCCTCCGCGAGGTCACCGGCTGCCTCCTTGACATGAACCAGGAGGTGGTCCGCGTCGTGCTCGCCAGCAAGCGCGACGTGTGGCGGAGCCCCGACCTGTTCGACCTCGTCGAGGGCTACTTCGACGGCAGCCTCCACACGCTCGACTTCCTCGTCGCGCTCGACGCCTCGCTCCGCCGCGCCCGGGACTCCCAGCTCCTCCTCCACCTCGCGCTCCAGCGCCTCCGCGAAGGCGCCGAGGGCGATGCCCAGGAGCCCAGTGCCGCGCCTGCGCCGGACCGGTACGCGGGCGCGATGGCCGAGCTGCGCCGGTTCAAGGCGGCCGGCGACCCGTTCACGCCCGAGTTCTTCGCCGCGTTCCAGGCCGTGTACCGGGAGCACCTGGCCATGCTGGGCAAGCTCCGGCAGCGGAAGCGCCGCCTGGATGCCGGATCCGCTCGGTCCGCGCGTGGCGCCGCGTGTCCGGCGTCGTGTTCGTGGCCACGTTCGCCGCGCTCCTCGTCTGCTCGGTGGTGGCCGCGGCCATCGCCGCGCCGCCCATCGCGGCGGCGCTGGCAGCCGCGGCCTCCCTGCCGGTGGGCTCCGTTGGGAAGTGGGTGGATTCGCTCCTGAAGCAGTACCAGGAGGCGCTGCACGGCCACAAGGAGGTGGTGAGCGCAATGCAGGTCGGCACCTTCATCGCCATTGAGGACCTGGACGCCATCCGGGTGCTCGTCGACCGGCTGGAAGTTCAGGTCAGCTCCATGGTCGATTGCATAGAGCTGGCGGAACGTGGCGAGGAGGCGGTGAGGCTCGGCATTGAGGAAATCAAGAAGAAGCTGGAGGTATTCATGAAGGGCGTGGATGATTTGGGGGAGCATGCTGACCGGTGTAGCCGGGACATCCGGCGCGCCAGGACCGTCGTGTTGCAGAGGATCATCAATCCTCGGAATTGACACCAAGAAACAATAATGGTAGAGGTATATCCTTGTCCTCTGTGCTGTGAATTTGCGATGTGATGGACATATGAGATGATCTGTGTGGAAATTTTGGAGCACCTAAAACTGATATCCCAATGAAATTGCAGAGTTATTTTCTCCAATTTGTCGCGCACCTGTTTTGAAATATAAATATAAATATTGTATTAGTTTCAGATAAGCTTGATCGAAGCATTCAGATGCTTGTGTAACAAGCTGACCTGGGAAAACGCTAAAGCTCACTCTATATGTTGAATGTACCACACCTGCTAATTAATCTTCCTGTGCTTTCGTTAATCTTCCTGTGCTTTCGTCCTCGCTTCGTGCAGAAGAATTGATCCGAAGTTAACTAGCTTCCCACGCCAGCTATTTAAAGTTGAGCTTCCCTCCCGTTTCCGATATGGAACTAGCTCGGCGCTACAGTGTTTCACGATGAACAGTACCCGAGCGTAGGGATGGCAACGGGTCGGGGCAAAGAGCAAATACCTGCGGGCGAGAATACACAAAACTTCAAGTTATACACGTACCTCGAAGCCTACGACGGTAGACGGAAATTACGCATAACTAGAAAAATTTAGATGGTACTTCCACATAATTTATTGGACAACAACTATTCCATGACAAGGTGCCAAATGATACGCATTAATGCGCTGGCATGGCAATGTGCATACATGATAAGCTGTAATTTAATTTTGAAGACATACAAAACTAGGATTTAGCAGGTGCTAGCTGCACAAGTCAACATTAGCTGTAAGCCCTGATTAAACAGATTCAGAGTCAAAGGGCCAGCAATCCTGCAACTCAGTTTGTGACGTACAATTTTCAATGTCAAACGGGCTGCAAGGCGAATTGAAAATGAAATACATCACATAAAGTAGCCTTCATTAGCAAAAGGTATAACAAAGAATTTGTTAATTAGTGTTACTTATGGGGATATTGTATCATAAATAGAGGTATTTACAGAGGATAAGCCACTACCAATTGGCCCTTGAAAGACAAAAAAATATGCCACTTCTTTTCACAGCACTAAAATAAGAATCAACCAAACACCCATTGATTAAAAATGATATTAGGCGCTTCTCTGCTGCTAAAAGAATCATCAGCCAGGGTATTCACTATATTATCAGTGCATGAATAAAAAATGGAAAACTTTCCACAGCTCGTATTGTGTTGTTCCATGTAGCTTCAAACTAGCTACCATCTAGTTTACTCAATTTCACAACATATGGCAACTAATTGTTGCGTCAATCAGCCATTGTGACTATAGCAATTTGCGTAGTATCATGCGCCTAATGATGAAGGGGAAAAACTGAACCTTCCAATGTTCCACCCTGTACAGAAATAGAGAAGCTATGCACTGGACTAGAAAGATCCAAAGCAGCAGTACTTCTTTCCTATCTTTCCAAATTTACTGGTAGACCGCTCTTTCTGAGACTTGATGCTGCTCTGTGAGCTACTCGAACTGTTGGAACGGCTTCGCTTCACATGACTACTTGGGAAACAGGAAGACCCAGGACTCTGATGCTGAAACCCTTGGCTTGAATGTTGACCTCTATCACCTTCTGGCGGTGGCTTCTTCTGTGAAGTTCCCGGCACCATGACATTGTTATCATGGATCTGAACTAGCCCTGCAAGAAAGAAGAGTGTAAAGCCTATAAGAAAACTAATGAAACTGTCTAAACTAGAGTAACCAATCATGCATTTACACGCTACTTAAATGGATTTATCACAGCGGGACTTCACAGTTGCAAGGTTCCATGGTCCTGTGGTTTCCAAACTCTTAAATTAAAATCAAAGGATTTAGCAACCTCTTAAATTACAACTAACAGAAGGGACATGTTACCTTGTTTTGAAGGGCCAAGGACCACATTAGCTGATTTAGTAGGTGCAGCTATGCTAAACTTGTGGTCTTGATTTTGTCCATCAGTTGTGTTACTGCCTTTCAAAATCTCACCCAGCAATGCATCACTATCAAAATACTCCTCAGAAATCATAGATCGCTTGCTTGAGTTTTCTGAAGTTGATGCAGACGCTTCTGAGCTTAGTAGGTCATTCAACTCTAAGTAGTCCCCAGTAGCAATAACATCAATATAGTCTACAGCACCAAGAGGTTTTTGCTCAAACTGTCTTTTGCTAGAAACATCCTGCTCATTTGCATCTGGAGTCACCTTGTCAAACTGTAAAACATCCTGCCCAGTAGATTATAGATTCATCTAGCTTATGTTAGTACAACTCCCATATTGTCAAACTGTAAAATCATTGGAAGAAGAACAGATAGGAGAATGAATCGAATAATTACATTCTTTTGTATGCTTTTCAAAGCATCTGGAAAAATAAGTACTTCAAATAAAAGGTAATTGACTACACCAGCAAGTCAGAAACCAGTGGGACTATCCTAATTTAAAATGATAGACCAGATAGGTTCCAGTGTTTCACAACAATATACACTAAAATTGGATGACACAAGTGAGCAGATGAAAATATACATAACCTTTGGCTCTTCTAGTTTGGCAAGATACTGAAGGTATGATTCCAAGTTATCATTAGGAGCATCTACATTCAGAGAATTTGGTTGACTTTCAGCACTATCCCAATTGTCACCCTGAAAGAATACTTTACACAAAGACTTGTAGTCCTGTCAGAAATGCAAAATGTATCATTGTCAATCATCATCCCTGGAGAAAAGCATACTGCTTACAGACCATGCACGAAATGGCTAGGAGAAACCATTGGATACCTGTGGGAGATTAGCTTCATCATTCTGTTCTACTTGATATTCATGCATCATCCACCCAGTTCTCTTGCCACATGATGCTTGACCTTCATAAAACTCCAAAATAATTTTCATGCCCAAGATACCTGTACTTGTTGGTATTCTGGATGACTCCACAGGTTTCCAGTATCCATTCTTTGCCTTTCTAATACCGTTTTCAGCACTATCATAGGGCTGTTGATCATCTGACCAGTTCAAGTACCACATGTCTACTACAAAATGAGTAATCTTTGTCAGAAAATTTGCTAGAAATCTATTAGCATAATTCTAGCTTGATTGTGGGGTCATTGCGACTCTAGGATACTCTTGTACAACAACAGAAATGATGGTAATCATATGGTACTATTTGTAGATAAATAGTTAAAATCATACGTTTAGCTCCCAGCTCCAAACAATTTGCAACAAACCCTTAAATTACATGCTACCAAGACAAATCCCTGTACCGAATAATAATAGAAAGTAATTCCAGTTTGAGTAAAGCAGACTTATTATTTAACTATGCGCCCAAGTTGCAGTTATGCTACAGTTTTGGGGGTTGCTAGCAGGTGATGGGCTGATGGCATATATTGATTGGACCGTTATGACGACATAAATTTATCGGACATTACCAGTTGTGCGTGGTGACTGCACATCTGCAAAAGCTAGGATTTATACAAATTAAGACATTTGGAATTTGGGTGGAAAGGCTTAAAAAGCCAAGCAAGACAACAATGCATTTAGTCAGCTGTTTAACCACGAAGATGGTAATTAAACTCTCCCAGTAGAACAGGCAACCGGTTGATGTAACTGTTGACGCAAATCTAGGGCCAACACACGAAAAGCACTCGAACGTGTGGTATGCAGAGGGGCTCTTCTGCACAGGCTGGTCAGACCGGTATGATGGCCGGTCAGACCGGTTTCGCTGGGGAGCCCGGCGAAGATCCAACAAACACCCGCCCGGGAGGGACCCTATCATGGCAGGCGCACCTTGGGTTGCCCTAGACTCGGCAAGCCAGCTAGCGCACCTCCTCATGCCATGGAGACAGGAGAACAGCAGCACATGGGGTTGTAAAAGTAGGGTAAAGAGGCAGAAAGGTAAAAAGGTAAAAGTATAATTGATAGATTTGATTGGGATGCCCTCAATCGGCCGTGACCCTTTATATTTATAGGGTGGGGAGGTCTTGCCCCATTGGGAGTCGAAACCTTAACAAATCATGTGTTAAAATACAACTCCTAACTCGGACTACACAGACCAAACCGGTCTGACCGCCCTAGGAAACCAGTCTGACCGGTTTTCCTAGGTGCTGATCTTCCCAAGGTCATAACTGTCTCATTTGAATTCCAAATCGGACGTTCTACATATGCATTTTAATCTAATCGACGAAAGCTACACAATGGTGAAGTCCAATTTGCATTTTGAGCACTTTAAACAAACCGGTCTGACCGGTTGGGAGACCGGTTCAGAGACCTGCTCGTCCAGCTCTGCCAATTTTGACCTCGAACAGTAACTTGCAAAGAGAGTTGCTATACTTTCAATACATGCAAATAATTTCACAAACTCCTAGGCATTATATTGCTGCAGTTTCTGGAACAATCAGCTAGCTATACACAAACCCTTTGTGCTTTTCCAAAGGCCAAAAAGTCTTTTCCAATGGTTTACCACACACAATTATCAATTCTATGTATTTATAAACCTTTTCACAAACCACTGGTCAGTTCTGGATTTGAAATCTTTGTGCACTACAGATTTATATGGTAAAATTTTCTAAATGTACGATCATGCAGAAATGGGCAAATCAGACAGAGGGTAGTTATAATTTGCATTTTCTCAGTGATAGCAGGCACGAAGTTAGTGTAACTTGTAAGAAACTTTGAGAAAAATTTAACATATGCAAAGTATTTCCCATGGCATCCAAATGTAATGCGAATTCATTCAATAAAATCATCTGTTTACCCTAAACTAAACAACTGTCTGTTCTATGCTGCCGTAATCTCTTTCATGGTGTGAACCACCAGTGATCAGCTATGAATGAAATATTTGCACATTGGAGGTTTCGTGGCACTATGTTCATACTGTGCAATCATACAGTACATTGCACTAATATAACATTTCAAAATGGACAAATCAGAGCAATCTTTCAGGGTTAGTGATGACTGAACTGCAAATTATATCACAGTTACATCATAGTATTTATGTTTACAGCAAGACACCATGAGTTTCTTATGGAAGATAGCATTACAGCACCAAAGGCATAAATGCGATTTGTATCTTGGCCATAGGCTGGACACTCACCAGTGAAGTCCCGTGGATCAACGAGGGAGAAGTCCAGACCAGCAAGCACGTCCTGCGGAAGGGGGTCCTCGGCTTTCCTCTCTGCCAAGAATCTCACAAGTTCCTCATCACTCCAGGAATCCCTGATACTGATGTCAAGTGCTGCCAGTTTCAGCAAAGGATCTGGGGGCCACATGGTTGTCCTACAACAAGAGACACAGGACATTTTCTGGTTAACATTCAGAAGTACATATATGAAAATCTAAAGTGCCGTTCCCTATTGAGCGCTGTTCATGCATAGCTTCTATTCCCGATTGTCTTACAAAGAGCTCACCACTATTATTAGCAAGGTTCCTGCCTCAGATATTCTTGTTTTGACAGAAAGGAAAAAGGCTTTGCAGCCCAAGATATAGACGCACACGAGACATCATCAAAAGAACCAATATAGTGGCTATCACAGAACTGGAACGCGAATTAAAGCGAGTCAGTTTGAAAAAAGACAGTCATAAAGGCAGAATAAACCGAGAGAATCACTAGTAATCGTCCTCTGCTGAGATTGTAAATCACACACACCAAAAAGGAAACCAAAAACTCCCCTGGAAGAATGCCACGAAATCCAACAGCTCCCGTGAGAAATCACATATTCACATCACAAATCGAAAGCCACCCAAGAACCAAGAACACGTGCTCAACTCAAAATCCCCCGTAAAAGTCAGTAGCGGCAGATAAACTCGGGCACAGAGGCCAATTTGGTAGGAACTCTGGAGCCACCCATCCAATTTGGCAATAGCAGAGACCAAAACAGAACAACCAGGGAGTTGTTAAAGCAAGCGCACATGCACCAGATAAACGCAAGAAGAAACCAAAACCAAAAACTACTAAATTCGTGAAGTGACCGAAGTAAACCCCCGATTCCGGAAAGAATGCCAGGAAACCCAAAAGCTCCATGAGAAATCACAGCGCAAACCGGAAGCCAACCACCCCCAGAAGCAGGAAGACGAGCGAATCAAAGCAGAGGTCGCCCCCGCATAAACTCCAAGAAACCCACAGAAAGCAGCAAACCAAAACCCCAGGATCCCACCGCCCGAATCGCATCGCATCAGCAACCGAGTTCCCCTCCATTCTCCCCGTCATCCCAACTGGTGCGAGACCCTCACCAACCGAAATCCGATCGCCCCACCACCCCAACCAGAAGGAAGGAAGGATCGAAGGAGGGAAAGCAGAGGGTGGTGATGATCCGCTCACCACGGAGCCCGCGGGCGAGCGCACCGCGGCCGGCTCGTGCGTCGCGGCGGCGGCGAAGCGAGACTGCCGAGGCAGCAGAGCACGGGCACGGGCGGGTGGTGTGGCCGGCGAAGGCGAGCGAGTGGGCGACGCGTGCGTGCGCGAGAGGGCGGGCGCCCTTTATAAGCACGCTGGTGCCAGGCCGCTGCTCTCGCTGCACGGTGGGTCCACCTGGCGGGACCCGCGCCTCGTGTCGGGGCACGAGTGGTGGATGGAGGGGCTTCGGTGGGCCCACCAGGTTCCAGAACGGCAGGCACCAGGCAGACCTTACAGGTGGGACAGGGGACTGGTGGGTCCCAAAACGAGCCGAGGGGACGACGTGGCGCGGGGCGTGAACCCAACTGCGGTTAACGCGAGCCCCCGCCCACAATTAGCGGCCTCACCGCGGTTGGGCGTGTCTGCCCCTGCAGGTTGGCCGTTATTTGCAGCCGCCTGCCACTGCGCTCCCTTTTCCACGTCCCGCCGCTGAGCTGAGGTCACCCACGTCGACGTCGGCTCGTCCAGGCGATGTGGCACGCAGATGCCACTTGCGCAAGGGAGTTCATACGACCAGTCCCTGCAGCCTGCCGATCACTGCTTTTTGTCAGTTTTTGCTCTTGTTCCTGATAAGTTGCAGCAGCGTGCTTCTCCTACTTCACTCAACAGCCAACGTCCGAGGTAAGGTGCGAACTGACTTGCGGTGGAACCTGCTGCTTCTTGCGGTGGACCTGCCTGCTAGATTCTGCTAGGTTCAAGTTCTCAACTCGTCGTTAGTGTTTATTTTTTTATTTATTTGAAGATTTAACCGGTGTTATTTTTTCAGTGGTAGGTGACGCGCCCGTTGACAATGATGTGTCAACAGTGCTTCGTCAATTTTAAAAATTTGTCAGCTCAGTTTTTTTGGATATGCTCATACCGGTAGAATTACGTGCGTATGTTTGTAAGGGTAAGTGTGCATATGTGTATATGAGCGTCTGCATTTGTATTGTGTGATTCGAAAAAAAAATCATACGCCCGCACGATCATAGATCGCCCAACGGTGTCGCTTCTTACAAAATGAACCATACTACACGTCGATCATGTCAGCCACAACAAAGGGGCCCCGATCTCTACAATCCAACAAAAAAAAGCACCGGGCCACCAGACATCACCGTACGGATCTGTCCACACTACACGATGTGTCACGGCTCGAACCCAACTGCGGCAGTACAAAATTACAAAACAACCTCGTTCTCATGTCATATTACAGTGCCAACTTAAGTCTAATTGTGGTGTGAGTGTGATCGTGTGAGGCCAATCGTTTGGCACAAGTATTTACTGTGTACGTGAAGCGAAAAACCTCATCACATTTAATTTCGGAAGAATAAGAACTACCATATCCTCCTGATCCATCCATAGTGCAAGTTGGACTGCTAGGCCTTTCTGCCTTTTTTTTTTTTTTTTTGAGGGCGCCTTTCTGCTTTTCTACACCGGTATGGCCACCCTCCTTTTATTCATGATGAGATTTCTCAGGATGTTTGCCTAGGAATCCTACTTGTGTTCACACCAGTAAACAAATGGCATTGACTTGACTGATACTGTACGACCCAAGCCAATGAGATTGGTGGGTATCAAAGTTTCTCCCCACACACGGCTTCCGTCCAAGTGCGTTAGGACTCGAGATCGACAAAGCAGGTTTGCTCCTGCCCTTTGAATTGACTAGTCTACGGCTTGCAGTTACCGACCTGGGGATAAAGAAATCATCAGGATCAGTACGCACGCTTAAATTAGTATACCAGTATTGTACAAAGGTTTTAGCACTCGTGGGGATGGATACTGCAGGTTCAATTCATATGTGTCCCGGTAATTAATTCCCGCGTTCATCTTAGGCAACCTGAACCGCTGGTCAAATTCTTGCTAGCTGAATTTCGGCGTGAGCGCAAACCATACAAACCCGTAACAGCTTCAATATCGTCATATTCTTATGACGACATGCATTTTGTTTCCTCCCTGAAAATTTGGTGTATATGAATATCCAAGCACTCACAAAACAGTTTTTCTAGAAACTACGGCGGTCCGTTGATGGAAAATAGACGGGGCGGAGAGGGGAGCCGAACTGGTGACGAGCACCAAACAAAAATACAAAATTATTTTGAAAAGTTGGTTCATCTTTATCATGGAAAATTTTAGCTTTCCTGCATCTCCAGATTACCATCACTACTACAGAAAAGTTATAGCACCGTCCGACCCAAAAACGACATCACCATCGATTTTGGGTATCGTCGGAAAAGGGTCTAGCAGTGGTCACCGGTGGAAAACGAACTTTTAGTCCCGGTTGGATAGGACCATAGATCCCAAAAATCCAACCGGGACTAACTATTCAAGACAAAAGGCGGTGTCCACCCGGGACTAAAGATCCCCTTTAGTCCCGATTGGTGTTACCAACTGGGTGCGCGTCCACCCTTACCTGCTGCCGCCCGCCTTCGCCCACCCTAGCCCGCCTTCGGTCGCGCCCGCCTGCCGCTCGGCCGCCCGACGCCCAGTCGCGCCATTACCCTAACCTCGCCTCACTACCGCTCCTCACTGCCCGGTTGGCCGCCAGCCGCCCGTCGTCGCCCGCCCGCTTCTGTCCGCCACTGCCCGCGCTGGCCACCGCTTGCCTGCCCTCGCCCGCCGCCGCTTGCCCTCGCCCGCCGGCCGCCCACCCGCCAAAGTCAACCGAGACAAAAGCACCTGGATGGAAGGTTAGTTCTCTACTAGTGACGCCCATTGGAAAAAAAAACAAAAAAAAACCACGCTTACCGGCCCCACACCAGCCCGCCGCCACTTGCCGCACTGCCAGCCCTACTCCCCACCACCCGTACCTCCTTCCCGCCGAGCCACCACGCCCAATGCTATCAAAGCCCCACGGCACCTGCCGCCGCCAGATATTGACCGTCGCGCCTGCTGCCATCGGGGCCTTGCCGCGCTACGCACATGTCATGCGGGGCCTTGCCGTGCTACACACAGGTCGCCGGAGCACAGGCTCCTCCGCGCCGCCGAAGCCTATGCGCCAAATCCCCGCCGCTCCGCTCCAAGTCTTCCCCACCACTCCTGACCCCGCCGCCACTCCTCACTACCCCAGCGAGTGAGTGGCAAGCGGAGGGGAGAGGGGAGGGGAGGGAGAGGGTGGCAACCGACCTCGAAAGTGATGTGGAAAGAGATCATATGGGAGAGAAGTGGGAGGCGTGAGAGAGAGCGAATGGCGGAGGGAGAGAGAGAGTTAGCGTGAGGGAGTGAGAGGGAATGGCCGAGGGAGAGAGAGTTGGCATGAGGGAGAGAGGGGAACGGACGTGAGGTCTCACGACTTATGTGGATTGTATTTTATTTTTGGATTTGCGCTGTGCTTCATAGCCGAATGGTGTTAAAATCCGACAATGAAAGTATCACTGCCGGTTTTAGCCACTAGTACTAGTGGTGAAAAGTGTCATCACAGCCGGTTTCTATAATCCCTACCCCTACTTAGTTATAAACCGCTATGATCCCTACCCCTACTTAGTTATAAACCGACGGTGAAAGATATCACTGCCGGTTCGCATAAAACCGGCGGTGATAGCCCTTTTGTGATAGCTCATTCTGTAGTAGTACATATATTTTCAATAAGTTACATAATCTGAACAAAACCATGTAATGAAGCTCATCAGCTAAAGGTACAGTGAAAGATTTTCAATTGTATATGCTAAAAGGTTCAATTGTGTCATACAAACTGCATTAGAGAAATTTACAGAAAGTGAAGCAACTATGAATCACTTTTTGCTGCATCAAATGAGAAAAATCAGAAAACTATAGATCCAGAATGACATTTAGGCTGTTCGTCTCAGTTTCAAACAATTTTCAGCCAAGTATTCTCCACATGATCATTACATGAACAGAAGGTGGAAAATATTCCACAGCTTGTTGGTTCCCTGTCACTTCAAATTAGATATTAGCTTCTAAGGCTAATGTGTTGCGTTAATCAGCCAGTGTTGCAGAAGACTTGGTACATAGTATAATGTGCGTACATGATTAAGACGAAAACTGTACTGTACCTCCCTATGCTCCATTCTGTACAAAAAAGAGAGCAAAAGCTACAAACCCGACTATAATGATCTGAAGCAGGAGTATTTCTTCATAATCTTTCCAAATTTACTGGAAGACTGCTCTCTCCGACACTTGATGTTGCTCTGTGAACTGTCAGAACGGCTTGGGAAACAGGAAGATTTAGAAGGACTCCGCTGCTTAAACCCACTGCTTGAATGTTCATCTCTGTCACCTCCTGGAAATGGCTCGTGTTGAGAAGTTCCAGCCACTATGGCATTGTCATCATGGATCTTAACAAGCCCTGCAAGCATTGAGTATAAAGACTTAGCAAACTAATGAAATTGCCCTTTAACTGTCTATACCAGAGCTAACAATACTGCACTAACACCCAACAAATAGACTAGATGATATAGTTTAGCAGTGTTCAAGCGGAAAAAAAGGATCTTCAGGTTTTTAACATTTTGTTAAATTCAGAACAACTAGCAGGACTCTGTTTACCTTGTTCTGAAGGACTGATGACTACATTAACCAAATTTGTAGGTGCAGCTATGCTAAACTTATTGTCTTTATTTTCTCCTTCATTTGAGTTACTGTCTTTCAAAATCTCCCTCAGGAATGCATCACAATCAAAGCACTCTTCGGAAAACATAGACCTCTTGCTTGAGTTAGCTGAGGTTGATGCTGAGGCTTCTGGGGTTAGAAGATCCTCAAGATCCTCAAGAGCATCATGAACAGCAGAAGACTGCTTGCTTGAGTTTGTTGAAGTTGGTGCAGAGGCTTGTGGGATTAGAAGGTCATCCAGGTCCTCAAGAGTAAGAGCATCATTGCGAACAGCATCATCATCATAGAGTAGGTCATTCAACTCTATGTAGTCCTCATTAGCAAGAACATTATCAATATCAATACCATCTGCAATATGCTGAGTATTTTGCTCATTCTGTCCTTTGCTAGAAGAGATTTCCTGCTTGTCTGCATCTACAGGTTGCTGTGTGTAGATTGAAGAATGAAGATTCAGAAAGACTATAAACAAAACTCCCATATCTTGTCACAACATCAGTGTTATAATGCAGGATAGACTAGTAAGCGGTGAAAGAAAAACAGATAGGAGCATGCACAGAGAATTTTCATTCTTCAGTATGGTTTCAAAAAGAGCTCAAACATCTGGAAAAAAATCTTTCAAGACAAAGGTACATGACTACACCAATTGTATTTCCTAATTTAAGATTTTAGTGTTTCACAAAGACAATATCCACAACGATGTGGCCAAATAAATGAGGAGATAAAAGAAAAACTGTTCGCTAACCTTTGGCTCTTCTATTTTGGCGAGATATTGAAGGTAAGCTTTGAAGCTATCCTTAGGAGAATCTGCATTGTCAGAATTTTGTTGAATCTCATCACTAATATTTTTCTCACCCTTCAGGAATACTTTACACAAAGACTTGTAATCCTGTCAGAAATTGAAATGGTATCAATCAACAACCCTGGAGGAAACCTGATAGGCCATGCACGAAATGACTAGGAGAAACCATGTGATACCTGTGGTAGATTAGCTTCCTCATTATGCTCTACTTGATATTCATGCATCACCCACCCAGTTTTCGTACCACATAGCGCATGACCTTCATAAAACTCCAGAGTTATTTTGACACCAATTATAGCTGTACTTGTTGGTATTCTGGAAGAATCCATAAACTTCCAGTATCCATTTTTGGTCTTTCTTGTGATACCGTCTTCAGAACTGTTATAGGGATGTTGATCATCTGACAACTTCATGTACCAAACATCTTCTACAATATGAGTTAAACTTGTCAGGTAAGTTCCAGAAACCTACTTGCACGATTTGCAAAAGTTATAATCCTATCAGGCAAAGAATACAGTTGCCAACTAAATGATAGACATCCTGATTGAAAACTACAGCCAGCCACACAACTGGTGGTTATCAACTTATCATTCTTCATAGTCAAATAGGGAAAACCTTTTTGCAATAAAACCAACCATTACTCTACATGCTACAAACTGAACGCCGTGCTAAATAAAGTTATGCAAGAAAGCGATTCCAATGTGGTTAAAGTAGACTTATTGTTGTACTATGCTCCAAGTTTCGGTAGTATAGAACAAACGACTTAGTACAAAAAATGCAGTTCTCATTTAATGTATTGAATGAATTCAAATGGTCAATCATAACATGCGGTATGATTAGGCTATACCACGTTTTATGGTGTTGATTGCAGGTAACGGCATAAGATTCAGAGTTTCAGACCATTATGACCTGTATAACTTAAACAGATAGTTACAAATTTTGTGCACCTACAAAAGTTGTGATTCAGGAACAAAGCCATGACATTTGGAATTTGGATGGCAATACTTCAAATGTTCCAGTCAGTAATGCATAAAACAATTGTTTAAAACAAAGTTAGTAATTGCAACTTATGGTCTCCCAGTGAAAGCATGCTGAGATACATGAAAAAGTTACAATAAATGGAAAGGATTTCTAATAATATCCTGATATAATAGGAAGGCACTATGTTGCTGCAGTATGTGCAACAATCTGTCTGCGCGCAACATATCTTTCATGGTTTCATTCACCAATGACCAGTTCTGATTTAGACTTTGCAGATTTGTGTGGCACTATATTCATACCGTGCTCTCATACAATACATTATACTACGATAATGGCTGCAAATGGACAAATCAGAGCAATCCTCAGGGTTTGTGACAACTGGACTAAGGAAATCATATCACAAGCACAGCAAAGTATTTGTTCTTGCTCTTGCCGGTTGCCGCAAGAGACCATGAGTTACTGCACCATAGACATAATGCAATTTGCATCCTCGGCATAGATTGTATACTAACCAGTAGTGAAGTCTCGTGGATCAACAAGAGAAAAGTCGAGACCCACAAGTATGTTCTGTGGAAGGGGGTCCTTGGCTTTCCTCTCTGCCAGGAACCTCACCAGTTTCTCATCAGTCCATGAATCTTTGATATTGATGCCAAGCGCTGCCACTGCCAGCACAGGATCCGTAAGGCACATGGTTGTCCTGGAACAAGTTACACATGGTATTTTTTGTTAAATGACTGAAGTCATGCTTCAGTGATGCTATGTTACTGAAACCGTAATAATCAGCACACGCTGGTGAGCTGTGTACACATAGGTTCTGATTCCAAATTAACAAGTGAACTCAAGAGCTCACCACCATTGGTTGTTACGTCCTACATCCTTTGATTTGCTGGAAGGGGGGAAAAAAGGTTTTACAGCACAAGATACAGCATGAGACTTGACCAACCAAAAGAAATGAAGACAACAGTATCACAGAACAGATCGCTGCCTACAGAATTAGCAGGTCGGACTCATACACAAACGCTCCGTCAAAGTACTAGGTATGGATCAGCAATGTCGTTGCTAAATTAAATTTACTCTGGAAACGTTGCACTTCTAGATTTATTGAGCTACCATAAACAGAAGAATCACAGAGAACCACTCTAATGGTTTGGCGAGTTTGGCAAAAACAGAGACGAAAACAGAAGAGGCAGTGATAAATCAGAGCACGAAGAGTGAGCAAAGCAACAGACTCGTAAGTCGTAACGGACCGGAACCAAAACGCCCCCATCATCGCAGGAATGACACGAAGCCCGGCCCAAACAGCTCGTGTGAGGAACCACGGCACAAATCGAAAGGCAGCCGAGAAGTAAAGAGCACGCTCGAATCAAGGAAGAGGCCGCCTCTGCATAAACCCGCCCAGCCCCACGGAAAGCGGCAACCGAACCCCCAGGATTCCGCTTCCGCTTCCGCTTCCCCGAATCGAATCGCATCGCATCGCATCGGGAGCCAAATCCCCCCATTCCCCACCACCCCGATACGACGCCCAAATCCAATCGCCCGATTAAACGGGAAGAAAGACGCGGAAGGGAGGAGGACGGTCGGAGAAGATCCGCGCACCACGGAGTCGGAGCAGAAGCCGGAGTGCCTAGACGGCTTGCTTGTGCGTCGCGAGAACGAGCAGGCCGAGCGAAACGCGGCAGTGGCCGGGCAGCGATGCGTGCCGAGCCGAGGCGGGCGTGTGCGGGTGGTCTGGTGGGAGCTGCCGCGCGGCGCGCCGGTTTATACGCACGCCCGCGCTGGCACGCAGCCGCGGTCTCCCCTCAGTCGCGGCAGTGGGCGCGCACGCCGGGGTCGCTCCCACTGCAACGTGGGGCCACCGACGGCCCCGCGCCATGCGAGGGGCGGATGGCACGGCTGGGAGCGCTGGAAACTGACAGGTGGGACAGGGAGGGAAGCGGAGCCCGAGTGTCAGGCAGCCGGCAGGCTTGGCCGACTGACGTGGCGGGTGGATTTGTTTTGAGAAGCGCAGTTGGCCGTTATTTGCAGCCGCCTGCCACTGGGCTGGGCCGCGCCTTTCTGCTCCGACCGGCGCTGAGGTCAGCCGGGTCCACCTCGGCGCCTGACGGAAGGACGGAGCCTCCTGGTCCGGCGTGCGTGTCATTTCGGAGGTGTTTGGTTTCCTTTGCTAATTAGAATATTAAATGTAGACTATTTACAAAACTTATTATATAAGTGAAGGCTAAACGGCGAGACGAATCTATTAAGCCTAATTAATTCATTATTAGCAAATGTTTACTGTAGCAACACATTGTCAAATCATGGACTAATTAGGCTTAATAAATTCGTTTCGCCGTTTAGCCTCCACTTATATAATGGGTTTTCTAAATAGTCTACATTTAATACTCCTAATTGGTATTTAAACATTCGATGTGACGGGTGCTAAAAATAAGCAACCGGAACCAAACCAGACCTTCGTTGTTCAGGTGCTCAGGGCAAGGGCATTCATACGACGTGTAGTTTAAGGAGAAAAAGGCAGGGATCACATCATCGCAAGGATGTGCTTAGGCCTTAGATGTGCTCATGTCCATGCTAGTGCCACTCGTTATTTTTCCCACAGTAGTAGCGAAATGTCATGTGCGTGTTACTGTGCCAAGCGGAACGAATTGACCGAGTCAGCTACATGTCAAGTAGTTGAGTTGAACCGCAAACCCACCCACAATTAGCAGCCAAACCAGAGTCTGCCGACAGCGTCGTCACCCGTGGTAGACATCTCTCAATGGCCTTCCTCGGGTGTTTGGTTTTATGGACTAAAATCTAGTTCGTGTCACATCGAATATTCAGATGCTAATTATGAGAACTAAATATGAGCTAATTATAAAACTAATTACATAGATGGAGGCTAATTCACGAGACGAATCTATTAAGCTTAATTATCCATCATTAGCAAATGGTTACTATAGCATCACATTGTCAAATCATGGACTAATTAGGCTTCATAGATTTGTCTCGCAAATTAATCTCCATCTGTGCAATTAGTTTAATAATTAGTCTATATTTAATACTTCTAATTAGTATCTAAACATTTGATGTGATAGGAATTTTAGGACATCCTAAAGAACCAAACACCCCACTAGTTTGGCATGCGCCAATGTCCAATGATTGAGGCTGACATGCACATTACATTCCAGAGACGCAGCATGTATACATAGAGCATACATCTTTGTTAGCTTATGTGTGCTGTGGGCAAGGGTTCTTGCATTGTGTTGCTGATTACAGGTACTCTACTTGCTAGCACAAGTATCCAACCTTTTTTTCTTTTTGCAAAACTATGCATAGATTGCATGCCTGGACGGTGGTCTCCAGAGTCCAAGCATCATCACGTTAATCAGCACTCCCTCCATTTTAATTTAAAATGTAGATTGTTTTAGTTTTTATTGGTACATAGATTTTTTGTGCATATAAATATAGTATATTTACATACATAGCAAAATTTTAAAATGCTAAAACGACCTTACGGAGAGAGTAATAACCAACCGAAGTTGCAGCAACCTGCTCGTCTTCATCCAAACTTCAGCCGTGAAGAAAATTTGTGCTATATCCTCTGAATCGTACCGCCAAAGGAGAGAAAAAAAAAGCAATATATTACTTAGAAACCCACATCTGTTTCCTGGTCGTTTCTGCTGCACGCTGGATAGGTAGACCTTTCTGCTTTGCTAGGTCAGCAATTCAGGCATTCGGCATCCATGCCACCACCCCCTCCTAGGAGATTCTCTCCTCCTGCTGTTCAATTTGCTGCCACCAAGTAAATAAATGGGTTGACTTGACTATTAGTATATGTGGCTAAGGCCAGTCTCAGTGCAAATTTTTCTTACGCTGCTACCTAAGACTGTGAATTAGGTAATTGTGCCTGTTGAGTGTCATGGGGATAAAACTTCTCTCACATATGATGAAACTCTCCCTTCTCTCTCCTTATAAAAAATATTATCAAGTCAGCAAAATTGCTGATGCGGTATGAAATTTAATATCCATGAAACTCTCACTGAGACTGGTCTAAGTATGTACGTGATTTTATCTTTCTCTGTGTCCCACCGTGACTCCTGTCCGTTTTTCTTTCCTACAATAAACATTATTTTTATCAATTTAATTTAATTTATGTGCAATATACACTATAAAAAATGATTTGTAGGGGCGTCACGTTTTTTTCCAGGGGCGAGCGAAATTGCCACCCGCTCCTACAAAAGAAGCGGCTACTGTAGCAAGCGACCTACACCTGGAAAAGCATTTGTAAGGCGGGTCCTAGGCGACTGACCCTTGAAAATGGGGATCCAAGGGCGGGCGATGGGGTGACCTGCTCCTAGAAATCACCATTTTCAGGGGCGGGTCACCCCATCACCCGCTCTGAAATGGAACCATTTCTAGGGGCGGATGATAGTATCACCCGCTCCCAAAATGATTTCTAGGGGTAGGTGATGACATGACCCATCCTTAGAAATGATCCCGTGAAAATAATTTCATAATTTTTTCATATGATCTTGGCTGAAAATAAACTTTATATCAAAATTATATAGCTCAACGAGACCTAAAACTTTGTTGTTCAAAAGTTTTTTATTTGATATCATTTAGTACTTCTAAATATCATTATAAGTTCTCTAGTTTTGAAATCTAAAACTTTTGAAGTTTCAAATGACTTCGGCTATACATAAGCTCTACATCAAACTTGTAGAGCTCAACGAGACCTAAAACTTTGGAGTTGACAAGTCTTCAACTTGAGATTGTTTAATACTTCAAAATATTATCATAAGTTCTCTAGTTTTAAAATATAAATTTTTGAATTTTCAAATGACTTTGATTATAGAGAGCTCTATAATTCGCTTGATGAGACCTAACACTTTAAAGTTGGCATGTTTTTCATTCGAGATTGTTTAATACTCCAAAATATTATTATAAGCTCTTTAGATTTTAAATCTACAAATTTTAATTTTTTCAAAGGTCTTCGGTTATATAGAAGCTCTATACGAAAGTTGTAACGCTCAACGAGATCTAAATGTATATAAGTATATATATATATATATAAATATATATATATATATAAATGAGTCTATGCGTGAGTATATGTGTGAGTTTATGTGAATGAGTTTAATGGATGTATTTTTGAATATAAACTTTTTCATGTCATCTTGGATGAATACAAACTTTATATCAAAATTGTAGATCTCTCTGAGACATAAAACTTTTTAGTTGACAATTTTTGCATTTGAGATGATGTAATAGCTCCAAAACTCATTTTAAAAGAAAAATAAAAAATGGAGAAATAATTGTAGGGGCGGGTGATGGCGCCACCCGCTCCTGGAAAATAATTTTTAGTAGCAGGTGATGCCGTCATCCGCCCTTTGAAATCATTTCTAGGGCGGGTGATGCATGACCCGCCCTAGAAATGGTTCCGCGCAAAAAAATCAAAACTTTTTCATAAGATCTTGGATGAAGATAAACTTTATATCAAAATTTTAGAGCTCAACAAGATCTAAAACTTTGTAGTTGACAACGTTTTCATTTGAGATTGTTTAGTAGTTCAAAAAATTATTTTAATTTAAAGAAAGAAGTACAGATGCCATGTCAGCGATCCACGCCTCCAAAATGAAGCCCTCCCATCATCCATCCACCATCCATCCACCTCTCCTCGCTCCTTTTCCTTATCCCTTCCCTCTCCTCTCTATCTCATTATCCATTCCTCCCACTCTTTGCTCCACATATGACAAAGCACCACACGAGCCGCCGGCGCACAGGGGCGCCCGGAGCTTGTGGTGGCCAGTGCCTAGGGGCCCACGGCCGATGGGGGCACGGTGGTACGGTGGTTGGAGTGGCACGACCCCCACGGTAGCGTGACGGTCGGCGCGGTGCACGGGGGCGTGGCCGGGCGCAGCCCCGGCAAGCATCCTGGGGGCGCGGCATCCCCGGCCTGGGCCAATGTGCGGTGGGCTGGCAGTGGCGTGGGCTCCCCACGGGTGCTCGCGAAGATGCACGGGACCACCGGCTAGTGGCACATGGTCGTACCACGTGGGCACAGTGGCTGGTGGTGGCGCGGCTCCCCGCAGGGAGCTTGCGGCGGCGCACGAGGGCACCGGTCAGCGACGCAAGGGCCTAGCGGCTAGCGGCTGGTGGGCCCGTGGCTGCACTCAGTAGATCGTTGTCCAGCGGGGGTGCGGTTGCCTGCGGGAGCTCGCGACGGTGCACAGGGCCGGCGGCCGCCGGCAGGCTAGGACGTGGCTCCACAACCATTGTTATTTTTTCTGTTTCTTTTTCTAATCGATTACTAGGGGCGGGTGAGGGGATGCATGCACATGAAAATGGCATTTGCAGGTGCAGGCCACCCCCTCACCCACTCCTGCAAATGGCATTTGCAGGGGCGGGTCATCCCCTCACCCATCCCTGAAAATTGTTTGCTGGAGCGGGCACCTTACCTGTTCCTACAAATAGCTATTTGTAGCTGCGAAAAGTAGGAGCGGGTAGCACGACCGCCCCTGCAAATGCTGTTTCAACCGCTCCTAAAAACCAATTTTATAGTAGTGATAATGGCATGTTTTTTAGCATAAAATCAAATAGTATAAGAACCACGGCAAGTGGATGTAGTGGCATGAAAAGAATAATGAGCACCCAATAACCTATAGCCGTGGATGCAAAAACATCCACGGTGCATCGCAATACTTATTAGTGCGAAGGTGTTTGACACATTACCAGTATGTTCTATGGTTCATATATACTAGCAAGGCAGGCGCGCTACATTGCGCCATTACATAGAGCACTTGAGATGACGTGACACGTGCTGTGTACGCATCCAATTTGTTACTTGTAAGCATACAGCTGTTATATACCACCACAAACTATGGCTAAAGGTTTTATTTGAAAAATTAATAATATGAAGCAAAGAAATTACATATTATTTATAGAGTTAAATACACCAGCGGCCCTTAAACTTATCTCGAGATGCCACTTAGGTTCATGAACTCGCAAAATCGAAATCCGACACTCCAAACTTGTTAAGTTGTGCCACTTAGGTCCATACCTCTTCGATGGTCTTTTAGATCTGATGTGGCACGTTGACGTGGCGCCACATAGATGCCTATATGCAAAAAAGACATTGATTTTTATCATCTTCTACGTCCGCATCCTCCTCGTCTCCTTGTCCTCGCACAGCCCTAGCAACTAGACCGCCGGAATCGAGCGGATTCCCAGCCGCCCAAGATCCCGTGCCGCCGCCGACCCTCACCGCCGGCAGCTCTATCCGAACCTCCTTCGATCGGACGAAGCCCCAAGGTGAGCTCCCCTGTGGCCCAGCGTTGGTCGCCGGCCCACCTGACCGTCTTATCCGCACCGCCGCCACCGCCACAGCTGTCGGCCATGCTCCAGTGAGCCTCTGGCCATGGCAAGTAGTGGAATGTATGCGCGTCGTCCTGTAGATTCGTGTGGTTGTGTCCTCACTGGTGGAGAACCTTGCCGCCGGTGAGATTTCATCGGTCAATGGCCGCTGGTCAGACCTTTGACCGACCTTGATGATCCTGTAGCTTTGACTCTGGGAGCCGTCCCCGGCACCCTACGATGCCTCCTTGTACGCTACCGCCACCAGCGCTCACCAAGCTTGCCAGACCACCATTGCTGCTGCCTGTCACTCCACCATCAACAGCTTACTGGCCGCTGGCGCACTCTGGTGAGCCCCCGCCCATGGTTAGGTGTGGCTAGTCGTGCTGAGCACATTAAGCACCTTCTCACCACCCGCCGTCGCCTCTCCGGCGAGCACCTGTCGGTCAAACGCCTGCCGACCATGTTTGAATGGAGGTGAAGGGCGTGGAGATAGAAGATGATAAATTTGGAGGTCTTTTTTGCATGTATTCATCCATGTGGCGCCACGTCGGCATGCCACATCAGATCTAAAAGGCTATTGATGGGGTATATGGATCTAAGTGGCACTACTTAACAAGTCTGGGGTGCTAGATTTTAATTTTGTGAGTTCGTGAACCTAAGTGGCATCTCGAGATAAGTTTAAGGGCTGCTGGTGTATTTAACTCTTATTTATATAAAGTTGTACTAATGTACTGAGCTAACACATAGGAAAAGACCTAAAATGATTATGATGTATTGTATTTGGTGCACTCATAAAAAAGAGAAGATGGAAAATAAAAGAAAATTAACATAAAAAGTTGTAACGATTGCATTCTCTTGAGTACAAATAATTGGGCAGACTTCGAATGGAAGTGATCAAACAAATTTTGATGGAGGCCTTTGTTTACGTGACCGCTCCTTGTAACCGGAAGAAGGACAAAAAGAACTCGTGGTATCAAATGCATCATCGGTGATTCGGTGGTGAAGTCGTATGGGTGTGAGGGCGCGCCGGTGCAACGGTGCTTAGTGGGGTTTAGGGCGGAGGCATTGAGTCCGCCAGAGAGTCTTAGAGGAACGACGAACGAAAAGCACACCCAGACATCGATTTTATCCGGAGGCAAGGATGATGCCGCCGCATACGTGGCTGACTATTTCTTTTCGAAATATGTGGCGGGTAATTAGGAGAGCCATGGCCGGTCTATGTGTTCTCACCGCGTAAACTTCACGCAAGGCCAACTTGGCATAACACTGCTGAGGTGTTGTGCGGAGTATTCGCAAAAGTAGCAGGTAGCTTGGGAGGCATTGTTTTTACTGGGCAATCTAGCGTGATGGAAGCAAGGCACGGCCCAGCGGACGACACGCGGCGCGACACCATAGGCAGAAACGGGGAGAGGCTCCTGTAAGCCCTCAAATCTTTCAGCGATATAACTAAAAAAATAAAACAAAACTACAACATATACTGTAGCTTGGCATTTTACCAAAAACCTAAAGTGCAAGCTGTAGCTGTAGTTACGTCGAACGTGGCAAGCGTGCCAGGATTGATGGGTTTCATGGAAGGCAGTGGCAACCTCCTGATACCACGGTGCCTCGGCAACGTCCAGCGAATGTCGTAATGTTCTTGGGCGTGTGAAGTATGGCCAGGATGATGCGGAGCAGGTGCTGATCGGCGAGGGCTTCCCCGCGGCCGCACCAGTGAGCGAGACAGGGTTCAGCCAGGGTTGTGGACGATGGTTCGCGAGAGCACGGGAACAGGGTAATTCCTCGTCGACAACGGAGGGTGAGGATCGGAACGCCGGCTCATCCGCGAATTTGGTGCCTCGGAGGCTATCACGGCCTCCATGTCCCATGCGCGAGTCGGCGCACCGACCGTGGCCGGGCGAACCAGCCCGCAGTATGTACGCATGGCAGCAGAGTGGCCGCTTAAAGAAGCACTCAAGAGGTCAGTGGCGGCGGAGCGAGCAACGAGCAGAGCTCGTTTTTTTCAGGAGGGAAGGATGACACCTCCAGTCAGGCGTCCGTTTTCCAGAAAAAATAAACAAAGAAGAATCCCGGCCACGCTGATTTCACACCGCGTGAAGAAAACGCAACGTCGGCAACATCGGCAAGCGCGACGCGTCACAGGTGTCGCACCTCCGTTTGTGAACGAAGGCGGAGGCTCCAGTAGGCCTCCAATCCTTCCTGCGATATAACTAAAGGGGCGTTTGATACCGGGCTAAATTTAGCCCTGTTACATCGGAATGTTCGGATACTAATCAGTAAGACTAAACATAAGTTAAAAAAAAAACTAAACATAAGTTAATTACAAAACTAATTGCAGAACCCCTATCTATTAAGTCTAATTAATCTATCATTAGTGAATGGTTACTGTAGCACCAAATTGTCAAATCATGAACTAATTAGGTTTAATAGATTCGTCTCGCGATTTAGCCTAGAGGTTGTGTAATTAATTGTGTAATTAGTCTAGATTTAATAGTTCAAACATTCAATGTGACGGGGTTAAAGTTTAACTCCCTCCTCCCAAACACGCCCTAAGTATACTGCTCCAACGTGCTGCTCATTATTCATGTGCCAAGGTGGATCTTGTGCCTGAAGTAAAATATCCACCACAAGCCTACTTTACCTACTAAGCTACTTTACCTACTAAGGGGCTGTTTGGATACAACATAGAAGGGTTACATTGGATGTTCGGACACTAATTAGAAGGATTAAACATGAGCTAATTATAAAACTAACTGCAGAACCCCTATACTAATTCGCGAGACGAATCTATTAAGCCTAATTAATCCATCATTAGCAAATGGTTACTGTAGCACCACATTGTCAAATCATGGACTAATTAGGCTTAATAGATTCGTCTCGCGAATTAGACTCCATCTGTGCAATTAGTTTGTAATTAAACTATATTTAATACTCCTAATTAGTATCAAACATCCGATGTGATAGGTATTAAGGGTGTATCAAACACCCCTAAGAAAGCTGCTTGGTTTTCTTGCTAGCGCTTGCCTAGCCTGGCTAAGCGAGGGTCCTGCGGTTTGGTTTTTTGCTAGCCACCTCATTATCTGTGTTTTCAAGCTTTTTTCTCGCTCGAGTGAGAGAGCCGGATTGGCTCACATCCGCTGGCAAGGCTAGCCTCACCCAGGCGAGGCAAGCAGACAAAGGTTCCAAGCACGCCCAAACTGTTCACTTGCTGCACAATAGTGGGAAGATCGAGAAAATGAGCTGAAGAGCAATTGTTTTTTAGATCGATTGCACTGGGAGTCAAGTTGAGAAGCAGGTATGCAGGTACATTCTGCCTTACATTTCATATTTTTCCTTTAGTATAAGACAAGAGGATAAATAAAAAACCATTAAAGTATTGCAATTAATATATAAGTCATTTGCAAAGACTATTCAAGTTCATATTGAACATCGAAGCACTCAACTAAATTATTCTAAATTTTCTACCTAAACATATTACGTTTTCTAACTAATTTTCTACATGTTCTTTGGTTAGAAAAATTAAATAAGGTCAATTGAATTAAAGAGAATAATCCACGGTGAGCTTGGAGGCCTCAATTCGTACCTCTATTTGGGGTTTAACGGCGCATGCAATTAGTCAAGGCTATAGTTGGCCAAACGGGCGGCCCGGCCTAGGCACGGGTTGGCCCAGTACGTTTAGACCCGATCAGGTGAAGGACGAAGCGTAACCGTGCTGGGCTGAGCCGGCTCACGGGCTGATGCAGTGGCCCAGGGCCGGCACTAAGGGTTGTTAGCCATGATGGGTGTTGACGGTCGTTAAGTACCAAATATGACCATCAATATTCTCAATAATAAAGAAAGATTGACATTTCTTACACGCATATTTAGTTAAGAATAATGTAGTTCCACATGTCCTTGGAGATTATTTGAGTGCAGGTGAATAAACACAAAAGGAAGAAAACACACTCCCATGGTGAAGAAACACAACTTCAACCAATGAGAGATCGCCATATGGGCAGCACATGGATTAAAGGGCCCACAAATGGCCTCAAACTCCCATGGTGAAGAAACCCTGGAAGTTAGCAATCATGCCATCCGTCCATCCACAAAATAAAGCTCCATGTTATTTTATGATCTCTCTCTCCAAAGTTATCCTTGCAAAAGACACATGGGCCATGTAAAAACAAATACAAGACATGCACATGAAAATATGATGAAAAAAATAGCCCATGTCCCCAAAAAAAGCAAAGGACAGAGATGGATCATACAAAAAGGAGTTCATACACCATCCACAATATCTACCATCCACACACATGCACATCTTGATCAGGTTGTATGACTTGTTTCTCCAAAGGATCCAATCTTTGACTTAGCAATACATGAGAAACAGGTATGCCTTCATTCTTCCCTACCTATAGCTCCGCATATAAGCCTATTAAGAGTAGGTTGTGAAAGAAAGGCAATCCTATACCTTGGTGAGGAATCATACACATTGAGCGATCCGAGAATATCATTTGAGGAACTTTGATTTCTTTTGAAGAACTTTGCAAAACCTCCGGATTGATAGCTGAACAAGGGATGCGTAAATGGTACTCTACAAAACCGTTCTATCTCTCAACTGCCCAAGACAAGTTGAAACTACATGCCCCACAGGAGTAAGGTAAGAGGTAAGATCTATGCCAACTTATTCAATTCTTGGTAGAATATTTTTGTTGTAGTCATGGCATAAGTTAGGAATACAACATAGTAGCAACTCCTGATCAACCAACCTAAGTATTAGCATTTTCTTGAGACGAGTAAAGGGCCAGCTTAGGGGAGTTGTGGACGGTCATTAAGTACCAAATATAACCGTCAATATTCTCAAGAATAAAGGAGGATTGACATTTCTTACACACATATTTAGTTAAGAATAATGTAGTTCCACATGTCCTTGGAGATTATTTGAGTGCAAGTGAATAAACACAAAAGGAAGGAGAAAACACACTCCCATGGTGAAGAAACACAACTCCAACCAATGAGAGATCGCCACATGGGAAGCACATGGATTGAAGGGCCCACAAACGGCCTCAAACTGCCTTAACACCACATCAACACCGAGCACCGCCTTCTGGACCCACATGTCAAACTACTAGGTGAAGGCGGTTGCAAGGGGGGCCACATGGGGTTCGGCTGAACCCTTATATCGGCCAAACCGCCTCTGGCTCCCCTCGTGATCAGCTTTCACGTGGCGGTAGTTGACAGCTTTCGTACGTCAGTTAGGGGTGGTACCCCGAATATTCCTTTGTGTAACCGCCTCTATGGAATATAAATAGAGGGGTGTGCTCTCACTTCCAACACACACCACAAGTTGAATCACTCTCTCCCTTATAGTTTCCAAGTTAGTGGAGTTAGGCTGGAGTAGCTCTACTAAAAGGTTCTAGGTTTTCTTGGAGTTCTGGGTATGGCTCTTGTATCTTTTATTCCTACATTCACTTTATGCTATTCAAAGTATTTATCTTCTTCATATAGTGTTATGATTGGTTCTTATATGCATGAGTTATTCTTATACATTTGCTATGTTGATATGCTAGGCTTATATGCTCGTATGCTAGTCGTATACCCTTGCGATCGTAGTATAGGCTTATATGATGTCATGTGTGCCTTTAGATCATGCTATTGTACATACCTTGTGTGCGTATATACCATGTATAGACTAGTAGATCTATGCCACGGCATTGGTTAAATGGTCATGTCTATGGTGGCTTCAACCTTTGTCACAGTAGCTTGAGATAGCTTGAGTGTTGTTAATAATGCAAGCATGGTTCTTGGATTGCTTAGCTTCATTGGATATGAGTTTGCCTCACGGGTTGCTAGGGGTAGGTGGCAGGTGGTGACAACCATGCCCGTCTTTTGTAATCCCCCATGTTTGTGTACGCTGTAGGAGTTAAAAAATTAGCAGTAACTGCGCCGGCAGACCGGTAGGGTACTATCTCCCCGTAGTGCCTGGGTGCATAGAACTAAGTCCTATACAATGTGTATGTACGTTATGCTTGTATGATCTGTGTAGTATATAGGAAGTACATTGAACCTTGAGCTAACTCTTAGTCCTTCTTCTTAGCTTAGTTATCTTGAGATGATTCTTGTGTGTGTCACACTACACTATCCACCATTATCTTACCCCTGCCTTGAGTTGTGTCTCTATCCATCTTATGATATACTCATATGCATAGTAAACTCTTTTGACCTACCCGCCTTCCTTTGGGAAATACTCTTGGGTGAAACGCTACAACGGTATATCTGTGTGCTTGCGGATTTATTCGTGATTGTTAAAGATACCAACATCGGGCCGGCCCGGTGGCCCAGCGTGCCCGTGAGGGCATACCGTGCATGTGTTAGCCCAGCTCAATGTTTGTGCTCGTTATTGCTACACTTTTAGTGCTATTTAAATAGTGTTTTTGGACTCATTCTTGTACTAACCCGCCACTTGGCACCTGAAATAACCCTATATTCGTATATGTGTTGTGTTTTGAACCATATTGCAAAATCACAAGAAATACGACATAAATGAAGGTCTTTTGTACAAGTTGGATTCGGGGCCAAACTGTGGATAATGGAAGACACAATCAGGAACATTGGACTGCAGGCCCGCAAGAGTAGCTGAACTTGCATGTGCCATATCTTCCTCATCTGAATTCCGATTGGGATGAATTTGGTATCAAAATTACATGGCTCAGAAATATCTACATCTTTCGCATGAGCGCTCGGACGTTTGAGGCTTGTAGAGGGTAGGTTGATCGGCTTGAAGTGGTCCAGGCCGATCAACCTGGCTTATTTTTTGGCCTCGAACGACGCCTCCTTTCACCACATAAAGGCCCACGATGATCCTAGGATTTTTCTCTAGATACTTCGCCTAGGAGGCACCTCAACCGACACCGACATCTACAAATACCCAGGACATTCAACAGTGAAACAAGGAGGCGAGAGAGAGGCCATTTATCACATTCCACTGCTGCCACAGGAGAAGGAATAGGGTTTAGATCTGATTAGGAGCTCCAGTGTCGAAAGGGACTTCCAGAGGAGGGAGGAAACCCCTAGGACGATCGGCCTAGGGTGCCCAAGCCGATCGGCTTGAGGCCCTCGTGGCTCCCCTCATCTCCGTCTTCGGTCATGGTGTTCTCCAGAGGTTCCATGCACCATTTGTGCATCAACATCTGTAGATCATGGGATAAAGCCTCTATTCATCCATAGGGTTGATAGTATCCTTGATATGCAACTGCTACATGTTCATTATCTCCATTAATACATCATGGTCTATGTCGTTGCAATGCTTCATTTATATATGTGAGCTCTCTATTTTGTACAACATATGTTCAGTAGAGTTTGTGGTAATCGTGATGGTTAGCTTAACTCCGCGGATGCTTCAGTATAGTGTGTGTGAGTTAGGTGGTTTATTACCCTTGTATAATGACAATATGCAAGAGGGAAAAGGCTGAGCGAGCACGTAACCACTAGTGAGGGGGTATCACCCATCTATGTAAGTAGATGCATATTTATGTGAACCTAGGTCCTAGGGAGGGAATGTCTATCTATATCTCTGTTTCCTATCTTGTGTTAACATTTGCTATCTTGTGCCAATCTCTACTATTTAGTTTAGTTTGTCTCTCTACACAGTATATTTACTTAGTTTCGTTAGTAAGATGATTAGTATAAAGTCAGAGCCAGCATTCCATTTGTTCCACGGATTGATAAATCTTGGGGGAATACTCTAAGGAAAAAGTGCAACTAATCCGTACGCTTGTGGTTCATGAATTGGCGCGCTAACTGCCGCCAACGCTCAACCATAAAAACACCTTCACCAAATTAGATTTTGAAAGGTAAAAAATTAGAGTCATTGCACATATATACAAACACATGTACGTATGCATTTAGAGGCATTGCACATGCAAACACATAAAAAATACAACTTAGATTCTAAAAGGCATTCACAAGCGCATTCAAAGCTTGCGGCCCGTAATGGGTTAGGCATTAAACGTGCCTCCTACGGGCCCTAGCAGGTTAACCGTTAATCGTGATGGGCCGGGCCAGCTCACAGGCCGACGCAACGGCCTAGGCCCCGCAGTAAGCATGGGCCGGGCCAGCATGGGTAAGGCAAAAGCTGGGCTGGGCCGGTCCAGGCTGGTACTGAGCCAAATTTCCGTGCCGTGAGGTGGCCCATGGGCCTCATGCCTTATGGCCAACTATAGTCGAGGCCCGCGTTTCCCTTCAGGTGTTTTGAATTGTCACCTCTGATCTGAAATGTTATTGGCAGCTAACGATTGGCACGAGACGTAGCGAGTCATGTCTGCGTCCTTATTGTTGGGGTGTGCTGAGGCCTGAGAATGAACTTCGTTTGTCCATATAAAAGCTGCCTGAGAGCCATCATCCCCGTGTGTGTTCTCGTTCCCCTTCGAGATGTACAGCATGAGAGATATTCTGGGTTTCCTTGCAGTAGCAGCCGTTACCACCATCGCCATCGTGCTGCTGCTGCCTCCTCCATGCCCGTGCTCCGTCATGTCATCACAGCATGCAGAGCCACTGCCCTTAGGTAATGGAACTCAAGCTGATCCCAGCACCAACAAGCTTGGCATGGTAAGTAGTAGATGACTCCATGACGGCGCAAAATTAATACATCGATCTTTCTTAAGTCTAGGTGTATGAGTGTGAGCAGGCTGCAGGTTCTTCTTCATCACCTGGGGACAAGGCGACAAGCTCCCGGAGCTGCTGAGGAGGGCAGCCATGGATGACAAGACCATCATAATGACCTTCACCAACGAGGCGTGAGCGGCTCCCTGGTCGCTCATGGACCTCTTCCTGGAGAGCTTCCGTGCGTGTAGGAGTGAGGACGGAGCCCCTGCTGAAGCACCTCGTCATCGTCGCCGTGGACGCCAAGGCATACGAGCGGTGCCAGCAGGTGCACCCGCTGTGCTACGCCCTCCCCGCGGAGGGCATCAACTACACGTCGGAGCAGGTGTACATGACCAAGGACTACCTCAACATGATGTGGCGCAGGAACCGGTTCCAGTCCCGGATCCTGGAGCTCGGCTACAGCTTCATCTTCACGGACGTGGACATCATCTGGCTGCGGAACCCGCTGCTGCGCATCCCGGTGGGCGCCGACATCGCCATGTCCAGCGACCGGTTCCCCGGCGACAACCGTACGACCTGGACAAGCCGGCGAACGGCGGGTTCGCGTACGCGAAGGCGGCGCCGAGGACGGTGGCGTTCTACGGGGGCTGGTACGCGGCGCGGACGGTGTACCCGGGCAACCACGAGCAGTTCGTGTTCGACCAGGTGAAGCACGCGCTGTCGGCGCGGCACGACGTGCGGGTGCAGTTCGTGGACACGGCCTACCTCAGCGGCTTCTGCGAGCTCAGCAAGGACTTCAACAAGGCGTGCACTGTCCACGCCAACTGCCTCGTCGGGCTCAAGGACAAGCTCGCGAAGCTCGCCGGCGTGCTCGACGAGTGGAAGCAGTTCAGGGCCACGGCCGCGCTTACAGACTGACATGGCCGCACGCATGAATCATGTCAATTTGGAGGCGTAACTTGTGCTTTGGGCCATCGGAGTCCACTGATACGGGTGCCTCATTTTGTACCAACTCTCTGATTCTTGAATCTTCTGGTGCAAAATTTGAAAAAAAATTGGGAATTGTCCAATTGCTATATGCTGCGTGCATACTTATAAGTGTATGAGGTGATTCAATGTCGAAGTGGTTACATGTTGAAGACGATGTACCTTAGTACATATATAAATGTACACACATTGTAGAATATATTACACAAGCTGATGATGCAGGTGAACATGCGTTGGTACATATTTATATAAAAGATCTCATATAAGCACACACAAAATAATATACATGTACATGGAGATGATATGGTCGTCTCCATGTTGGGAGTACCTGTAGGTTTTCTAGATACCGAATTATGTTCTTGCTAAGTAGTCAGAGCAGCATAATACAGTTCTGATAGGCACACATAATGTACAATAATATTTCACTCCAAAAAATGTACAATACTAGTAAGTCCGATGTGTTAGAAGGTAATGGATTGATTATGGGCTAACCCTAGAGGGTAGCTATATAGATGTCTTACATGGGCCTATTGGGCCCTAATACACACAGTACACCAACACTCCCCCGCAGTCTGAACTACCGACGCAGCGGAGTTGCAGACTGGACATGTAAAGAAAGGCACACACACAAGCCCCCCCACAGACGCAACTAGCCACAGGTGATGTTGAGGCTGGAGCGAAACTCGGTGAAGGCGGGTGACGAGAGGCCCTTGGTGAAGATGTCAGCAAACTGAGAGGTGGTCGGGACGTGGAGGACCCGAACATCGCCGATGGCGACCCGATCCCGGACGAAGTGAAGGTCGATCTCCACATGCTTGGTCCGCTGGTGCTGAACAGGGTTGGTGGAGAGGTACACCGCACTGACGTTGTCGCAGTAGACAAGAGTGCTCCGAGAAGAAGGAGTGTGGAGCTCGACAAGGAGCTGCCGAAGCCAGGATGCCTCAGCCACGCCGTTAGCGACAGCGCGGTACTCCGCCTCGGCACTGGAGCGGGAGACCACCGGCTGACGCTTGGACGACCAGGACACCAGGTTGCCGCCCAAAAAGACGGCGTAGCCGGAGGTAGAGCGCCTAGTGTCCGGACACCCGGCCCAGTCAGCGTCGGTGTAGACAACAAGCTCTGTGGAGGGAGACCGGTGAAGCAGGAGGCCGTAGTCCACAGTGCCCCGGAGGTAACGGAGTAAGCGCTTCAGAGCAGTGAGATGGGGCTCTCGGGGATCATGCATGTGAAGGCAAATCTGCTGAACTGCATAAGTGATATCTGGCCTGGTGAAGGTGAGGTACTGAAGGGCCCCAGCCAGACTCCGATATGCAGTAGCATCTGTCACAGGAGTGCCGGCGGCCTCGGACAACTTGGCCTGAGTATCAACTGGAGTGGAGCAGGGCTTGCAGTCAGTCATCCCAGCTCGCTCCAGGATATCAAGAGTATACTGCCGCTGGTGAAGAAAGAGGCCGGCCTGACGAGGCTCAACAGTGACCCCAAGAAAATGATGGAGCACACCCAGATCCTTCATAGCGAACTCCTGCTGAAGCGAGGTGATGATCCGCCGTAGGAGGGACGGACTGGAGGCAGTGAGGACAATGTCATCAACATAGAGCAGTAGATAAGCAGTCTCAGCTCCATGGTGATAAATGAACAGTGAAGTATCGGACTTGGCCTCCACAAAGCCCAGCGTCAGGAGGTAGGCAGCAAACCTCGAATACCAAGCTCGAGGGGCCTGCTTGAGGCCATAAAGGGACTTGTTGAGCCGGCAAACCATATCAGGCCGTGAAGAGTCAACAAACCCCGCTGGCTGGCTGCAGTAAACAGTCTCAGTCAGAGTGCCGTGCAGGAAGGCGTTCTTGACGTCGAGCTGATGCACGGGCCAGGAGCGGGAGAGAGCCAGTGAGAGAACAGTCCGGACAGTAGCTGGCTTGACCACCGGACTGAACGTCTCGTCGTAGTCGACACCAGGGCGCTGAGTGAAACCCCGGAGAACCCAGCGAGCCTTGTACCGCTCAAGAGTACCATCAGCCCGTCGCTTGTGAGTCCAGATCCACTTGCCGGTGACGACGTTGGAGCCAGGCGGACGGGGCACCAGATCCCAAGTCTGGTTGGCGAGGAGCGCCGCGTACTCCTCTTCCATCGCGCGGCGCCAGTGAGGATCCGACAGGGCGCCGCGGACGGAGGAGGGTACTGGAGAAACCTGCGGCGCACCGGGCATCGCTGAAAGAGCCCGGGGCTGCAGGGTACCAGCCGCAAGTCGCGTCACCATAGGGTGAACGTGACGCGGGCGTCGGTGTAGGAGAGGCGGATGGTACACCGTCGGCGCGACACGGGCAGTCGGGGCCGGTGGAGGTGGTGGTGGTGTAGGCGTCGCCGGTGGAGAAGAGTCCACCGGCGATGACGGGGGCGGCGACGGCGGTGGCGGGGCCGGCTGCAGGTCCAGTGGAGCCGGCCGCGCCCGACGCAGGTAGACGCGGACGGGCTGCGCAAACCGGACAGCAGGTGCTGCGGGCGGTGCCACCGGTCCCGTGCAGGGCGAAGGGGAAGAAGCAGCACCAGAGGCCGGCACCGTCGGACCCGTGCTGAGCGCAGGGTCAGGGACAGTACCGGTGGACGTCGAGTCCGAGGAGAACCACGGCGGAGCAGTACCTGCAGGACAGAACGGTAGCGGTGGCTGGTCCACCGGGTCAGTGGGAAACAGAGAGGAGAGATCAGGGTCGGAGGTGGAAGGAGGTGGGGTGGTGGTGGAGTAAGGGAAGACGGACTCGTCAAACACCACGTGGCGAGAGATGAGGACCCGCCGAGAAGAGAGGTCAAAGCAACGGTACCCCTTGTGATCCGGGGAGTACCCGAGGAAGACACACTGGGTCGAACGGGGAGCCAGCTTATGAGGAGCGGTGGCTGCGGTGTTAGGATAACACGCACACCCGAAGACCCGAAGGTGATCGTAACGGGGGGAGGTACCGAAGAGAGCGTGGTGTGGAGTGGGAGCGGGACAGGCAACAGAAGGTAGGCGGTTAAGGAGATAGGTGGAGGTGTGAAGACTCTCAGCCCAAAAAGGGGCAGGGAGAGAAGACTGGAACAGAAGAGAGCGCATGGTGTCGTTCGTGGTACGAATCATGCGTTCAGCCTTACCGTTCTGGGAGGAGGTATAGGGACACGACATGCGTAGGTGCACGCCGTGAGAGAGGAAGAAGGCACGGGAGGTGGTGTTATCAAACTCGCGGCCGTTGTCACACTGGACGGCCTTGATGGTGAGACCGAACTGAGTGGACACCCACGCGAAGAAGTGGAGAAGTGTGGGAAAAGTATCAGACTTGGCACGCAAGGGAAAAGTCCAAGAATAATGAGAGAAATCATCCACCACAAGAAGATAGTACTTGTAGCCAGAAATGCTGAGAACAGGAGATGTCCATAGATCACAATGTACAAGGTCGAAAACATGGGACGCATGGGAAGAAGAGGTAGGAAAAGGAAGTCGAACATGACGGCCCAGTTGGCACGCCTGACACAGGTGCTCATCATGAGCCCGAGTACATGGTATATCGGACCTACGACTAAGCTGTGTCAGGACAGCACGACCAGGATGACCAAGACGCCGGTGCCATGTAGTGGAAGAAGCTGTGGCGGCAAAAGCAGCTGAAGAAGCGGAGGGCGAAGCGGAAGCGGAAGAAGTGGACGCAGGAAACCGGAGGGAGTAAAGGGGCCCGGTGCTGTCACATCGGAGAAGAGGTCGCCGGGAAGCCAAATCCTTCACAGTAAGACCAGAGGAGTCAAATTCAACAGAACAGGAATTGTCAGTGGTAAAACGGCGAATAGAAAGAAGGTTGTGAACCATGGAAGGAGCAACATGAACGTCAGAGACTCGAAAAGAACCGGGAGTGTGAGCAGTGCCCACGGAGGTGACAGGAAGACACGAGCCATTGGCGACCATGATGGACGAAGGGTGGGAGGAAGAAGGAGGGTGAACGGAAGAGAGGATACCAGGGTCGGGCGTAGTGTGGAAGGTGGCACCCGAATCGGCGATCCAGTCCTGACCGACTGGAGGAGTCAGGGCCATGGTGCCGAAAGAGCGTGCCAGGGCTGTCGGGTCCCACCCAACAGGCCCAGGCGAGGCCCCGGGAGGAGGAGCCCACGGCGACGCGAACTGAGGAGGAGCCCACGGCGACGCGAACTGAGCAGCTGGGACAGCGCCAGCAAGCATGGCGGCCGGTGGACGAGGCTCGCCGGTGGCCTGGAAAGGCCACATAGAGATGCGCCCTGACCATGGGTGGGTAAAGGACGGCCAGGGAGACCGGTGGAGGCGGCGGTGTGCCCGCCGGTGTGCCCCCACCGCGTCCCCCACCACGTCCCCCACCACGGCGACGGCGGCCGCCACGGCCCCCCCCACCCCCGCTCGGCCCAGGAGGGGGAGGACCAAGAAGGGACGACGGTGGCGAAGCGGAGGGTCGTGGCGGTGGAGTCACAGCAAGCGCGGTCGAGGAAGACGTGGACCCCGGCGCAGGAAGGGACCCGGGCTGGATGCCCTGAGTAAGCTCCTCCAGGACAAGATCATCCCGGACCTGGAGGAAGGTGGGGAAGGGTCGCTGCCGGGTGATCCAGGTGCGGAGGTGGGCGTAGCGGTCGCTGAGGCCGCGAAGGACGTTGAGAACCAAGATCCGGTCCTCCACGGCCCAGCCAAGGTCCCCGAGGGAGTCCGCCATGGTCTTCATCTTCCGGCAAAACTCACCAACGGAGAGATCGCCCTGGACGAAGGTGCGGAAGCTCGCATCGAGACGAAGGGCCCGGGCTTCGGCGTTGCCCAGGAACTGTCCCTCGAGCGCCAGCCAGGCCCGACGGGCGGTGGTGTCGGGGGTGCCGCGAACGAGATCGTGGAGGTCGAGGGAGATGGTCCCCAGGATCCACGACAGGACGATGCTGTCGAGGCGAACCCACGCAGCTGTCCGGGCCGCAGGGAAGGTGTCGGTGAGGACGTGGTCGTCGAGGGCGTAACGGCGAAGAACGAGCAGGACCATGTCCCGCCAGCGGGCGTAGGAGGGCGACTCAGGATCGAGGACGACGGGGACCAAGCTCTTGATGTTCTGGACACCCCCGGCCTGGTAGTGGAGCTGTGCGACAAGTGGATCGGCCGGATCGGTCCAGATCACCACAGGCGGACGGGGAGCACCGGAGCCGGAGGAGGTGGCCGTGCTGTCGTGGGACATCGTGAGGAGCTGCTCCGCCTCGGCGATCTGACGGGTCAAGATGTCGGCCGCATCCCGCTCCCGCTCCCAGGCCAGGGCTGCCGCGCGCAGGCGTGCCTGTCCCTCGGCAGCGGCAGCCCGGGCAGCGACGAGTGCTGTCGCGAGGTTCCCATCCGGAGGTGGTAGAGGAGGCGGGGCGGGGAAAGGTAGGCGAGCAGCCCCTCCCCCCACCGGAGTAGCTGCCACCC
>NC_028458.1:23633875-23700130 GCF_000263155.2 Setaria italica | reverse complement strand
TAGTTTTTCTAGGTCACTGTTTCTTCTTTATTAGTTCTATATTAATCTTCACACCGCCCCGCACCAATGTCGCTCGATACTGAGACGCTCAGAGTATTGCCCCTTCTATCGGTCCCTTGCCACATATGTATTCTATCTTTATTTTATTTTTCTTACTTTTCTGTTTCCCCTCTGGCTAAATAAATTTGCTCATACCATGCTAGTTATAAGTCTCGCCGCGGGGTACTTATTCATCTTGTTTTCCTCTCGTCTTTTCTTTTTCATCACTTCTAGCTAACCGTTGTCTAGAACTTCTTTTCGGCTTCGAATCTGACCTTTCCGCCGCCCCGTCGGCGGTGGTGGCGGCGGGAAGGCCCGCCCCGACGGCCGCCAGAGCCGCGGCCGCAGGGGGCCGGTCAGCGGCCGCCACCTGCGCCCACGAGGGAAGGAGAGAGGGGAAAGAAGAGAGGGGCGGGGGGAAGGAGTCGCCGGCCATGGCGCCGGCCAGCGGCGGCGGCGGCGGCGGCGGCGGCGCCAGCCAGTCACAGGTAACCCTAAACCTAGGCTGATACCATGTTAGAAGGTAATGGATTGATTATGGGCTAACCCTAGAGGGTAGCTATATAGATGTCTTACATGGGCCTATTGGGCCCTAATACACACAGTACACCAACACGATGATAGCTGAATCTAAAGGATTATAGAGTACTTTTTAACACTACTAAAACATTAGAAGCAGCATAAGGGTAACTGGTGTCGTTGAGGAAAATGGTTCTTGCCTTCAGGTCCGTGAGGTCTGAACTGCATAGGTGCAAATAATAAAACATTGACAAGATGAAGTACAGTGCATATAATCAAGTCATGCTAGATTGGAATAAGAGTGTAGATACCTTCATGGATCTTCTGATTGTTACACTAGCATTTATGTTTCCATTCCATTGGTTCACGGTCTGAATCTGTTAGGTACATGATCAGTAGAAAGTAATGTATTGACCAGAATTATAAGAAGTTTCTATTGGGATGAAAGAAGATGAGCTAATTGGTGTATACATACCTACAGTCTCATAGTTATTAGGATCAAATGAACTGTTGGAGCAGTATGCGCAGAAAGTGATGTTGTTGTTTAGGGCCATGTTCCACATTTCTTCTAGTGCTTTTTCTTCTGTTGTAGGGTAGAATAAGAGAGGAAGGTAAGTGTATGATGCAAGTTGCTATGAAGTGATGTGATATATAGTTTTTTTTTCTTTAAGTGTTTAGGGATGGGGGAGGCAATATGTACCTTACCTCTGACTTGCTCTTCAAAGGCTTCCCTTACCATATCAGGATCCTCGAGAAGTTCTGTTGTCTAACAGTGTAAGCTGTTAGAACTAAGTAGAGTCAACTGCATAATAAGCAGATATAGGTGGCATGAAGTGGTGTAGTGTTTATGGCTACCTGGATGTTTATTTTCTGATGAATCGCCAATGTCAGTCCCTACAGATGGGTCTGTTGCCCAGTGTGTAATGGTGTTTTCTTCTGTCTCAGTGTAAAAGGCGTGTGTGGAGATTCAGTGAGAATGAATGAAGATCCTTGCCATGATCATAAGATAAGCCCAGAGAACGATTAGTAGGAATTGGCTTTGTGCTTTGTGCGTACCCTTCCACATTACAAATCCCAGTATCTTCATGAAATTTGTAGGATTATATGTTGCGATAGGGCCGTAGAAGGGTACTTAGGCATTCTTTGACGGATGCCTGGGGAGGAATGCCTTCGGTGTTAACTGCAACCATGGTGTTGTATGGAATTTTTTGACAGCGATATTCGTTAGTCCATGGTGAGAGGCTAAGGGTGAAATTAGGTCCTTCCATGGATCCATGGGACAGGACAGTTTCTCGTATATGTGGTGTGGGGAAGTAGAGTATGAAATCTGGTGGGAAACTTGCTATTTTGGTTGGCTGAGCTGATGCACCGTACCTGTTTTGCACAGCTAGGTAGATGTCTTTTAGAAGAGGCTTAGTGTGCATAGTCCTCTTGGACTAGCGGCAAGAGCGTTCGAAATCCTTCATTTCTTCAGTTTGGAGGAGCTGCAGCTCTATTTCCTTCATTTCTTCAGTTTGGAGGAGCTTCTGATGCTCCAGCTCCTCCTACTGACATGCTACTGTAGCGTCAGAGGAGCCGAAATAGAAGGAGCACAGTTTGTGGCTCCACCGGCTCCTCCTTAGTTTATGAGACGGCGGGAGAGGAGAGAGAAAAATGACTCGCTTGAACAGTATCGCTACAATGCACCGTCACGAGCAGTCCTAGCCGGCGGGAGCTCCACCAAACTGGCCCATAGAGATTGTTGCTATATAGACAGCGCAATACTATTTGGAGAATATAGCCCTATGTACCTGTAAGCAACTAGCTATACGGTATCTTAGCAATCAATTGAAATAAGCACAGTAATAATGAAGAACCAGTTATCAATAATCGTTCTACTAAATGAATTTGTATTAGGAAGTATATGTATATATTAAGATGTAACCTTTCCTTGTACACTTGATGTGTTTCTTGTACTCCAAGCCATATTGACCATGTATATAGAGGTCACTCCCTGATTAGGGTGTGTGGTGTTTTCCCATTTACTTCTCTACATGGTATCACGAGATTAGATCGTGGGCCTCCTCTTCCTGCACCTTCCCCCTGCTCCGCACAACCCTAGGCAGCACCCCCCTACTACGCCGCCGCCACCCCACCCTCCGCTGCACCTCCCCGACCGGTCCCCCGACCGGCTCCCCTCTCCCCCCCGATCGCGCGCCATGTCCTCCGTCGACTCCTCTGTGTCCGGCGACACCACCACTTCTGCTGCTCCTCCTATGCTGCCTCCTGGACCGACCCCTGTTGCCAACGGTGGCGCATCTGTGCCACCACCTGACACTGGCGGCTCCTCTGGCGGTGCGTCCCAAGCTCCTCCTGCCGGCGACGCGCCCAGAAACAGCAACGGTGGCTTCATCGTGTACCCGGCGCCGTCGCCCGCCGTCCACCCCTACGCCACCGTCTCCATCAAGTCTCACGTCCCCGTGATGTTAACGATGAAGTCCAACGCCTACTCCAGATGGACGTCCTTCTTCATATCCATATGCGGCAAGTTCGGCCTCAAGTCGCACATCAATGACATGGTGGCACCTCGTCCCCAGGACCCCGACTGGGATCAAGCAGATTGCTGTGTCCGCTCCTAGTTCTTCGACTCCGTCGACGACTCCATCCTCGACCTCGCCATGACCGATGACGATCGGACCACCCGAGATCTTTGGCTCGCCATCGAGGGTCTCTTTCGCGCCAACAAGCAGTCCCGGAGGATCTTCCTCAGCCATGACTTCCACTCCATGACACAGGGGGACTCCTCCATCGTCGAGTATTGCAGCTGCATGAAGACCCTCGCTGACGCCCTCCGCGACGTCGGCCATCCCGTTCAGGACTCCCAGCTTGTCCTGAACCTCCTCCGTAGCCTCAACCCGCGCTTCTCCAACACCGCCGACGACATCACCAACTCCACTGCCGGCTTCCCATCCTTCACCCAGGCGCGGGACATGCTCACCCTGAAGCAACTTCACCTCACCACCGAGGAGAAGATCTCCAACTCCACCGCCCTCCTTGCCGGGACCTCCTCATCATCTTCGTCGAGCGGACAGTAGCACTGCGTCGAAGAACACTGAAGCACAATGCAATTCGTAGACTAATTAACCTACGCAAGCAAATTAATCATGGAATGAATGCGTAGATGCACGAAACGGACAGCTACAGCACTGGCACAGTAGTAAAAAGAAAACAAGCATAGTCGATCTGGACTGACCGAACTGCAACAATGCAGCTGCGAGACCGTAACGCCACAGCAATCAGGAACACGGAACGCGAATTCCTGTCATCCAGCAAGGCCTTGTAAAGAAGGAAAACAGAATCTAAAATTATAAATTGTGCAAACATTGCGTCGGTATACGGCTCAAGAACCTAAAAAAATTCAGAAACAGAAACAGTTTGTGCAACAAATTGAATTGGACAGGGAAAAAAAAGGAAGCAAGCGTAAAATCACAGATCCAAGAATGCAGGGAAGGAACTATATATGTGATCATGTGTGGACCACTATGTAGAGTAGGAATGAATGTTCATTGCAATAATCACAGAAAATGTGAGCACACAGTTAATATCAATTTACAGGGAAGGAACTATATACTTGCAGGCACTGTAGTACCGGAGACGACATTCATCGATCCAATGATGTCTTGATTACTACGTAGCCTACCACCAAAAAATTGAAGCCCACAAAAGGACACTAAACATGCATCAATAATGATCTTGACACATGCCACTTACAGGTTGTGTAGAGTGCAAATGGCGGCATTCATCCATCCAATGATACCTTAATCACTATATAGGCTACCACCAAACAATTAAAACGTGCATAAGGACACTAAACATGCATCAATGATGATCCTTGCACATGCCACCTACAGTAGTGTAGAATACAAATGGAATTTATAGGGAAAAAACAATTGCAATACAACAGGAACCATGGACAATCAGTAAAAGTAAAGAGAGAAGATTAGCCTGCAAACTCACCAAGTAAGCAGGGTAGGCAGTTGTACTAACGAACACTGCACCGCAAAGAACTTATGGATGAGAAGCTGCAATTAACAAAAGCAATCAGCCAACAAGGTATAAAAGTATTTATGCCATTTCAGTGAAGTAAGATGATAGGAGAGTACCCTGTAGCACCAGAATACAACACTAAGCTATTCAGGAAAAATAAGCTGCTGAAATCTCACCGATAAGGATGACAGCAGCCAATCAGATCTCACAATTCCAGTGCAAAAAAGCAGCACACTCAACATGGCACAATATAATTCATCCTTTTACATGTAAATAGATATGCACAAAGCCCACTAATTAACCACCATAATGACAGTGCAAATAATCATGGATCTCCCTGGCTCGCTTAAACTTACCAGCAGCAACAACACGACCAAATCTTTGACAGCGCAACAAACGGAAAGTGAAGATGTGGTTCCCTCTCGTCGAGTGAGGCCTTCAAAAATCAAGAAAACATATTCTGAAATTAGCATTGCTGTGGATGGCACATAGGTTGATAGCTCTGATTTGTATAAAAGTAGGAAAGAATAGAATATCCAAGAAAGCAAGATGCAGCAGTTGAATCCGAATCATTGTGAACAGTTGAAAGGCGGGAAGCAAAAGAAATGCAGAAAGTACTTAGAGGTTAGACCATATCTCTGAAGGAAGAAAACAAAATTGAAGCAAGGAACCCCATCAGGACCTACCAATCGAGGAGGGAGAAGTAGAAACAAGCATTGATGTTGCAGCAGGTGTCAATTGCGTCTCTACATATCACGACTTTGCACATTGCTTATTTCATCTTGGTACCTTGCGCTGCTACTCTTGTGCCTCAAGACCAAATGGATTGCTGAAAATCAAGTATGCAAATGCAGAAAATATGGATCTGGTTGGTTAACATAAAAAAACATTAAAATCAAGGAAATAGTTACTCTACCTTTTTGTAGCAAGAAGCAAGCGGTTTCACAAAAAGAAGGGTATGAATATGTAAGCTCCATGGTAGGCTCATCCTGCCGATGCATCGTAAGTCTTCCAGCGATGTAACGAGCTCCACACCTGAATCAGCCTTCTCATGACCAAATCGAACTACAATCCATCGAAACGAAATATAGGTTCACAGAATTGAACTATAGGTCAACCAATTTGAACTTTGAATGCATCAAATCAAATTGAGGGGGCTGGGATAAACTTGGGAGGGCAGGCCGCTGGGAGGAAACGATGACAAAAGGGGCAGCACACTACCTGGAACTTGTAGGGGGCGGAGTAATGTAGAAGGAGCCGAAGGAGAGGTGCCGTGACAAAGGGAGATGGAGGCGGAGGCGCGCCGCGCGCGAGCTTCCGCGCGAGCGACGGCCGAGCGGCGGAGGCCGGCGCTGCTGGATGGTTCGGGACAGTAGATTTTTTTTTAAGCGAGTAGGGCAACTTACATAGTTCTTTTCTTTCCCCTGACTTGGTGATATACGTGTTGCGCCACAGCCACGGACTCAAATAAAAAAGGTTATATATGCTCTTGTTCATTCAAGAAACTGCCCAGGATACACAAACATTCATTCGTGGTCCAACAATTGAAGCAAATCAACCTGCTGTCGATATATGGACATTTCGCCACCTTCCTGCTGAAGCTGAACAAGACGGTTGATACCACTACACATGCGTGCTGGACTGTACATTGCTCACCGTTTGAACCGTGATGAGCAAAGAGTTCATCTTCCCTTGCCCTCGGGAATCATGCCATCCATCCCGAGTGGCAAATACAAATGCTGTCATGCAGTCACAGGTAGATACTGTAAGTAACAAGGTAATGCATGGCTGTTTCACATTGCCAGCACATCACGGTTGCGTCTTGGCGTTGCCATCGCCCACGGATGACCCCCGCATCTCCACCGCGGGCACCTCTCCGCGGTGCGCGCACCATCCGTGGCTGAACACCTCCTCGATCTCCTCCAATGGCCGGCAATGCGTCTCGGGGCAGAGGAAGTAGAAGAACACGGCGGCCACCACTGAGAGCCCCGCGAACAGGAAGAAGGCGCCGCCGATGGTCATGGCCTTGTACAGCGACACGAACGTCATGGACACGGTGGCGTTTATCAGGCGGTTGATGGCCACTCCAACGCTGGTGCCCTGCGCGCGTAGCCGGAGCGGGAACACCTCCGAGCTGTAGGTCCACGTGACGGGGCCCACGCCGACGGAGAACGACGCCACGAAGGTGAACACCGTGGTGATGGCCAGCCCCACCGCCCACCGCGCCGCGTGGTGGGGCGCCGAGCGCTCGACGACGGTGAGCCCGAGCCCCAGGCACGCCAGCGAGGCGATGATGCCCGCCAGGCTGGACAGGTAGAGCCGCCGCCGGCCGATTCGGTCCACGAGCAGGATGGCGACCAGGATGAACACCGTCTTCGTCACGCCCACGCCGACGGTCGCCGCGAGGACCTCGTCGCGGGTCGCGATCCCGGCGGCCTTGAAGATGCGCGGGCTGTAGAGCAGCACCGCCTCGATGCCCGTCAGGTGGTTGAAGAAGTGCACGCCGAGGGCGGCAACCAGGATGCGCCGCACCGTCGGCGTCGGGTGCAGGAACAGCTCCTTCCACACGCCCTTGCCGCTGCTCCTTGGCGCGGGCACGCCGGGGGCGGAGTCAACGGCGAGCCCGGCGGCGGTCTTGATCTCCGCGAGCCGCACCTGGGCCTCGTCCTCCGTCTCGCACTCCCGCCGGAGCACGGCGAGAGCCTCCTCGGCGCGTCCCTGCATGACGAGCCACCGAGGCGACTCGGGCATCGCGAACACGCCGACGGCGAGCGCGGCGCTCGGGAGCGCGCCGAGCCCGAGCATGGCCCGCCAGCCGTAGACCAGGGGCAGCTTGGCGAGCAGGTAGTTGGCCACGTAGCCGAGGAGGATGCCAAGGCTGATGCATATGTCGGGGAGCGAGCTGAGCGCGCCGCGGGACTCCGCGGAGGAGATCTCGGCGGCGTAGACGGGCGCGATCATGAGCGCGTAGCCGACGCCGACGCCCGCGACGCAGCGGCCGACCAGGAGCGTCGCGAAGTTGGGCGCCAGGCCCATGAGGACGGAGCCCACGAAGAAGATGCAGGCCGCAAACGAGATGGTGCGGCGGCGGCCGGCCCAGTCGGAGACGCGCCCGGCGGTGAGGGAACCGACGACGGCGCAGATGTTGAGGATGCCGGCGAGGACCTGCACCTGCGTGTCGTTCGTCTTGAGGTCGTCCTTGATGAACAGCATCGCGCCGCTCATCACACCGGTGTCTGCATATACCGATCGACTCAGACTGTTATTCCGCTTTCACATGAACTGTAAATTTTCTTTGTTTCTAAATTGCTATGTACTTGCATTAGTATTTGGAGGTGTCAATTTGTGAAATTGGGAACAGTTGCTGGCGTTGGACTTTGCAGACATGGGCAATCCCAAATGTATTTGGACTGGTTGGTCCAAATAAATGGAATCTATGTCAGTAGTTTAGTTGTTGAATTATGCACAATGATAAAGATCAAGTAGACCATATAGGTAGGACCTACAGGTAAATAAAACAAACATCAAACCCAACCATCCCAGCGATCGTAGAGGTGGGAGGGTGTGAGAGAGTTGGAGGAGGAAGACAGAAAATTATATTTTTATTAATATATTGGCAGCCCATGGTACTATGGGTAGCTGGAACTAAGCGTAGCACTATGAACTGGTTGCACAATGTTTACGGTTGGGTTGCATGTATTCTTTATTCCCTATGGACTATTTTGTTACAACATTGTGGTCGCCCTAAAAGCAACTCCAACATATTGAGAAACTCAATCCCCCTTTCCTGTAACTAGCTACAAAGGGGGGAATGAGGCAAAAAAAAACCTCCAACAGTTGAGAAAACAATCCACCCTCCCTAAATTTTTTCCTCAATTGAGAAAAACTACCCATATCCTCTTTAGAAAGGGGAATCCACCCTCTCCTTATTCCTTCTTTCTTTCTCTCCTGCAGGATCCGCAGACGGTTGCGCGCCCAACAACCTTGCGCCACCACTCCTCCTCTGGCCATCTCACTTGCGCTGATGCGTCCAGCGCCGCCACACCGTGCCGCGCCTGACCCTGCTATAGCGCCGCCCTATCCTACCATCCTACCACCGTTGCACCGTGCCATGGCGCCATTGCCCCACGGCATGGCCCCGTCCTGCGCGCCGGCACCCCACCGTGCCCGACGGCACAACCCTATCCTGCTGCGAGATGCTAGAGAGAAGGGAGGAGAAGAAGGAAAAAATTCTGTCACGGATAGTGGGGCCCGCATGGCAGGTGAAAGGAAAGGGGATCACAGAAAGGGGATCTGCTGCAGTAGTGATCCCTTTATGTTTAAAATAGGTTTTCTCAATCCCCTTTGCTAGTATAGGGGAATAGATTTTTCTCAATCTGTTGGAGATGCTCTAAGTAACTACAGCTGAAGGTAAAAGAAATTAAACTCTATCACTTATAAACAACTGAAGGACAACGTGTACTAGTCAACAGCACTTGGAGTCTTGGACTACCGTCCACGTAGTAATCAAGAAAATCATGCACATGGCCCCAACAGCTAGTTGCGAACTTGTTGTAATAACTAATTGTGAGTACATGGACTTTTAATTCCAATAAGACGGTTTAGTCTTATTGCACGCTCCCTCTATTCTTAAAAGTATAAAGTCTATTTTTAACTAATTATTTTATTCTAAACGTCAGATCTTCATTAAGGACGGAGGTAGAATTAAAGTTATAACTTGGATAGTATCACATACCAACTTTCTATAATTCATGAAAAATTTTCATTGTTGCGTACTTGCGTTGAAGTTATAATTCCATGCAAAAGTTTAAGACCAGATTCGACCTTGTTGTAGATATATCTCCAAGCAACCTTTTAAATTACAACTCCTGAATATAGACCAAGGGCCTTGAGCACTTCACTTCCAGAGGGACACTCAATATACTCCTAAACTCCCAAAGACTAAGTCCGGGCCCTCATACTAAGGGCGAGCTAGAGCCCTTCGACACCTCAAACCGTTAAGGAGCTCGATCCCCTCGACTCGTTAAATTTTCGAGTAGCTTGAGCCCCTCAACCCATCGGATCGTCAAGAGGCTCGAGCCCCTCGACTACTAAACGCTATATATTTGCATTAATATTTGAAGGTGTCAATTTGTGAAATTGGGAGCACTTGCTGGCTTGATGAACTTTTCAGACATTCTAATAAGCAACCACACCCGAAGGTAAAAGAAATTAAAATGTATCACAAGTATAAAACCAAGGACCATGAGTACTAGTCAACAACACCTCAATAGTCCACGTGATCAAGAAAATAATGCACATGGCCTGAACCAAGTTGTAGACTTTTAGTAATACTCAGGTGGGCTAATCTTATTGCATATTAAAGGTATAGCCTGGTTTCTCAAAGTGATCAAGCGTCACACGCCAACTTCCTATATTTCGTACGTGAACAATTTTCATTGATGTGTTCATGTTATGATACCATGCAAAATTTAAAGGCTAGAATCGAACTCACTTGAGAGATAAAACATGATAAATTTTGGGGACATATATGAACGGAAGGACAAACAACACCAAAAAAGGAAAAAAATCAGACATATCCATCCTTTTTTTTTCATTTTTGTATTTTGTCAATATATGGAATCTAGTTGGGAGTTGGGACTTGAAATTTCGTATGGAATCGTAACATAACCTCACCTATACTATAGATGGGGAGTTTCTGAAGGTTTTTTGAAACATGTATGACCGAATGGTTAATCAGGAAGTTTCTAACACTTCTCTAAGTTTTCATCGCATACGCCCCTCAGATCACATGAATTCGGTTCGTTCTCCGTCAAGATGAACTGAAAGTGGCTGGTTTGCACTCTGGATTCAATCCACTCTCACATATCAGTCCAGAGAGAGAGAGAGAGAGAGAGAGAGAGAGAGAGAGAGAGAGAGAGATTTTACCGTAGCCCATGAGGATGGAGATGATGGAGCCAACAATAGAGCACGCTACGGCATACTTGCTCTTCTTCCTCCCCTCCTTCCGTCCACTGCCATTCCTTTGCTCCTCTTCTCCCATGGCTTCTTCCAGCAGCTAGCTAGCTTGTCCACGCTACCCTCTCTCCCTCACGCGCGCGCGCGCACACACAACGCAGTTTAGACGGCAAGTCAAGCGACGACCTCTCCTGCTGTCCTTATAGAGCCAGTCGCGTGTGATATCTCAGCAGTCAGTAGGTAGCCGAAAAATGATAGCTCACGTATCTCTCTGCTAGTAAGGTCAAAGTCATACGTGAAAGCACGATTTTCTTATTAGAGCGTGCCCTTTTCTATCGCCGCTTCGCCCGGCTCCCGAAGATACCGAAAGGATATAGCTAAATTAAGGACTGCGTACAGTGTACATATATCGAATCGAAGTATACATTTCAAACATGGGTTACAATAATGCGAATGTTATTCTAGCTAGGGCCGTATACCGTCAACAAGTTCATGGTGGCCACGTACCTGGCTCCCAACCATTTAATGGGACGAGACTCCCTGATTGAAGCTATAATTAGTGAGTTAATCCCGTAAGCAAATAAGGCAATGCCTCTTGTGTTTTTTAAGATAATGGAGGTGACTAGGGGTGAAAATGGTATGATATTGGCTGTCGGTATCCGTATTCGAATCAATATCCGTTTGGAGGGGTCAAAATCTGTCCGTATCCAAGTTAATGGGATAATGGTTAGCTCGTGGGTGTATTCAAATGGGTATAGGTCACCTTATCACATGCCTATAGTGAGATCCGGATTTTTTTTTTCTATCTCTATGGAACAATTTGTCTCCGAAGAAACTTAGCATTCGTTTCGAGACTTAGTACCGGTTGATTTTTAACCCAGTATTAATGTGAGCATTAGTACCGGGTCTAACGGTTAGTTCCTCATGAGCCCCTCGTGACCCCTTTAGTTACGGGTGGTGGTTTCACCTGGTTCTAAAGGTCACTCATTAGTACTAAAGAGCCGGAGGGCCTTTAGTACCGGGTGGAGGCTCCACCTGGTACTAACTTCTCCTATAAATCAGGCGTCTTCTTCCTCCTGCCCGAGCCATTTCCTCTAGCTCGAGCTTCATCCATTCATGGTAATAGGGGAGGTGCTGCCGGATTTTTGACCATTTGGCGGGGATTTCACTCACTCAAGTGTTCTAAAGGCCAGAAACTTCATCCTTCCTTGATACATGGTTAGTATACTAAGTTTTATGCTTTAGAGCTAGAGTAATTTGTAATTTTTAGAATAAGCTACAATAGAGAAAATTTTCATTTATATGCATGTGTTATATATGTTTGAGATACACTTTTTTAGATGTTATGATTAATTTGAGGTTAGAGGAATAATTTCATAGTTTAGTCCTTTACAAATATGAAGAATAAATTGCGGTACATAGAGATAATAAGATTAAATAGAGTTATGTACTTAGTCATTTTTAGAATAAGCTATAAATGGAGAATTTTTTTTCATTTATATGTTATGTTTGAGCTAAATAAATTGTGGGAAAAATATAATTTATTCATAGTTTAGTCATTTGCAAATATGAGCTAAATAAATTATAGTACATAGAGATGGCTACTGCTAATGGGGAGAGTGGTGATGATGGGGGCAATTGTTGTTCCTCTCACAGCAAGGGGTGTGGTGTTTAGACCCGGCAACCTACCGAGGGGGGTGCCCCAGGTATGGTTTTGGTTAGTGGGGCTTGTTGAGATCAGAAACTCGAGATAAAACGCGAGCACACGATTTAGATAGGTTCATGTTGCTGAATAGCGTAATACCTTATGTCCTGTGTGTTGGTTGGATTGAGGGTCAATTCGTAATTTGCATTACTTTCCTCTTAAAACCTGAAGAATAAACTTTTTTGTTGATGGACACGTGGCACACAGCCCCCGAGCCTTTAGCCAACTAGTTTGGTGGGTAAGGATCAACCTTTTGGTCAACGTGACCATCTCTGGAAAGAAATCTTATCTTCTCCTAAAATAAAAGTACCTACCAGTGTCCTAAGTTTTGGGATCCTTTAAATTGAAATCCCTTCATTTGCGCAGTTGTTACCGTGCCACTAAATAATGAAGGAAGTTATCCATTCTGTTTTACCCTTGCCATTTGTCTTTTCAACTTCCGCACTATAGTCGTAACGCCATTGCCACTGTTTGATCTTCGAACACTTGCGCCGCCGTCCCCTCACCAAGCAGCCCCCGTGCGTATGCGACTGAAGACACTCGTGACATCAAAGATGGGAAGGAAAGCTGCTGCGTCGAAAGGGGCGAATGCGAGAAGAAGAAATGATCCGACAAGAAGAAAGAACCACAGTTGTCGGTGCCCAAATATGGGAAAACCGATCAGACCGCGCCACCAAATCTCGTTTGTGCCTGGAAGCGGTCAATTCTGAAGGACGAAATTGAGGCGCTCGTAGCCGTCAAGTTACTCCAAGATTGGTACTTCATCAACTGGAGATCTGCTTATGACGATGCCTGCCCGTTAGAGACTTATCCCAATAAGACGATAATATTTGCCTACTTCATTGAGCGGGTCTCGCATTGCCAACTTCAGATTTCTTCCGGGGCTTGCTGGATTTCTATAAATTGGAGTTGGTTCATCTGAATCCCAATGGGGTCCTGCATACTGCTATTTTCATCCACTTTTGTGAAGCTTTTATGGGGATCAGGCTGCATTTTTAGTTATTCCGGAAGTTTTTCCGTGTGAAGCATTAACCCTCAAAAGATCATACCCTCTTGGTTGGAGGCGCTAGGATCCAGATGCGAGAGGCAAGGAGCAGCCAATATTTGGGCTACGAACTGATAGACTCCAATGCCGGGTGGAAATAAAAATGGTGCTACATTGGCAACCATGATCCGAAACTCCCCAAGCTGACAGGACGTCGTCCCTCTTGGAACAGTCGCTGGCTTGATGAGCCAAAACATGGTGATTTCCTGCAAGTACCTGAGCTGGTGAAGCGGATAGCAGATGTGAAGGAACAAGGTCTGATCGGTCTTGGCGTCGCATTCAGCTTCATGAAGCAACGGATTCAGCCGTTGCAGCAGTGCTGTCACTTAGGCTACGAGTACACAAACCTTGATGATATTGTGTGGGAATTCAGTACCTTACACCTACCGAAGCCTGTAAGTACCCATGACCTTAGCCCTCGAATACTTATGTTGAATGTACTTGTCAAATGACTTGTCTCATTTTGCAGGAAGATGTTGCTTTATACTTCTCCGCACCTCCTCCTCTTGGATCTGAAAATGTATGTGAAGCCGCTCCTCACTTGTTTACACGGGAAATCATGAGAGGCGATGACCAAGAGAAGGAGATAGTCGAGTCCTCCAGCAGCACTGGTTCTGATGCCGTGGATGAAGTAAAGGCTCAACAACTTGCTAAGGCTGGGTCTTCCTCTGCAGTGAAGAAACATTTTGCAACAGATGACCTTGAAGCCACAATCCCTCCGCAATAGATGAGCGGTCAAGTCTACATCGATCATCATGACCTACCGTTCTGGTGCTGTAGGATCTCGATCAGTGGTTGTCGATGGTGCCGGTTCCATTATGGATGGCTTGTGTAGCTCATGGATGAAAACTCTTGTTAGAACTTGAGCACGAGTAGATACGAGCTTTGATAGGACCTCCGCAGCAGCGTTGTTGTCGCAGGCGACATGGTGGAACTCTAGACCAGAGAGCTTGTTCTCTAGCTTGCGTACTTCTAAAAAGTACGTGTCCATGTTCTCCTTGTAGCAGTCCCACTTGTCGTTGACTTAATTGATCACCACTAGTGAGTTGCCTTAGACCAATAATTGCTTTATTCCTAGCGAGACTACTAGGCGGAGCCCATGCAGAAGCGTCTCATATTCAACTTCATTGTTGGACACTTCCCATAAGATTTCCAGGATGTACTTGAGTTGTTCCCTTTTGGGAGATATCAAGAGTACTCCTGCACTGGCGCCCTCGAGCTTGAGTGATCCATCGAAATACATGACCCAATGCTCTGGATGCTCTGCTGACATTGGTAGTTGATTCTCTCGCCATTCTGCCATGAAATCGACTAGTGCCTGGGACTTGATTGCTTTCCTTGACTTGAATTCCAAGGACAATGCTCTAAATTCTACCGCCCATTTAGATATTCTTCCTGTTGCATCCCAATTGTGGAGAAATTCTCCCAGGGAGAAGTTGGTGACAACGGAGATCTTATGCTCCTGGAAGTAATATCGTAACTCTGCGAGGTGAGTAGTATCACGTACAACAACTTCTGGACTGGTGGATATCTGGTCTTGGAATATGACAGTACCTCGCTTACGAAGTAGACGGGCCTCTGTACTTTGAATACATGGCTTGGTTCTGGTCTTTCAACCACAATCGCCGTGCTAACAACGTGAGTAGTTGCGGCGGATGTAAAGTAGCAAGTCTTCGTTGGGATTTGGCGCTGTGAGGACCGGTGGCTTTGATAGGAAGTCCTTCAATTGTTGTAGGGCTTGATCTGCTTCCTCGGTCCACTAAAATTTGTCTTGCCGCTTGAGTAGTTTGAAGAAGGGTAGGCCCCGTTCTCCAAGCCTTGAGATAAATCTATTGAGGGCCGCAATGCATCCAGTTAGCTTCTGGATGTCCTTGATGCCTGATAGGGCATGTATATCTATGATGGTGGAGAACTTCTCATGGTTACTTCAATGCCTTGGTGACTAATAATGGACCCGAGTAGTTTTCCAGAAGGCACGCCGAAGATGCACTTTGTCGGGTTGAGCTTCCACTAGAATTCTTGCAGACTTGCGAAAATTTCTTCTAGATCCGCAATTAGGTTGTTAGGATTTCTGGTCTCCATGCTCACATGGTCCACGTACGCCTTCATGTTGCGGTGTAGTTGCTTCTTGAAGCATTTCTGGATGGCCCATTGATAAGTCGCGCCAGCGTTCTTCAGCCCAAATGACATTGTCATGTAGCAAAAAGCTCCATATGAGGTGATGAACGCGGTCTTGATCTAGTCTTCCTCTTTGACAGCTATCTAGTGATACCTTGAGTAGCAATCGAGGAAACAAAGGAGGGCGCATCTAGCTTTGGAGTCGATGACTTAGTCAATCCTAGGGAGCCCGAAAGGATCCTTTGGACAGTGCTTGTTGAGGTCTGTGTAGTGAACACACATCCTCCACTCATTATTCTTTTTCTTTCACACCAGGATGGGATTGGCAAGCCACTCTGGATGATAGTATTGGAGCACATGTAAGTGTCATGTCTTCAAAACTTTATGATAAACTTTTCAGTAAGACTTTGCAACTTGCTCCAACACCAATTAAATTGACATGGGAGGTGGTAGAACAACCGAACCTTTGGGTGTGCTTAGAGATCTAAACGTTGATATCTCAAATAAATCTATACCAACTGATTTCTTTGTTATTGATGCTTGGCATGATAAACATGATGATATAATTCTTGGTAGACCTTTTCTTAAATTTGTAAATGTTGTGCTTGATGCGGGAGAAGACAAAGTAACAATTAATCTTGATGGTTCCAAATATATTTACGATTTTCTGCCTGCACTCGGAAAAATTTGCATCTATCTCCTCATAACAAAGAGGTAGAAAGTGTATGCTTTGCTGAAAATTTCAGGGATCCTTTATTAATAGCAATGGAAAATAATGAGGATGACCAAGATAACGAATTGGGAGAAGCAACTGAAGCATTGTCACCTCAATACGGAACTCTGGAGAAAGGAAAATTTGAAGATTTTGGAGAATTGATGCAACAAGAACTAGAAGCACCAGATGTTGAGCAGAAGCTGTTACCCAAGGGATTAAAATATAAATATTTGGGGAATAACAAAACATATCTAGTCATTGTTAGCGATGATTTAAGCAAACAAGAAACTGAGAAGTTGCGGAATTTATTAAGAAGACATCAAAAAGTTATTGGGTATACGATCAAAGACTCAAAAGGAATTAGTCCAGCCTTCTGCACTCATCGGATATAGTTAGAAGATCAATATAAGCTAGTTGTGGAGGGCCAGTGAAGACTAAGACATGCTATGCGCAACGTAGTAAAGAAGGAGGTGATCAAATTGCTTAATGCTGGGATTATTTATCCAGTACTACACAGTGATTGGGTGAGCCTAATGCATTGCATACCAAAGAAAGGAGGACTTGCTGTCGTGACAAATGAGTAGAATGAGCTGATCCCTCACAGGACGGTGACAGGGTGGAGGATGTGTATTGACTGTAGGAAACTGAATAAGGCAACTAGGAAGGATCACTTCCCTTTGTCTTTTATTGATGAAATGCTTGAAAGGTTAGCAAAGCATTCCCACTTTTGCTATCTTGATGGATATTCCGGGTTCTATTAGATTCGTATACACCCAGATGATCAACATAAGACCACGTTCACTTGTCCATATGAAACTTTCACTTATAGAAGGATGCCTTTCGGATTGTGCAATGCACCTGCATCTTTTCAACACTGCATGATGGCTATATTTTCGAATTTCATTGAAGATATCATGGAGGTATTTACGGATGATTTTTCAGTTCATGGTACAAGTTTCGACAACTGTCTGAAAAATCTTGATGAAGTTCTTAAGTGATGTGGAGAAGTTGATCTAGTCCTAAATTGGGAGAAGTGCCACTTTATGGTGAAACAAGGAATAGTACTTGGGCATGTCATCTTAGAAAGAAGGATAGAAGTTGATAAAGCAAAAATTAAAATAGTGGAAAAGTTGCCTCCTATAGATATCAAGTGATTGAGAATCTTTCTTGGACATGCTAGATTTTACAGGTGATTCATTAAGGATTTTTCGAAGATCACCAAACCATTTACACAACTCCTGCAAAAAGATGTGAATTTCGAGTTTGATGAAAACTTCCTCCAAGCTTTCATAACTTTAAAACAATCACTCATCAGTGCGCCCATCATTCAACCTCCAGATTGGAATCTACCTTTCAAAATAATGTGCCATGTAAGTAATTATGCTATTGGGGCAGTCCTTGGACAAAGAAAAGAAGGGAAGGTACACACAATTTACAATGCTAGCAAGGCTTTAAATGAGGCTCAAATAAATTATGCAACTATGGAGAAAGAATTGCTTGCTGTAGTGTTCGCTTTTGAAAAATTCAGATCTTATATTGTGAACTCCAAGGTGATTGTGTACACTGACCATGCTGCGATTAAATATCTTTTGTCCAAGAAAGATGCTAAACCACGTCTGATTCGTTGGATATTGCTGCTACAAGAATTTGATGTGGAGATCAGAAATAAAAAGGGATTAGAAAATGTGGTGGCTGACCATTTGTCGAGAATGTATCAACAAGATGATGGAAAAGAGCCTATTGATGATCGAATGAGGGATGATCATATATATAGAATACTCGACAAAGATACTTGGATGAATGACATTATTAGAGCAATAAAAAGGGCTCCCTTGAATCACTTACTCAGGAATGAAAGGAGAGAAGTGGTTGCTGGAGCAAGAAATACTATTGGTCTACACCTTACCTATATAGATATGGAGCAGATAGAGTATTAAGAAGATGCATCCCAAGGGAAGAAAGGGAAGCAATACTTCAAAAATGTCATTCATCAGAATATGTAGGACATTACGGACATTTTAGAACTCAAGCAAAAGTCTGGGCAAGCAGATTTTTTTGGCTAGAGATGCATGAAGATGCAAAGAGATTCATTGCTACTTGCCTAAAATGCCAAAGAATAGGAAATATTTTAGCTAGAAATTCTATGCCATTGAACTACAACTTGCAGGTGGATTTTATTTGACGTTTGGGTATAGATTTCATGGGACCATTTTTAAGCTCACATGGATTTGAGCACATCTTGGTCATGGTCGATTATGTGTCTAAATGGGTAGAAGCTATTCCATGTCGAAAGGCATCAACAGAAGAATCAATTCACATGATCAAGACTATAATATTTCCTAGGAATGGAGTGCCAAGAATTTTAATCAGTGATGAAGGATCACATTTCTCGAGAAAAGATTTTGGCAAATGTCTATCAAAATTGGGGATTGAACATAGAGTATCTACAACCTATCATCCTCAAATGAATGGACAAGCAGAAACTTCTAATAAAGAGCTGAAGGATATCCTGAAGAAGACGGTGATTAAAGGAGAGAAGGATTGGTCAAAGAAGTTAGATGGAGCATTATGGGCATATAGGACGACTCACAAAACACCTATAGGTATCCCGTATCAATTCTTCAATAGAAAAACATGCCACCTTCAACTCGAAGATAAAGCTTATTGGGCTACAAACGAGATGAACCTTGATGTTGATGCTGCAAGAGTAAAAGGAAGAATTCAGATCAGTGAATTAGAAGAGATGAGGCTTATAGCTTACCATAGTGCAAGCATTTATAAGGAAAGGATAAAGAGGTGGTTCGATAAAAGGCTTCACAAGAAAGAATTCAAAGAAGGAGACAAAGTGCTACCATTCAACTCTAGGTTCAAACTTTTCGGTAAAGGAAAATTGATGAGCAAGTGGGACGGACCATACGTGGTTCATTGTGTATCACCTACCGGAGTAGTAACGATTATGGATGTGAAAGGACATCAATATGTTGTGAATGGACAGCGACTAAAGGTATTCTTGGAACCTGATGTCGTGCCTATCAATTATGTTGACGTTTACACTATAGAGGAAGAATGGCCACGTCAAGCCTAACAATACTAAAATAGGTACGTTGTACATACTCTATCTTACATTATGTTATTTTCTTTCGAATTTTTATGTGGGACTAAAAAAATTAGATATATTTTTAGACATACGCACTGCCACGAAAATTTGGACGGCAGAGGGGCCAAAAACTCCCTGGGCCGAACAGCCCAAAGACCCCAAGTCGATCGGCCTGGGAGGTTTTCACCTCTGATTCGGTTCCCCCTTTCCCATCTTTGGTAATGATAGAATATGGAAGTAAATTTTTGCGGGAAGGAGCGAGGAAGTTTTTGGAAATGTGTGGATCCTTGGCTAAGGCTTCAAGACTATATAATGAGGCGAATTGGAGCTCAAGTTTCACATCTATACAAGCAATTAAGATCTACCCAAACTACAAAAAAAGTGCAATGGCGATGTCCAGGAGCTCGGGAGATGAGAGGGGGCAGCAACCGGCAAAGGAGGAGGCCAAACCGATCGGCACCACCCCCTCCCTTGGCCACTGCCTTCGCCCTTCACATGCAAGATAAGAGGTTCGAGTTGGGTCCCAAAACTCCACCAAGGACCGCTTGTAACGCTCGCATCAACGTTGGAGGCAAGACGCCATCTGGAAAGCTCATAGATTGCAAGTTCATCGTCCTCTAGAGTGATGATGAGGCGCCAACGAAGAAGAAGGAGGCCGTCATCGCTCCCACAAGGCTTTCAGCAAGGCTCGTCAGGATCAAGCACAAGATCTATGTGGAGAAGATGCTCGAGTACTCACTGGCTGACTATGGAGGTGATAGCGACTAGGAGGACGATCGGAGCCCCAAATTGTGGGGTGCTGCAGGCCGTGATGACAAAGAAGATGCCAACACGTACTAGGATTGGGCTGATGAGATGAAGAAAAGCAAGGAGGAAGAGGAACGCCGTCGAGAAAAGGGCAAAGAGAAAGATCTAGAAGACGACGAGCCAAAACTTGAGGAGCATGATCATACGTGTTGTACTGCTTGTAGGAAGAACATCCACTACCTTTTCGACGCCGTCGACAACATCATGCAGGCCTTGCAAGCTTTGGATAAGAAGATTGAAGACAGTGATCACCGTTAGGAGGACAACTTCAAGTTCTTGGAGAGAAACATGAGGATGCTCTTTGGGATATGTGGCAATATGAGGAAGAACAGACCTAATGGCGAAGGAAGCAGTAACCGTCCCTTGTGCAAGCAGTGCAAGTAGCGTCACTAGTGCATTTACGAGCGTTTCTCCTTTTGTACTTCATTCGGTTACGATGAGGATGTCGTGGATTTTAAGCGTGGGGGGTGATTGCTTAGGGATATGGGTACCCCATGGGTCTCGACTGACCAGGATACTAGCTGGTCCTGACAAGTGGGTTTGCCCGACCAGAACGTGTTGGAGGTATGCCCTAGAGGCAATCACAGAGATGATAATATCTGATTGTATCCATAATTTGTATATTATGTTCATTGAATATCCATTAAAGGCTACTTGAATTGATCTGCAATTATGTGAATTGCATGTGGAACTCTTTACTTGTATGGTTATTCTAAAAGTTATCCCTAGTTGGAGTTCATGTGTGGACACACATGAATATTAGACTAGTACATGTATTAGTTGATGACTATGTTTCACAAGTCATGGACATGGAGATGTCAAACTAATAATGTAGGCATATGTAGAGACATGTGTTAGGACTGACCCAACACGAGAAGTAGTTCCCTCTTTACACAACACGTACGCTTTGTCCTTAGACCTGAGATTGTTACATGTACTCAAAATGTGGATTGACTTATTAAGGGGCTATCAAATGCTACACCGTAACAAGGTAGTTAAAAAGGTAGCTTTCAGGTTTGTCAAGAAGCATGCTGTGAGGCATGGTCAATCAAGATGGGATTTGCCCCTCTCTGATTGAGAGTGATATCTCTGGGCCCCTCGAGTGATCGGATCCGGAAATGCATGGCCGTGCTATGTACGGTTAAGAGTTAACTTACAAAGGGATTCTGAATCACAGGATCGAGAAAGAGCGGTTGGCTTGAAGCTAGACCAAATATCGTGAGGCAAAGGAAATAGCATGTACATGATGTTGTGACGGTTTGTCTAATATGATCTTCGTGTGTGTATAAGAGTTGGGACGTTTTGGTAGAGGTCGCTACCGACTATTTGGCTGAGTACGAGTACTCGGGTCATGTCTATACGTATCTGAACCCATAGGGTCACACACTTAAGGGGCTGGAAGTCCAATTCAGATATGATCCGAGTTGGATCAGGTTTAGAAGTACTAATGGGCCTCGGACCCAGAGGAATGTCAGGAACCTCTATAAATATAGGGGTGGGGCGCCCTAGGATTTCAATCCTTTTGGCCGAACGTCAGCCGCCGCACCTCCCATGCCCTCGCCCTGTTGCAACTCGCGGACCTAGCAGTCCAGCTTGCGATGCTTCCTCCCTGCATGTGTGGATACCTTGGAGGTGTTACACCTGCAGCACTTGGACGAGCCGCCGACGAGCCACGACGAGCCGCCGACGAGCCATGTTGAGCCGTGGCACGAGGACGACCTCGCTGTAGGTGGACGAGCTGCTCGACATCGACGTGATTGACTACGTGTTCGACTACGCTGATGGACTTCGCTGCCCTGACGTGATTCTACATCTTCCGCACCAATGCATCGAGTGGTAATCCCGTGATCCATATACAACAGTTTTTCTGGTTTACACGGTAGAAAATTTTTGTTTTACGCTAGCATAGCCTACCTTGTATCCCTACAGAACATGTGGGCCAAGGACGTCAAGATACTTGGAGCACAAGTCAAGGAGGCTGGACGATTTAAATTAGCCTGGATATTATGGGATACGTGTTATAATCCGACTCAGATTGCTTTCCATATAACAACCAATTAGATTAGATTCAAACATACTTGTAACCCTAGGTCATTAGCCTATGTAAGGTAGCCAAGGGTGCCTTCCTAGGGCATGTCAACTCTTCGCAAACAATATCAGCAATACAATCCAGCAAAACACAAGACGTAGGGTATTACTATCTGGAGGCCTAAACCTGTCTAAACCTTCATGTTCTCTTGATCACCTTCGAGTTCTTGGTCTTGCGATCCTGTCTGCCTACAAATCTACCACTTGGGTAACCCCTTGGTGGACTGCCGGGCTACTATAACAATCACCACTCGTAAGGAGTTTTTGGATCTAGTTTGGTCGAGTCGAGTTGTGTGAGAGTCTAAATTAGTTTTTTTCAATCAAAAGTAGATAAAGTAGTAGTCTTCTTAAGCTTCTAGGAAGACTTAGGCCTAAATCGCTACTTTAGCATCTTTGTGAGAAGAAGCATGAATAAAATCGAGGATTGTGCGAGTGTTTTTAGTGTCTACCTTGGTTTGCTTGTATTTTATTTTGCCTTTACAACTTTGGATCATAAGCTTTGTCTTGAATTCTAAATTTTAGTTGTGGAGTTTAGTAACTGATTTGTTTATGCAATGCCCTTGCTTTATGATGATCAAGTGCTTTGGTTTTGATTATGTTGTATGAGTAAGGCTTGAATTGGAGGTAATTTAAAATTTTATTGCTTATCTAAAACCTCTGCAAAAATAGGATTGATCAAGTTTTTTAACCAGATTGAGAGTTATTATTTATCCTAGCCAACCAATGCCTAAAAGGATTAATTCATACCACCATAAGTAGATTTGACGCTTTGAATTGAGTTACGATCGTCTCTCTTGGTCTGCTTTAATTCTGAGCATTGATGATACCCTTTAATTCTACTTTAATTCGCCATCTCTGGTTTCTAGCCTCGTCAATATTCAGTAATGAGAGTTCTTTACTGGAACAATCATATTTTCTACTGAATTCCTAAACTTGAACCAAATATTTCTTACTTTTATTACCTATTCCTTAAATACAACCCAATATTCGAAGATCTGTTCTATTTCTGGTTGAGCTTTATGAAAAATAAGGAAATGTGCAAGAAAAGGAAGTTTCACCAGAAAGTTGAGCCAGATTGGAGGAAAAGAGAGGCCAGGCCGATCAGCCTGGTCCCCTCTAGGCCGATCGGCCTGGGGTCTCCTTGCCTCGGTTTCCATGCAACAAATTCTTGGAAGGCCTCTAGAAGGATCGAAAACTAATTTTTATGGTGTGGTGTTCAGAGGAGGTTCGGAGAAGAGATAAAGAAAGAAAGAAAGAAAGAAAGAAAAGTATTGAGAAACAGAAAAAGAAATAATAGAAGAAAGAAGGAAAGAAATAAAAGTATTGAGAAGCAGAAAAAGAAATAATAGAAGAAAAAGGAATAAACGAGGAGTTTTTACTGTCATGAAGATCAAGAGAGGTGCAAAGAAAAGATGAACTTGTTTACGGAATAGATTTTCATTCCAACCATGTGCAATCCAATGACAAGGACATCGGTTGTGCCTCAGAGTCACTATTTTATTTGCCTTTGCACTTGTCCACCATTCTATATCTTCTCATCCTTGAAAACCTCACATTATGTGGATATTCTTATGATCAATGGCTTAGAAGGTAGGCAACCTCTAGAGAATTTTTTAATTGGATAATATAAGTGTTAATGCTAGCTAGCCTTACCCAAGCTCCACCATTTAATTGAGTGATTTTTGAGAAATGAGAGCTTGCATACTAGTAGGATAGCCACCATTCATTTGAGCGACATGTAAGCACCTGGAAAAGAATTCTTATTTTAATTTTGTTGTAGGGAGATTGTTTTATGCCAAAAGAAAAATCCTTTGAAGAAAGCTAGAAAGTAAGTGTAGCTGATTCTTGAAGTTACTTGATCTTAATAGTAGCTGTGAGGAATCTTTGCTTAGATAAATCTTTGAATACCCATATTTTGATTATCTTTGTTGCTCCTCTAATCTTATGTTTGAAGGCTAGGTACTTGACTCACTTGCTCAGGTTTAGTTCAAGATCTTTGTTCAATCCTACTGGAGAAGTTGCTCAGGTTTAGTTCAAGATCTTTGTTCCACCCTATTGGAGAAGTTTATAGTCACCTGACTTGCTCGAGGACAAGCAAGAGCTAAACGTGGGGGGATTGTTGACGCTCATTATTGACACACTTTTAGTGCTATTTAACTAATTTTTTCATGCTTAATCTTATATTAACCCACCACATGACACCTGAAATAACCCCATTATTGTATATGTGTTATATTTTGGACTATATTGCATGATAAAAAGAAATACGACATAATCAAGGGGGTTTGCATACAGAGCTTAATGGATATTTGGACATGGGTCGTTGAGGGAAACCAGCACGAGGAAGGAGAGGACCAGAAGGGCCCAGGCTGATCGGCCTAGGACCCTCTGAGCCGATCGACCTGGCCCATTGCAGGGTCCGATTCTTTAGCGTGAAGTCTACGATGATGTCTAGGGTTTTTTCACCAAAATTGACCCAGAGCCGCTGCCTATGGGAGACTATAAATACCCCCACATGAACTTCAAGGAAGAGGGAGTTGAGAGAGAGGATAAAACACCACGTAAACACCATCCACCCACCGCCATAAGGAGGAAAAATGGAGAGAAGATTGGATCTATGAGAGGTCACGCGAAACGGAGAGAAGATTGGATCTATGGAGATCTTGATTTGTACTCGCTGAACCTCTTATTTAAAATCTATTTGTTATTTATCATATCTTTGTGGTAGAACCACCTAAATTAACTCGGCTAAAGTGTACTCAACTTCGCCTCATATGCAAGCAGACACTTTAATCAAGTTAAAATGGTAGTCTGTCGGGTTTCACCCGATAAACCACTTGTCTCGGATTGAAACAAAGCATACTCACACGAAGGCGAGTCCAGAGATTACAACAATCTAGATAATTATTACAGGTCTCCAAATTAAGTTATTACAAGCCGAAAGTTCAAAAGCATAAAAGTAGTGTTCAGAGTTCAAAAGCAGCGGAAAACAACGATAGGCCTAACGTCGATACAAAATACCATGGTGAAGCCTTCCATGATATCAATCACCACATTTCTCGCCAACCGAGGACGAGTTCCACTCGACCATCCAACCCGGAGGGAGTTGAGTGGGCCAAGTTAAACTGGCTACCATATCCTCAAAATCAACGTTTCCTGAAAACATAGCCACAAGCAAGACTGAGTATACTAATACCGAACAAGACTTACCCATCAGGTGGTAACTACTCCACCGACTCCTAGACATGTAAGGCATTTTGGCTGAGGGGTTGGTTTTGCCAAAAGCATCTAAAGTAGATCCTTACTTTCAATTTTTAGTATCAGGTTCTAGTTGATTATCCTTTCTAGGTAAGCACTTATTCTAAACAAGCATGGTGAAACAAGCAATTTAAATCAAGCATCAGTATTTATCCTCATACTTGTTCCACTTCTTACTCAGTGCAGCATAGTGATCAAGCAATCCCAAACTGTGGGAGGCAAACGATTCGAATCGAGTTTCTTAACCTTCAGAGGTGAACCTAAACCCACGACAAATGCGTATCACATCAGGTCCACATATGTCAGCCATCCCCATTAATCCCCAGGCATGTGGACAGGGCCCACTTCCCTTGGATACAAGGCCCCACAGTCCCAGAAAGTCACCGTACCATGACTGCACTTGTACCCACATGATGCATTAGGGAACCCGGTTCCAGAGAGAGTGGGAGTACGTTCGCGCCCTAGTTCAGTCAGGTATTAGGCTTCCCGATCCCATACTCAGTATGAGTTTTGTACTTTCAAACACTTGACCATAATCACCGACATGGTTCAACCTTAGCACATTCATCTTCTATACAGGCAGGGCAATCCACCAATTCAGAACCAACTGCCCAGCCCCGCCCATCAACCTTATGATTTCAGCATAAGTAAACAGGCAACTCCTATAGCTCGCGAGTGATAGGAAATCACTCGACTTGTACCATGTCCCTATTTAGCATTGCACTACTTAACTTAACATACTAGTATTCAGAACATAGGTACCTAGGATCATACAACTAAGGTTTCAAGCAACGCCTATAAACTTAATGCACAAACATAAGTAATAGAAATATTGCACAAGCTTTAGAAAACAAGTTTATACTTCGGGGCTTGCTTTCCTGTACTAGGTTAGTTTGCGGGTTGTTGGAAGCTTGACTGGGGTCTTGCTCGGCCTCGATCTGGTGCAACTTTGCAGATGGCTCCTCCTCAGCTGCCGGAAGGAGCTCGTACATCCCATCGACAAGATTCGCTTCTACACGAGATGCACATGCAGCAGTTCAAGTTTTCATGCTTTCACATGCAAGATGCATTCCATGAATTATTGCAGAAGTGTAAATTGCATTTCGACCACACTCACCTAGACAAGATTTCAAACTATGTTTTCTTCGCAAAGTAAAATGTGTTGCGATTTAAACTTGGGCTTGACTTGATGGTGATTGTGTACACATATAAAGTTTTAGCCACTTAAATTTCATAAAAGAAAGGTGGGGCCTTTTTAGGGTTGCTCAACATGCATTTAGAAAGTCATCATGTTTTTGAATTTTAAACTAACTCAAACTAGCAATTACCATTCTACCCTTCCTATTTAATATTTGTTATTTTTCCCTTTAACTAGCTATTAACTTCAATAAATACTTCTGGTAGCATCTAATAAGATATGGTGCTGAAGTTTTTACAGAAGCCTCCTAATCACATCAGTGATTTACTGTAGAAATTTGGGATGCATTTGATTTTCACAAAATTTTATTAAAAACCAAACAATACCCTATGGCACAATCTAAAGATCTATTTTTAACCCAAGTTTCAGGGACAACCTGAATCTACAAATTTTACAGAAGGTTTCCAAGCCTTAACAAAGGCTAATGTAAATTTTCTAGGATTTATTGAGCACGAAAACTATTTATCATATTTTAAGTGTATTAAACCACATGCATTTATTTAAGCAAGGTAAAACATGTAGGACACAGAAACTAGTATTTTTCCTTGTGAGAAAGATGTATTAGGAACCCAACAAAAGTGATCTTGGATTTTTATCTATTTTCTTCCATTTATAGTGCAAATAATAAGATTAAACTTAGCATTCAAGCATTTGACTCAAATCAGTAAGTTCATCAACTAAACAGGTGTTGCAAAATTCAAATCAAGAACAAGCATGTCAAAATTGAACTAATAGAGGTGGTTTCACATTTTTATTTTTCTATGATTTATACAACATTTATTGGCTTATACACAAAATAACTCCTATAGTGAAATACATAACAATAAAAAGTCTACAAATATTTTTCAGTGAAACTACACAACATGGAGTCTAACAAAGTTGGATTTGTATTTTAAGCATTTTTCTACATTTTCATACAGATATCCAAAGTTTCAGCCATTTTAAACCAATTTAATTCAGAAAAGGTCAAATACATTTTACAGAGGGGTCCCGTCAACTTTTAAACATTCACAAAGAGGTCCCGGTGTTTTACAGTTTTAACCCTACAAAGAATTGGGGCTAAGCGATTTGGTCCTTGACTTGGCTGGCGGCATCTCCGATGAAATTACGGCGAGCGGCGGCGGTGAGGGGGTGGGGGAAAGCTACGGGCGTCATTAGTGACTCACCGCGAGTCGGTGCGCTGTGGACTTATGGGTGGAGGATGATCGGCAGCTGGCGACGGTGAGGTGGCAGCTGCAGCGGGGGAGCTCCTGCTCTGGCGATAGCGAAGGCGGGGGAGGCTGGGGGATGGCTCGGGAGGCTTGAGTGGGGTGCGTGTTGTGCTAGGGAGGGTTCTGGGGGTTCTGGCGAGGGCCGGAGGGTGGCGCTCGTCGGTAAGGGGCAGGGCGGGCGTGGCGGAGCTCCGGTGTAGACAGGAGGGGCGGAGGGCAGCACCGGTGAGCTCGGGGGCTGCTTTTATAGCTGCACCGTAGTGTGGGCGAGCGAGCGAGGCAGTGATAAGGCCAGCGTGCTATTGGCAAGCACGAAGCTGGCTGGGGAGTGGCGGAGTAGACGCGTGGCGCGGTGGTTGGCCGATGCGGCGCGTGCACGTGGGTGAACGGTGGGGACTGGCTGGCTAGGATGTTCGTGCGGAAGATCTAGTTTCCCTCGCGCGTGGAGTGGGTGAGATGGCACGCTCGTCTGGTCACATCAGTGATGGCACTCGTTGGGCAGCAACGTGGCGGCGGCCTTCAGCCAGGGCGCATGGGCGCGCGATGGCCACTGGCCAGGGGAGATGTGGCATGGGGTGGGGTGGGATTACGTGGCACACAGTTGGGCGACGCTAGGGACATCCCGTCCCATCACTGGCGGCGCTGTGCGAATGGCGTGGCGCGACGTGGCACACCGGAACGTGTCGTGCGCGATCACAAGAATCGCGACGCACATGGGTGCATGCGTGGTGTGCGGGGGCAGTGACTTGGGGGCAAATTTTCTCCAAAATTTCAATTTAAACTTCAAATTTTCCAAATGTAAAAGTTTTTTTTTTCAAATTATACTCTACAACTTTTACAAAAGCTTATTATTCAAGTTCTCAACATAAATTGAGATAAACAAGGTGGAAATTTGGTGGAACGCCGGCTTGCTAGTTTTTGAATTTGTCCCCAAATTTTGCTGATTTGGATTTGAAAATTTGAAGGGCTTCCCCTCAAAATCAGCAAAAGCTCAAATAACAAAAGTTTTCTTTTTTCAAAAGTTCTACAACTTTCATAAACGCCAAAAGTTAAGTTCTTATATAAAATTTGGTTTTTAACTTCTACCCCCAAATTAGCGCTTTTTAGGACATTTTCAACACTTAGAAAATTAAGGTGCATTTGGAATTTGATAAGTGACCAAAGTGAGTTAAAAGGTGATTTGTTTGCTTAATAACTTTGATAACCCTTGATTTTCTTTGCTAATTAGATAGGATGTTACAATCTTGATGATGCTCTTTCATGTAGTGGCTAGTCAACGCTACTTTGGGTTGCTTATTTGCTTACCTAGAGTGATCATCAAGTCATGTTCTTATCGTTCAATATTTGAGTACCCTCATGTAGTGACAACGTGCGAGAGGGAAAGTGTTGGACATGGTTCACATCGACTCACAATAACACTTAGATCCAGTTCTTTCATGCATGGTGATTACATCAACAAGTGATCCAAGATCCCTAGGACAAGCGTTTTATCTATCTTGTTTACATTCATACTCTCTATCTGCTTTAATCTAAGTCACTAGTTCTTTTGTTAGATCAATCTTATCATATACAAAGAACCTTTAGTTACATAGATTAGTTCTTAGTTAAGTGTGCAAATCCATTTGTTCCACGGAATGATAAACCTTAGGGGATTACTCTAAGGGAAGAGCTACAACTGATCTGTATGCTTGTGGTTCATAAATTGATGTGCTAACTGTCGTCAACACTGGCGGTGGTATTCTTACACCCAAGATGGTGGCAGCGGCCAGTACCAGGTGGAGGGTGCGAAACCCTAACCGCCCTTCCCCATGCCTTTTTATAATGGGCCACCAAGCTGAGCCAAATTTGCTTGGGCTGTGGAAATCGTTTCGGGTTGAGGCCTTGTTTGTCTCGGCCCAAATGGCATTTACTTGTTTTCTTTATTTTTAGCATCTTTTTACATTAAGCCTCATGTGGTTTCTAATATTTTGCGCTGAAATTTTCATAGTACTATCTGTGTCTAAATAATCCTATTTTAACAGTATTTGTAGAGCACTTTTACTCCTATGCATTCCTATGCATTGATTATTAGACCAGAAACTTATATCAATCATTTTAATCTTGTAATTTATCTAAATTCCATTTTAACATATTACAATTCTCTTAATTAAGTTCTTCTTGATTAATGATAAATTCGATGCAAAATATACTACATGTCTTCAACTTGGGATTGAAAACACATGATGGAGATCTAGGCATTAGCTGCAATATGTTCTTCTCTAAGATTTATTTGCCCTGAGACCAAGCTTTTAGACAGCATATTACTTTCCCATCACTAAGAGGTCTACATCTTATGATAATTACCTATATGTGTTCTCCCAAATAAATGTTTTGTACATATGAGTTTGGTATACACCTTTATGGTGATTACCATCTTATTTTTGAAATTTGGTCAAGAACAGGGTAGTGGAGACCTAAGCATCGGTTGCGGTATGTTCCTTTTGAATATATCAGCTTAGAGGCCATGCTTTTAGGCAGCAAGGTTCTTGCCTACTACTGGGAGATCTACTCCATTGTTTCATTACATGGAGACTATCTACATTGTGTCCACCAATTTTTAAAATATGACTCAATTATGGGGTTCACCTTTGTGATACTGCCAATTCTCCAACATAAGAAGATACAATGTTTTCATATTTTGCATCAATGTTACAACATCACCAATGTGGTTCTTAATTTACCTACTATGAATTAATTGAAATGAATGTTTATGCCATGTCAAGGATAATTATTTCTAGAGTTTGATGGACTCGATCGATGGGCCTGATTATCCTACATGTGCATTAGATATCAAGATCACTTTTGCATTCCATGGACTACTACAAGTGATTAGTGAACCCAATATGGGGATCCACATCTTCACATCTAGAAGAAGTGTGATGCTCTCTTTCTTTTAAGGTTCTACATCCATAAGGATCTCACACATGAGTACCTATTGGAAACAAGCCTATGTGCTTTGCGACTAGCTCTACAAGCGCACAATGAATAGAAAAGGAACTCATAATACCTATTGCCTTATGAGTGGAACCTTGTAAGTCTATAATATTTTTAAAATATTACAGACTACAACCTTGCCGTCCATAACTTTTGCTCGAAGTTGAAATTTTGCAAACTATCAGCATCATTCTCCATCCATTCAAAACACATGATGAATAGTATAGTGAACTCCTTTTGAAGAATCATCATCAATGCCCAATTGTGCGGCGCCTCTCTCCTGAGGTTCATAGTGTTTAGAATAATATTAAGAATAACATGTGGTTCAATGGATTGATACTTCTGCTAATCTACGAACCCGACTAATAAATGCAAATACAACAAGAGGCAAATGTCCAATGCACACCAGAAAGAGAAGGACAATTTGAATGTCAACTCCTTGTCATAAATGTGGTTACACTATACATTTTGATATAGTGTTAATGCCAAAGCACCTAATCATGTACCATAACTCCCTAATGGATGCAAAGTACTTATCAGAGTCAAGATATGAAGCACCCTTCAAATCTTACAACTAACACATTTTTTGGTTACTTGTGGCTCCTATTGGATCACGAAACAACACTTTTCTTTCCTAAGAGGACCCCACTTTGTTGGATGACATGCTCACTGAGTACTATTCAAATGATCCACTTTGAAATTTCACATGATCTCATTGTCATTGATGTCCCATTTAATGATGTTGTAATATGTTCAAACTCATGCTATTTGAGTTGAACAAACTTATTCATAACTGCTATTCTACAAACTCGGTTGTGATTAGGGGAGTACAAACTCATGACTTTTGAGTTGTACAAATCTGTATATATTGGAATGTCACACCTTCGTATTGGATGTTCAATATTATGTTTCTGTATATTTGATAAGAATTTCATTAAATTCTTGTCCTATATAGATTTGTACGAGAACTATTCCAATTGAGGAAGAAATATGCCTTGTGGCCAATTGAACCACAACCTCTATAATTAGGGAAATAAAATATTCTCACATTCCTTTGAAAAGAGGAGGGAATATTTTGACAATCGCTCCATGCAATGTAATGATAGTCCACTATCATGCTCCCTATGGTACTAAATTCATCTAGGATGTTTCACTATGTCTTGTTTTGACTCGCATCTTACCATATTATAGAAATATCCATAAAAGTTTGTATCATGTGGAAACACAAGATGATAGTAATTGATATGGCATGTCTTTATGAGAAACATTTCTCTTGGATTGGATTCTACATACATCTTCCCGTACAACATGTTGCATTTGATATAATTTTTCATGCCTTTGATGCATACCACACCTGGTATGCTCGACTTGGCCATTCTATCATTGGGATGAAGTGAAAAATTATAGGCAATTCTATTGGTCATTATTTTTCCCGTAGCATGGATACTCTACAAGTACCACTAGGCACTAGATTTTATGTCCCTCTTATCTTAAAATCAGATTTGAATGTCTTAAGTTCCTTGAACTCCTTCAAGAGAACAAGTGTGGTCTAATACAAAGATTGTATGGACATGTAAGGCATTACATGGTTCTAAGGTGCATCTATATGATAACTTCCAGTGTGTCCTACTGACAACACAAAACCATGCAGTAATAATAGCTCAATTTTTGGGCACATTATCCTACACATTATTGAATTTACCTTTTGTGCTTACAATGATGATTGTATTGCCTATGTATTCAGAATTATATCCACATCGGATATGATGAATCTATGATTCAGACAAGTAAGATTATCACATGACCATCACTAGTGAATTGCCATTTCCAACCTTTTGTTGGAGTCAGGTAGTTTTACATGCTCCTAACTTCTGTATAACTGCATTTATCAATTCTCCTATACTTTTCGTATGTGGGAATCCATGAAGTATTTTCCATTTGCATACATTGGGTGTGTTTTTCTTCTAAAACATCCCAATCTCACCACCACAGCGTACATCTATGGGCACACAGGAAACTGAGGATCTGTGTGAGATTTCACTCTTCGTCGATCATTAAGTATTTAGAACCTCTTTATGAGGATCTATTTACGCCTCGTACGCTGGCTGTATATTAATCATGAGCATTTCTAGACATTAGGGGGGAGATTTCAAGTACTAGAAACAATGCCAAGAAATTTATTGGAATGCATTAAGCATTTCAGGCTTAGGATCCCGTACTAAAGTCGAACCCTTCTGGTTCAATGATTTGCAACAAATTGCGAATCAACTGCCATATGCATTTACTATGAGGTGTCATAAAATCTTATTGATCCTATGTAGTGCCAGAAAGAGTGGAGGTACCATGTAAAACCACTCAACTCCCTATTACAATCACCGTTGTAAATAAGAGGGGGAGAAGTATGGTTACAAATTGGGATTAAGCTGCTTGCAAGCAACTAAAGGCTAGACCTTCTAAGATAGTAAATGCAGACCAACCTTTCGTTGGCAACCAACCTACCATTGGTAGATACCTAAAGGATTATGATTATCCTGTGAATGGAAGACATTCACGACCTAGCTCAGTGGTGCACAATACTGAGGCTGGGATATCGGAAGCCCCTGATTCTCATTTCGGGAAGTCATGATGAATCATAAGGGTGCATAAGGTATAGACATCTGGTCAACTGGAGAATTATATTATTTAAAGGCTACATGTGTCGACACTTACTTCTCAGCAAATTGTATATACACTCCCAAGTGATCCAATGGACCATGGCCATGGCAGAGCACCTTCGTGCTCAAACTAGATCCTATAGAGTGATGCAATGAAGCAGAGATAGCCTTGCTCACCTGAAAAAGTGTTTGGACTATGTTCAACATTTCATGGTATCTTTACTGTGGATACAAATTTGTTTTCATCCAAAAATGGATTTGGTAACAATATGGTGGTGAGAAGCAAGGCTAGCAGCAACAAGGGTTTTACACAAAGCTCAAGCATTTGTAACAACTCTACCTAAATTAAGTACTTGTATATCTAAACAAGTGGTTAGTCACTAAGCAAAGAAGTGAATCCATTTTAACCCTAAGAAGCTCTTTTTAAAACTTGAGATTTTATATGCAAACTTAAATTTTTGCCCAAATAAGAGTTGTAAAACTTTTAATTCCAAACAACTTTTGTTAAAGGCACTTTGCCTAATTCGGAGTGGGAGGAAGTCAAAACAGGAATCAAAACCGGAGTATTAAAGAACCCTATAAACCACCTAAGTCCTGGAATTCAAGTTTTCCTCCAACTTTGCAACCTGTTATCTCATGAATTCATATCTAAACTCAAGTCAAGCTCTTAATAAAAGTTGTAGTCCCTCGAGTGTGTTCCAACTTTGTTTCACTGATCTAGGTCCAAATCGAATCCGAGCCTGTTCAAAATCTTGGTCAAAGTTGGGTAGAACAGTCAACTCAGCCGCTGGGCGCTACAACACTAAGTCTGGAAAACTGCTCAGAGTGCACCTCTTGGCAAGGGCGTTCCTCCAAATTTTTGAATTAAACTCAAGAAAAACCCTAAATAGAAGATGAAGTCCTCAGTTTTGAGAGCAACTCCTTCAATAACGCTTAAGTCTAATTCAACTCAGAAGCTCCCCTAAAATTGAGTCAAAGATAGCTAAACCCCTGATTTTCCACCTCGCCGGCTAAATTGACTTAAGTCTGGATTTCCAGATTTTTGGCAAACTTTGGCTCGAGGTATCTCTAAATCCTTTCCGAATCTGAACAAATACCTTAAAACAAGTTTGAACTACTCCCAGAGTTGAACAAGTTTGCTTAAAGGAGTTTTGAAAGTTTAGTTGAAAATTCTAGAGAAAGGAGCTCCCAAAGCCGGTCGGGCTTACTGCCCGAAGTGACGTCGACGCCCGTGCGCCCGGGGCATGTTTGCCCGCGCACCGCATGGCCGCCGGCCACCGGCAGCTCGCTGGTGCCCTATCCCCAGTGAGACAGCAACAGGGCGAGAGCCACAGCACCCAACCCGCACCTACGACAGGACGGGGCGAACGCCGGGCTGGCCAACCGCTGGCCGCGCATCTGCTCCACCCAACCCACGCGTCGCCCGCCCGCCGGAGAAGCCGCCACGCCGTCGATGTCCCGTGCCTCCGCCCGCTCACCCAACCCAGGCCGTGGCCCTCCACTTCGCCCGCCCGACAGACCGGAGGCACACGACACGCTTCGCCCGAGGCCAATCATGACAGGAGAGCGCCTGGAGCTCCGCCTCCCCAGCCCAATGGCACCGCTGGCCAATGGCTGCCTCGCCCGCGCACCCGCCGCTCCCAGGCCTTATCCTTCCACCACCGGAGCCCCACCTCGACCCTCCGCTCCACCGCTGCCCTATAAAAGGGTCACGCTCGCCGTTAGCGCCACCCTTTGCCACCGCCCGCAACCGCGCCTCTACTTTTTCCTCTGCGTCGCCGCTAGGCTCCCATGGAGCTCACACCTCCGCGCCACCCCGCACTCCGACGACTTCTCCGCCCGCCTCGCCACCCCTCCGCGCAAGTCTCCGAGCAGCCCGTGGCCTCCCCGATGCCGTTGGTGTGCCGGAACGCCACCTGCACTGCCGCCCGCCAAGCTTGGCCGACGCCGCCGCGTTCTGACCCCCGCCGGCCATCTCTATCGCCCCAGCCCCGCCAAATCGAGCTCAGGTGAGCCCCTGAGCCTCTCCGGCAACTTGTTGCCTCATCCCCGCCAGCGAACCGCCAGGGATTTCCTCGCCGTCGCCGCGCGCGCCCCCGCGGACGATATTGTGTCTTCCCCATTCTTTCCAAGGGCCTAGGCGCAAAAACACAGGGACCCCTGCGTGTTTAACCCGTAGACGCAGGGGGTAGGATGCAAGTTTGCCTCGGCTTTTTAGTTTAATGATAGGCAGAAAAAGGGTTAAACTTTGTAAATGCCCAGTAAATCGTAGAAAAATCATAAAAATACCAAACCACTTTTGTTGGAATCCTTGCTCTGTCTAGTTCCTAAGAAAAATAAGTTTGCTCATGTACTATAGTACATAATACCCTATGCTTTTAATCATGGTTTAGGCCTTTTAAATCCTACTGAACAGAAGAAAAGTGAGAAAAATGTAAAACCAACTCTGTGATGCTTGTTTCTATGTGTAGAAGCTTCGAAAAATGATTAGGGCTCTGATCTAGAACTTAATGTCACTGATTTAACTTTATTTTGGGGATCTAAGATTAAATCTTCCTTTTTGCATAAGTTTTGATCCACAGCTCAGAAAAATATGAAACCAGTTGGGTTAAGTTTGTTTTGCTATATAGTTTGCAGGAAAAATATAAGTTGTGGTGCAAATCAGAAAGAAAAACACCTTCCTTCTTAAGCATGTTTAATTAGAAGGAAAATACGAAAAATAGTTGCCCTTCTCCAAAAATCATGAAAAATTCACCAAAGCTCTTGTCACACACCCTTAACACACTGGTAAAATTTCATCCTCAGTTTCACTGTAACTTTGAAGATAGAAAAAGTTAAGCTCATGCTACCTTTAATAATGTAATGCATGTAATTCCTTTTTGAGTCATCCAAGGGCTTCCAAAATTTTACAGTAACTCATTGATGGCTTAAGTGAGGTGCTGTAATTTTCTCAGTACCTTTAGCCACTGTTTGCTTATGAAATCATTTTTTGTTAACTAATCAACCTAAAGGAACATAGGAAGCACAAATCCTAATACGCTAAAAAAAATGAAATTGGAAGAGGTACATAAAAACATTTAGAAGTAAGTAACTCTCCTAATGCACTTGAACCACCCAAACACAACCTTTCACTCTCTTTATGCAACTCTAGGTTGTAAGAAACTATATATGTACACAATCGCCATCAAATTCGAACTCAAATTTAAACCGACCACACTCGTTTGAAGTTAAACAAAGTTAAACCTTGTCGAAGTGAATGTGGTTGTTGCAACTCCTTTTTCTTTAAGCCATGCCTTGCATTGTTGGGTACACACGCGAATACAACTAAACTCTTGCATGTGCATGTCGTATAGCAGCAAATCTCACCGACGGAACCTACGAGCTCCACCCGGCACCGGAGGAAGACCCCGCTGCGGAGCTTCATCACTTGGAGGGCGAGCCCGAACCGGATCAAGACCCTGAGGAACCACTAACTTTTCCTGAAGGCAAGCCCCGGTGCATGAATTCCCTATTTTACTCTTATGCCAATTGCGATGCTTATGATTGTGCATTTACATTTGTAGGAGTTGATTGAAACCATAGATGCATGAATTTAGTACCGTGATTTGAGTTGTTAAAGGTCGAGTAGTTGCAATGCTTAATAGGTTCTGGTAAAAGTCGAGTGATTTCCTATCACTCGCGAGTTATAGGAATTGAATGTTTTATTTATGTTGCAACTATAAGGACGACGGACGGGGTCGGGCTTATGTTCGATACTTGATGGATTTCCCCGTTAGTCTAAATGAAATTGATCTAAGGTCGAAACGTGTCGGCGTTCGTGATCAAGTGTTTGAAAGTACTAATCTCATACCTAGTATGGGATGGGGAAGCCTAGTACCTGATTGAACTGGGGCGTGGCATACCCTCCGGCTGTCCTTGGAACGTCGTTCCCATGGTGCATCATGTGGGTGCGAGTGCGGTCATAATACAGCAGAGCCCGGGATTATGGAGCATTGCATGCCAAAGGCAGTTGGCCCTGACACGTGCCTAAGGGATCGACGGGGACAGCTGGCAAATGAAGCGACCCCTCGTGTTGCGCGGATGTCGTGAGATTAGGTTCGCCATGCATGGTTAATAAACTCGAATCGATTCGTCTGCCTCTCACAGTTTGGGACTACTTGATCGCTATTCTGCACTGAGTATTGATGAAACATGATGGTGATATTAATTTGATGCTTGTTCTTTAATTGCTTGGAAACTATGCTTGCTTAGTATAAGTTGCTAATCTAGACTGGATAAAGAACATAGAACTTGAGCTAAAATATTGAAAGTAAGGACCTGTTTTAGACGCTTTTGGCAAAGCAAACCCAGAGCCAGAAAAGCCTTGCATGTCTAGGTCTGGGTAAAATAGTTTACCTGACGGGTCAGTCTTGTTGAGTATTAGTTGCTCAACCTTGTTGTGGCTTAACTTTTCAGGTGATGTTAATAGTTTGGCTGCTGGCACTACTTGGCCTACCCAGCTCCCTTCGAGCTGGACAGTCGAGTGGGATCCCTCCTCGGACGGTGAGGGTAGGGATTTTTGATGTCATGATCGGCTTCATCATGATATCATGTATCCGCGTTTAGCTTCCGCTTGTTTTATTTTGACTGTTCGAACCTTGCAAATTTGCTTGAATTTCAGAAATTCTGATGTAATAATTTGGGGAACTAAGTCAATGTGATGGGAATGTTGTAATCTCTATGCTACTCACCTTCGTGTGAGCGATGCTTCTCGATCCTGTGTAAGTGGTTCATCGGATGAAATCCGACGGTCGACCAGGTTGAGTTGCTTAAAGTGCATAATCGCGTGTCAGGCGACTTATATGCATTTTAGTTAGGTTAATTTGGGCGGTTCCGCCACAGCATTGTTTTTAATGCTATTTATTCTCCTATACAAATCATAAATTTTCGATATTATACTTATGGGTAGTAAAATCATCTACCTATGCAATTAATAGATGTTGTGACAACATACGCCTATGTACTCACTAGATTCGGGTTTATTTATGGAGTCCTCAAGGAATCCAAATCCTAATCCCCAAACACAAACTTGCAACATATATTGTGTAATGCTTAGAAAGTCACTTCATGGATTAAAGCATCCTGGTCGAATGTGGTACAATTGACCTAGTGAATCCCTCCTTTCGAAGGGATACATGAAGAATTGTATGTTTAGTGTATGTGCCTGCTGCACATTTCTAAACATACATTACTTATTGATGGAGTTCGAGATGGAGGATATGAATTGAACCAAATCTCCTTTTTAGATTTTCAATTCAAAATCACTTCTCTCAGGAATCTTGGACACAGAGTTGTCTATATCCAAAATATATTGAAGAAATTTAATATAAAAGAATCATATCCATATCTCCTATGGTTGTTTGATTCTCTCATACCATGATTTGCTAATGTATCTTGCAAGAGCATCCGGCCAGATATTGTTTTTGCAATGATTTGCTAGCTAATAGCACATGAGATCATGTTATGTTCTTTAGTATAACTCATGATCTAGTTATGATTGGATATACTTATCTTGGTTGTCTATATAATATCCCCAAAGTGCCAGATCACTGACATGCTTCATGCACTTGTTGGACCTGCCATTTTCATGGATGTCTATCAACAGGCTTTGCAGAATGATAAACCATATACTAAGGCTACGTGGTGGTTGTGGTTCTACTAATCACCAACCATATTATCTTTGAAGATAATATCACTTTGTGTTGTTTAGATGGATGCAAGTTATGTGAAGCACAATGTTACTATACATTTTGCCCTAAGAAATGTTTTATCCCTATTATTAGGAAATAAACATTTTGCAAACTAAGTATTGCGATAATCCTACAGATTATTTACATAGTATCTACCTTACTCCACATTTTCAAATGTGTTTAAGAGATTGGTATGAGATAACATAGTGATTCAGGGGGAGTATCCTCTTTTGATCCATAACATGTTTCTACATCATGTAGTGCTTTTTCTTATACGAGTTTTTCCCTTTTTGAGTTTCTCATTCAAAGTTTTTAATGAGGCTACTTCGACACAAGGTCTTATGTCGTATCAGCTATTTTCCCCTGCCGGGGTTTTTGAGGATGATACTTTATGATATAACTGTTGTTCTTTTAAACTAGACTATGAGTTAACTTACAGGAGTTTAAATGGAGCAACAATATATCAAAGCTCTTCTCCTTATTTTTCCCATTGGGTTTTTGAGGAGTTTACCTAATATATCTATATATTTATCCGATTTTCTAAAAAAGATTATCTTGGAGAAATATCAGCCTAAACTATATGTCTCATCATTATTTTTTCCCTTCTGGGGTTTTTAGAGATGATGGCTACAGACATACCATTGTTCTTTGGAATATACTTTGAGCTTCTCTCATGGAGGTCTCTATGGAACAATAATGTACCATGGTTCTACTCATTTTTCCCACTAGATTTTGAGGAGTTCACCTGGTGTATATATATATATATTTATATACCTACGTATATTCCTCAGATTTTTTCACACGATTTTTCTTGGAGGAATTAACAACATAACTAAAGAATGATCAAATGAAACTGGAATTGATCAAGGAAGAGTGCTACAGAATATTTACCATGTGATCTAATTTCAAAGGGTGTGAGCGCTTACATGTTCTAATGGACATGTCCCTTCATGGTGCCCCTTCATCATGTATATATATATATATATGTACAAACTTCATGTGATCAATACAAACATCCATTCGCTCTCGTCTCTCGTGTCTCATTTACCTTCACGCACTCAATTCTAAACGCTAATCATGCCAACGTAGGCGCGCAATCACTGTACCGTAATATAACCTAACTGTATTTCTTATCTTTTGAATGAACCGTAAACAGCTTATTCTTCCCTGCCAAATGAGAAATCTTGACACATATATAAACACATGGGTGATGCACGTTTATTGCAATCGCATCACGGCCGCGCCTCGCCGTCGGGTACGACGTTGGACACCGGAAGCTCCACCACTGCCGCCGGCGACCGAAGCCGTGCGCGGCACCCGCGGCTGAACACCTCCTCTATCTCCTCCAGCGGCCGGCCCTGCGTCTCGGGGCACATGAAGTAGAAGAACGCAGCCGCCAGCACGGCCAGCCCCGCGAACAGGAAGAAGGCGCCGCCGATGGTGACCGCCTTGTACAGCGACACGAACGTCATGGACACGCCGGCGTTCATCACGCGGTTGATGGCCACGCCCACGCTGGCGCCCTGCGCGCGTAGCCGGAGCGGGTAAACCTCCGAGCTGTACGCCCAGGTGATGGGCCCCACGCCGACGGAGAAGGACGCTATGAAGGTGAACACCGTCAAGATGGACACCACCACCGCCCACGCCGGGGAGTGGTGCGGCGCCGAGCGCTCGACGACGGTGAGGCCGACTCCGAGACAGGCCAGCGAGGCGATGATGCCCGCCAGGCTGGAGAGGTATAGCGGCCTCCGTCCGACGCGGTCCACGAGCAGGATGGCCGTCAGGATGAACACCGTCTTGGTCACGCCCACGCCGATGGTCGCCGCGAGGATCTCGCTGCGGGTGACGATGCCGGCCGCCTTGAAGATGCGCGGGCTGTAGAGCACCACGGCTTCGATGCCCGTCAGGTGCTGGAAGAAGTGGACACCGAAGGCCGCGACGAGGATGCGCCGCACGGGTGGCGTCGGTTGCACGAACATCTCCTTCCAGACGCCCTTGCCGACACTGCCCGGCTCGTGGGGCGCACCACTCGCGGCGGCGTCGTCATCCGCGAGCCCCGCCGCGACCATGATCTCCGCGATGCGCTCGTCGGCCTCGCCGTCGGTGTCGCACACCCGCCGGAGCACGGCGAGGGCCTGCTCGACGCGGCCCTGCATGACGAGCCACCGGGGCGACTCCGGCATCGCGAGCACGCCGACGGCGAGCACGGCGCTCGGCAGCGCGCCGAGCCCGAGCATGGCGCGCCAGCCGTAGACCAGCGGCAGCTTGGCGAGCAGGTAGTTGGCCACGTACCCTATGAGGATGCCGAAGCTGATGCAGATCTCGGGCAGCGACGTGACCGAGCCGCGGATCTGCGTGGACGAGATCTCAGCCGCGTAGACCGGCGCGATCATTAGCGCGTAGCCCACGCCGACGCCGGCGACGCAGCGGCCCGCCAGGAGCGTGCCGAAGTTTGGCGCGAGGCCCATGAGGGCCGAGCCGGCGAGGAAGATGCATGACGCGAGAGATATGGTGCGGCGGCGGCCGATCCAGTCGGAGATGCGGCCGGCGGTGAGGGAGCCGGCGAGGGCGCAGACGTTGAGGATGCCCGCGAGGACCTGCACCTGCGTGTCGTTGGTCTTGAGGTCCTCCTTGATGAACAGCATCGCGCCGCTCATCACGCCCGTGTCTGCAGTATCCATGCGCCCAGCACGTGTATTACTATACATTACTGATGAAACTGAGTACGTGCTGAATAACGATCAACGATCGAGTTCAGGTTTTATGTAAGAGCTAGGGTTCATGCAAGGTATAAGTACCGTATCCCATGAGGATGGAGATGATGGAGCCGATAATGGAGCACGCCACGGCATACTTGTGCTTCCCCGAATGGCCATCCCGTGGCTTCTCTTCTCCCATGGCTCCCTCTCCTTGTATTTCGATGGTGTGTATCACAAACACAAACTTCAGTTGTCGCCGGGTCAAGCGGCAAGCACTCCCGATCCTCTTATAGCCAGTCCTTGAGGATGCCTGTGCCTGCAGGCAGGTCATAACCGAGGAAACATCACGCATGTACACTATTTGTGTAGGTCAAAATAGGAGTGTACCAAATGGTTACAGCAACCGGCCGATCTAGCTGATTGCGCACTATATGGTGGAGTGGTAGGCACGGGCACACCGCTATCGGTATGGAACGAAGACAAGTTTAACTCGTGCTAGAACAGCACCTAGCTCCTTTAACAACTGTCAGTTTATTCCAAAGAGCAAAGGCAAACTTTCCAGATTATTGACACGTACTCTCTCCGTTCCAAATTGTAGATCATTTTAGTTTTTCTAGATTCATAGATATTATTATGTATATAGACATAAGTATACTTATATGTAGGTGCAAAGCAAAAACTATGCATCTAGAAAAACTAAAATGATCTACAATTTAGGATGGAGGGAGTATGTGGGTGTGTAAACAAGATCAAAATGGGAAGCTGGGCCCACTGGCCTGCCATTGACAAAATCCATGGCATATTCAGAGAGGTTAATGACTATCATGATCGAGATAGGTATTTCATATTGGCTCAAATTATTACTATGACCCTTGAAAACAAAGTTGAGCCACTTATGTCAGAGAAGACTGAAAATATCTCCTAGTCTGTCGATCAAGCTAGTAGTACAAGGTACATGTCCAACAACTGAGTAGAGTAGCATACTATAACGAATTCTTCTCTCAATGCAGGAACAGTGACAGCCATACACTAGAAAACTCATCTATGGCAGTTACGCACTTTGGCAGTGCCCCAAGCTGCCACCGAGTGCTACAAACTGACAACTCACGCATGCAGTATCTTTTGTACGCGTCTCGGGCAGGTAGTCGATCGAGTGCTTATCCAGTGAGTTCAAAGTCAGATATGACAGCTCGGTATCCTTTCATGCATGGAATCCTTATTCTTTTTTTATAGTTCAGTCTCTAGAGAAGAGCACAAAAGAATCACATAACCAAATGAAGGAGTAGCTAGCTGCTCAATCAGATGAGGTGCATTTTGATGTGAAGATTGGTGATGGGTATGTATCGGTGCATGCATGGATGTATGTATGTATGCATGTTATTTTACGGTAGCATGCAAAGATGCTCCTTTTTATTTTTGCGAGCAAGCAAAGATTCTCCTTTTAGTATCTGTAGGACAAACTAAGATTACAACTGTGCACGTGCACTAGTATATGGTTACATGGGTCAATCGAAAGAGAGTCAGCTATCCAGCCAATTACAGTTACAGCCTCGTACTCCTTATGGTGGCGCGTTTGCGTCAGCTTGGTCCCGATCAGGCCGTGGGCAACTTGTTGATGAGTTTGGTCTGTGGGTGCTGACATATGCACATTTCTTGACCTGTTTTCTAGTTCCTTCGTTCTCAAGAGAAAAAAAAATGCGGGGAGGGGGGAACGTGGCGGAAAAAGAAGAGGAATGATGCGCTGGAGTCGTCGGGTAGGATCGTGACCTCACGAGCGACATCGCCTTCTTCTCGCCGCTAGCTGAGATTCGTGTAACTACTGTACATGCCTCGCGCGTGCACGCGCAGAAGGTGGCGCCCTGGACCGCGCATGATCTATCACCTCGCCGCCGCCGCCGCAGCGCGTGCCCATGTGTCGGAAGAATGCATAGTGCGGGTCCGTGTGTGCGTCGTAGGAGGGTAGCCGTGCCGCCGGCCCGCCGCGTATGGGGGATGCCATTGCCAATTTACCATGTACATGCACGGAGGGCTAAATTGTTTGAAGACTACTGGATGACTGGAGTATGTACAGCATGTTGGTATTGCAATTCTCTGAAGGCGAGTTCTATCTGAAAGTGGACTCTATTGTTGATCACCTAATAATCCTATGATTATTCCCCGATTTCTTTCTACAGTGATCCCATACTACTTCGACACACGCAGCGGCCGGCGGTGGCGGCATCTGCGGCGGCGAGGTGATCATGCGCAGGCCAATAATCGCAATCTATCGGGGGAATCGACATTAAAAGTATGAAACCGATGATCAAGACGCGGAGAGGAGGCGCCAAACAAAGAACAAGGAACGAGCATGGTTGGAGCCGATCGACGAACCTGTAACCAAAGGCAGAATAAGAACCGCCGCAGCAACCAACAACGAACTTCCGGCCGCCGCCGAGAGGAAGGCGGAATGCTGGTCGATCGCCTCCAGATGAAAGCCCTGAATTGAACACACGTAGCGTACGATGGAATGCTGATCCCCGGCCTCAGATGGAGTACGACCGATCTCGGCTATCGCTCAACACCTTTTGTACTAATAATCTCCAGCCTGTGGGTCTGTGTGCAAGTCAATAACTAACTGTTTTAATTATCTTGATCCCTGGATCCGATCCTATCCATTCCACGCATGTCCGTGCTTACTAATCCAGTGACACGCACGCGGCAGACTCGCTCGCCAACGGCTTCCTTCCATGCTCCTCGCGGCGATACGCGATAGCTATGGGACGTGGGGTCAGGTTAAGCTGAAGCGACAAATTTTCTTCCATCACCTAAAGAACGGGCCATCGCGCGGCCAGGGGTGGAAATGTGGACGTAGATATCAAAATTAATTATCCGATATCCGTTAAAACATCAATATGGATTCCGTATTCGTATTCAAATGTAATGTAGTACTAAAATGGATACATCCAAATTTGTTTTTTTATTTTCTCTATCCGATTCCACATTCATATTCGACAATACCCAACACTATCCGTATCCGACCATATGAAATTATCAGTATCTTTTAACTAATGACAAATGATAGTAATTTGAATATGAATTATGACAATATATCAATGAAACTACTCAAAAGTTATCTCTATGACTAATAGTATTAATTTTAATATTAATAATGTATCCACAAAACTATTTAAAGATATCTATGATTTTAATAACCAATATCATTAATTTTAATAAGAAGGATATATGAAGATTGAGTTTAAATTTAAATATTCTATTTTACCTATTGATGAATATATTTTTATATGGTTTTTAACTATTTTTGATAAATGTTTATATATTTTATCCAGAGTAAATTGCGCCCACTATACAACAACTTATCAGGTGGGTGCAAATTAGTCCAACAACTTGTAAAATGCTCAATCTAATATAATAACTTGACAGGTGGGTGCAGATTAGTCTAGCAACTTGTAAAATGGTCAATCTAATACACTAACTTGATAGGTGGGTGCAGATTGACCCAACAACTTGTAAATGTTCAATTTAGTGCAATAACTTGATAAATTGGTGCATCTGCAGTCCAAATATTATAACGAGCAACATATTTACTAATGCTAAGTCAGGTATATAATGAATAAATTATTGAGCACTATTTGAACATGGATACTGACATCACAATGGCAATGTATTTGGCCAAACTTAAAACTTTCCATGTTTAGAAAATTAATTTTATATCTTCATGTTAATTATTTTTATACAATACTATAATTTTAATTAGGAATATTTAGTTCCATATTCAATAGTGATAAGTTCACCTCACTGTTTTTTTAAATATTTGACTATTTACATAGTTCAACTACATAAAAACTAATATATTAATACATACTAACAATTCCTTTTCGGAGTTTGGCATAGATATTTTTAAAGCTACATGTACTTGTTTAGAAAGGGAAAATGAGCTAAAAGAACAGAGTAAAACATGCTTGTATGCATACATTGAATACATGAACAGAATCGTAGAAAAAAACATAAGGTCACAGGATTCCTATTTTGGACTTTAGTAATACCAATGGCGTAATTCTAAAATATTATTCAATTTAAGTCATGAAAAAAATAAGAATCTACATAGTTGAAAAAAGTAACGACAACTTTTATTGACAAAAATTAAGAATGATTGACCGGAAGAACATTCACAAGTCAAGTTATAAGGTTAGGACTGTAAATGCACTAATCTGAGAAGTTTTAGCCTTGAATTAAATATTTTACAAGTTGTTGGACCAACGTGCACCTACCTACCAAGTTATTGTACCAAATTGAGTATTTTACAAGTTGTTGGATTGATCTGCACCCACCTGACAAGTTGTTGTATGGTGGGTGCAATTTACTCTTTTATCAAAATATATATTTTTATCCAAATTTTTATTTATTTTTATAGTTAAATTATTGAAATAATTATTGATAAATGTGATATTTTTAATAAGCGATCTAGTACACACTGTTATGTATTAATACTTTAGTCTCTACTTGTATAATAATTTGTGGTTCAAAAACCATCAATAAAGAAAATAGGTAAATATCATCTTCTAAATCGAGTAAATATCCAAATGCATATCCGAATCCGTGACATACATTTTGTATTCATATTTCGAGAACATCTGAATTTGTATTCCTATTTGAGTTAAAATGTGGTAAAAGATGCTATCCGAATCCAATTCCATACGAACCCGATTCGATTTCATCCCTAAGTGCGGCCTACCTCTCTCTAGATAACGCACAGTGCCAACCCCACGCCATTGTTCCGCTTCTGCTGAGCAACCGAATGTGCTACCACCATCCACTACCCTCTCCTTTGGTCAGCGCCACCCCTCCCTCTCTTTAGCTTGTCTCCCCACCGCCATCTTTCACCGTCACTGGTGTTGTCACGCCCACCTCCACCACCGCCCACCGCTAGCAGCGCCACCGCCTCACCCACAACCTGTTGCATTCTGCCGTCACGCCCACCTCCACCACCGCCCACGGCTAGCAGCGCCACCGCCTCACCCACAACCTGTTGCATGCTACCTCCGGTCCATGCCACTCAAGGACCCTCCCTGTAGGGTCTTCCTTCCAAAAAACCTATTGATTACCTATATCGTTCCTTGGATCAGTAGATGATACAATCCTCACTACATATTAGTGTCCAAATAATAAAAGATGCATAAAATTATAGGAAATAGGGTTTTTACCCTTAGGTCGTGGAGAGTGTTGCGGTTACCCATTCCACAAGCAGAATGAAGTTAGGGCACCAAAGTCCTTAATCCTGCACAATGTAAACAAGTTTGAGTACACTTATGCATGGTACTCAGCAAATCCTAGCATAGAAAGTATATAAAATGTAGAGATGATCACGGTGAAGGATATGGGGTTTTGTTTTATCAAGAAACTTATTTTATGCAAGTTGAGGTGGAATTTTGGAAAAAAGAAGAGAAAGAAGGCATTTTTATTATATTTTTGGCCCTGGAGGGGGAACGCCCCTGCTAGATTCCAAGTTTTAAAGAACCAAGAGACCACCAGGTCCTCTGGGCCGGCTAATACCTCATTCCGAAATCACTCTCTCAGGGACTCGGCCCTGTCTCACAAGCACTCAAGTTATAAAACACATGAATACTAATCGATAGGAACTTTGACTATGTGGGCTCATGACCGTGAGTCTCGGCTATCCAGATAAATTTATCACTCTACAGAGGTTATACACTTTACCCACACGATCGATCAACAAATACCTTCATGAAAGGCGGTACTAACCTACAAGATTCATACCCGCCCACATCTATCTCTAGACAGCATTTCCTAGGTCCATCCACAGATATGGTTGGGGTGTAAACAGGTGTCATATCATGTTCACACAGGGAAACTATCCCTGGAAACAGATGCATCATTACGTGTTATACAATGCCACCAGGACCTCCGGTCGTCAACCTATGACCCATGTCGACCAAACCTGGGACTATGCGTAGGTCCTGCCCAGTCTATCTGTTTTTTTCTTCTTCTTTTTTTCAGGGGATCCTCAAATCTGATTATATGAACAAAAGGACTTCACAAGAGTCACACACCACACAAACTTTTTCCGAAAGGATAGGGGTATTCCGAAAGGATAAAAATCAAATTCGGACTCAAGACAGCAACAAGGTAGCTGTCAATTCGGACTCCAAACTTATTCCAACTCGAACTCAGCACTACGTAGGATTTGGTCTTAAACAAACTTAGAGTCCTAATCGGACTTGAACACAAGGATGTATACAGATTCAACCAATAGAAGGTTTTACATGGTAGCACACGGCTGTGACCAGAACGTGACAAGAACTCGAAACTCTAAAGGACTAAAACTAAGATCAGCAACTCGACACAACCGATGCAACCAAAAACTCAACAAGCCCTAACTAAGTAGTGCTAGCAAAGGCTCAAAGGATTTATAGGAGTGCGGGTGAACTAATCTACTAATTTTTTTTGGCTTTTTCTGGACTATGGGAAAGTAAAACAGCGAAGGATTAGAAGTCTCTCATCGATAAACCTTGCTCTGATTACCAACTGATAAGAACCCGCTAGGGTTGATTCCCGATCTTTCGATGAGAGGCATGGGATAACTCGATTGGTCAATGGAAACGACGTTCATGGCCTGACTACAGCCTTCCAAGCTGCGCCTTAGCAACCGATACACCACCTCCAATGGTTGTCGCAATCTTGTGGAGCGCGTCACCTGGCCACTAGGGCACTCGTCCTGCAAGCAATCGAAGAACTAGCAAGAACAAGTATAAAAAGTACTGAATTTACTAGATGAAAATGAAGGTTTCCAACTCAATCTCAATAAGGTGGGGTTTCGAAGATAGGAAGACGGACGGCTGATCCAGCACGCGCGCTTACAAGCAAGTAGTGAGAGCTAAACTTGATCTAAACAAAACCCAATTTGTTTGTGGCAGCTCTAATCCTTATTAATACCTAGGAGGACAACCAGGGGGTGTTGGGGTCGTGCTCCAACCCTAGGACATGTCCCTAATGGACCCAACTTGATACACGACCCATTGGGCCGAAATAAGGTGACGCAGCACCAGAAAACCTATCAGTAATAAATTGGTCATTGCGACCGCCTCAGACCAGATATGGACTTGAATCTAGATCCATATGAAAATATACTTCATAATGAATCCGTGAAGTACTTGAACGCCCCAATCTGAGTCCGTATGCGACCGTGGTGACCATCACAAGTTGGTACTGTCCTGGAGTCCGAATCCAGCCTGCGCGAGTCCTTTTCCCTTTCGATCTTCTCCCTGGTTCCTAACCAAAACAAGAGTGCACGCGTCTCCATGGTCTAAATAGGATGGACAAGAACTCAAGAGTAAACTTACTTGATGATTAAGTTGACGAGCACGGGCGTGAGTAATAGGACCAGAAACTGGTACTTGTGTAGGTGTGGATGTATCGTTGGTGTTGATGTCCTCATCATCCTCCCCTCCTTGCATTTGAGTCGTCCTCGACTTAAGCTCTTCTTCTTCTCCAAAATATGGCTTCAAATATGCAATTGTGGGACTAACCCCAAAATCGGCAGGCAGCTCGAGCTTATATGTGTTATCATTAACTTTCTCCAACACTTTAAAGGGTCCATCAGCCCGAGGCATCAATTTAGGCTTTCGCAATTCAGGAAACCTATCATTTCTCAAGTCTAACCAAACTAAGTCGCTAGGTTCAAATATTAGTTCCTTTCTACCTTTATCACCGGCAAACTTATATTTAGCATTCATACGCTTTATGTTTTCTTTAGTTGTTTCATGCAGTTTTAACATCAATTCAGCACGCTTAGTAGCATCAAAATTTAATTTTTCAGAAGATGGCAAAGGCATCAAATCAATAGGAGCACGAGGCAAGAAACCATATACAATCTGAAATGGGCACATCTTTGTAGACTAAATGCAGCGAACGATTATAAGCAAATTCAATATGAGGCAAACAATCTTCCCACATCTTAATGTTCTTCTTTAAAACAACCCGTAACATAGTAGACAAAGTTCTATTGACAACTTTAGTTTGACCATCAGTTTGGGGATGACATGTAGTAGAAAAGCTTAGTTCCTAGTTTTCCCCATAAAGTCTTCCAAAAATGACTAAGAAATTTAGCATCATGATCAGAAACAATTGTGTTGGGCACACCATGCAAACGAACAATTTCTCGAAAGAACAAATCAGCAATATGTGTAGCATCATCAGTTTTATGACATGGTATGAAATGTGCCATTTTAGAAAATCTATCAACAACCACAAACACACTATCACGGTCCTTCCTAGTCCTTGGCAAACCCAACACAAAATCCATAGAAATATCTTCCCAAGGAGCACTAGGAACAGGTAGAGGCAAATACAAACCGTGTGGATTTAATTGTGACTTAGCCTTTTGGCATGTCGCGCAACGAGCAACAAATCTCTCCACATCTCTTCTCATCTTTGGCCAAAAGAAATGACCAGCAAGGACGTCCTCCATTTTCTTCGCTCCAAAATGCCCCATTAAGCCACCTCCATGCGCTTCCTGTAGCAACAACAAACGAACGGAGCTAGCTGGAATGCACAGCTTGTTAGCTCTAAACACAAACCCATCACTAACAATGAATTTGTTCCATCCTTTTCCATCTTTGCAATGCAGCAACACATCTTTAAAATCAGCATTATTAACATATTGGTCTTTAATTATTTCTAATCCAAAGATTTTGTAATCAAGTTGATTCAGCAAAGTATATCTCCTAGACAAAGCATTAGTTATAACATTCTCTTTCCCTTTCTTGTGCTTAATAACATAAGAAAAAGATTCAATAAATTCAACCCACTTAGCATGTCTACGGTTCAGATGTCCTTGACTACGAATATGTTTCAAAGATTCATGATCAGAATGAATAACAAATTCTTTGGGCCACAAGTAATGCTGCCATGTTTCTAATGTGCGAATAAGAGCATACAATTCCTTATCATAAGTAGAATAATTTAGAATAGGCCCGCTCAATTTTTCACTAAAATATGCAAAAGGTTTGCCTTCTTGTAACAAAACACCACCCAATCCAATTCCACTAGCATCACATTCGAGGTCAAAAGTCTTATTAAAATCAGGGAGTTGGAGGAGGGGTGCATGTGTCAACTTATCTTTCAGCATGTTGAAGGAGTTTTCTTGTACTTGGCCCTAACTAAAAGGCACTCCCTTCTTCGTAAGCTCATTCAATGGTGCTGAAGTCCTTCACAAAACGGCGATAGAAATCAGCAAGTCCTAGGAAACTCCACACTTGTGTGATAGTCTTTGGTACAGGCCATCCCTGTATAGCTTCTACCTTAGCTTGATTAACCTCAATTCCCTGTGGTGTGACGACCGACCCCAAATCTTCCAAGTTAATCTTAATCCGAGCCCCTGATCACCTGTCTTAGCTTTCCAAGCCTAAGTGATCAACCTCCAGTCAGGTTCCGACCCCGGGACCCGACCCCTCTCCGTTGGTCTCCAGTTCCGGCCCAGCCGACCCCAACTCACCGCCGAATCTTTCTGAGTTATCAGCAACACCTCCTTTCTATCTGACCGGTGGACCCACGAGATCTTTTCTCTCAGATCCCTCGCGACAGGCGCACTCAAGTTGCATGCCCGCTTTAGAGTTTCCCAGCCGCGTGGCTCAACTTCCCCGACGCCCGCCGCTCCGCCTCGTCTCTGGCCCGCGACCGAATGGATTCTCGCGCCCCCTTCTCCAATTGCAGCGGAAGCCCCTCTGCACCCTTTCTGCAACACCTCGCCACCCGCGCCCATCATCACATCGCCAGATCCCGGCCGCAGAGCCCGATGTCGCCCGTCTTTTCCGTCATTTCGACACAGCCGCATCGCCTGGTCGTCGCTACCCGACGATTCCTCCTCCGCCAACCCTGACCACAGCAGCGACAGCTCCTTTCCCCGCCCTGTCAGAAGCCACCCGACAATCTGTTGCTCCGCGCTCGCCCGCGCGCCCGCGTCTGCCTGTCTTCTCACCTGTGCGCACTCGATTCTAGCGCCGTTAACCCGGTCACTTCCATCAACTCTACCGCACGACGACGCCCGCCTCCGCCAAATCTCAACCACCGACATAACCGCTCCTGCGCCGCCCTGACGCCAGAGCCCAATGACCGCTGGCGTCATCCCCGAAGTCTTGCACCACCGCCCTCGTCGCTCAATCGCCGCCCAAGCAGGGCACTCCATTGCTGCTTCCCCGGCCTTCGCGCCGCTTCCCTTCTCACTCCCGCGCCGCTTCCCTTCTCCTTTCCCAGCCGCTATAAAAGGGAATGCGCGAACCCGCCGGAGTTCCCTCCGCCATCACTACCTTTCCGCCATTTCTCTTACTCCCTGCTCGAGCTCCCAGCGCCACACACTAAGTCCCTGAGGAACCCTCCTCTCCGCTCCACACCGTTTCCCCAAGCTAGCCAGCCGCTTGCTCCTGCGTGCTGCGTAAGGGCTTACTTGTGATCCACAAGAAGCACTGCCGCCCCCGGAGCATTGCCGGACCTAGCCGCTGTTCAAAGCCTTAGCACCCCCCGCCCAAGTCTGCTTATTCCTAACCCCAAGCGTTCCTTGTAAGAAGAAGGTACGCTGCCGACCCCTGGTCCGCCTCGTCCGACCCCTATCCGCTTCGCCTGACCCCTCTTATCCGCCCGATCCCGGTTTCGTCTCGCCCGACCCTGTCTGTTCCACCGACCCTTCTCCGCCTCGCCCTAGGGCTTGGCTGAATCTTTTTTCTTCAAACCAAGGGTGTATTTGTTAAACTTGGGAACCTGTCAGCGTTGAGTCTGAGGATCCCTAGCACACCAAACCCGCTAGTTTAAGGGTCAGATTATAAGTTCTTTCCCTCCGACCCTTGCATCCTGATCTCCACCAGCTCCCTTGAACCTTCCTGCCCTCCTGCTTTTTGTCGCGAGTTTCTGGGCTTAGACTTGCAAGTGTTGCTGTTGAAATAACCGTCTACGTTAACTAATGCATTGCATTCGTGTAGAGCTGCGTCTCGCCGACGGCTTCTACGAGTTGCACCCGGCGCCAGAAGATGACGGTGTAGCTGAGCTTCTGCCCTCTGAAGCCGAAGCCACCCCAGAAGTCGAGCAGTTCTCTTCCTCTTTGCTTGAAGGCAAGCCCCGGTTGCATAAAAATCCTATGTTGTTTTACCAAACTTGCGCATGCCTTCCTTAAACATACTTGTGCATTTACGTATAGGAGTTGGTTGGAACCCTAGATGCACGAGTTAGCTCCCATGATCTAAACACTAGCTGTTGGACCGAGTAGATGCTTTGCTTAAATAGAAAAACGGTAAAAGCCGAGTGATTTCCTGTCACTCGCGAGTTGTAGGAGTTGGATGTCTACCCTTCTGTTACACATGTAAGGACGATGGACGGGGCAGGGTTGAGGTAACTCTTTGTGGACGGATGGTCGCCCCGTCTGTCTATGAAACCTGCTAAGGCCCGACGGTGGTGGTGTTCGTGATCAAGTGTTTGAAGGTACTAATCTCATACCTAGTATGGGATGGGGAAGCCTAGTACCTGACTGAACTAGGGCGTGGCTTATACGCCTGCTGTCCCTGGAACAAGGTTCCCATGGTACATCATGTGGGTGCAAGTGCGGTCACAGTACGGTAGAGGCCGGGACTGTGGAGCATTGCATGCCAAGGGAAGTTTGGACCTGACACGCGCTTGGGGATCGATGGGGACGGCCGACACAGGAAGCGGCCTTGTGGTGCGCGGATGTCGTGAGATTAGGTTCGCCATGCATGGTTAAGAAACTCGAATTGATTCGTCTGCCTCTCACAGTTTGAGACTGCTTGATTTCTATGTCACCCTGAGTAAATAAGAAATCTGATGATGACATGGTTTTGTTGATGATATATATATACCTTTGGTTGGTTCTATGATTGCTTAGAATAGGTTGCAAAACTTAGACCAGATAATGAACCTAGAACCGGAGCTAAAACTTGAAAATAGGGTTTTACTTAGTGCTTTTGGCAAACAAACCCCTCAGCCAAAAAGCCTTGCATGTCTAGAAGTGTGGAGTAGCTTTACTCCTGCCGGTTAAGTCTTGTTGAGCTTAGTAGCTCAGCCTTGTTGTGGCTCCTGTTTTTTAGGTGTTGTTGCTGCTCCCGACCCTTCTCACGTTGGCACTTGGTCGCCCCAGCTCCCCCCAGGTTGGACGGTCGAGTGGGATCCCTCCTCGGACGGCGAGGAGAGGGATCAGTGATGTCCCGGTTAGCCTCACAAGGGATGTCCGACCCCGACGTTTGCTTCCGCTAGTGGTTTTACCTTCTGTTGTTTTCCCTTTGAAATCTTTGTAAAACTCTGATGTTTAATTCCTAACCAAAATAAGTGGTTAAGTTGTTAACTCGGTGGACTTGTTGTATTCTCTGGAACCGCTCACCTTCGTGTGGGTCTGCTAAAATGGTTCTGTTCAAGTGGTTAAATCGGAGGAAATCCAATGGCACTTCGTGTTTACTCGGCTTAAGCATGAGCGTCACGTATCAGGCGGCTATATCATGTTTAACCAAGTAGATCCGAAGTGGATCCGCCACAACTGATATCAGAGCAGGTTTAGCAATACAGAGAACACAACAAGCCCTAACACTTCTTTGAAAAGATAAAAGTTGCAAGAAACTTTTTGAAAAATCTCGTACGATCGTTAAGGATGACTTTAGTGCGAGAGGCCCTAGGGGATTCTGGGGTTGTTTTAGGTGGCTAATATTTTACTTGGTTATCTTGCTAACCCTTCCAGCACTTCGCCACGTTTATCATACGTGTGCCGAGTTCCGCATCACGAGTATGCGAGGGTTGATAGGGAGTTCTATTCAAAGGACCCTATCATCGCGGTTGTTTCGCCCACGTTTATCATACGTGTGCAGGTTCCGTATGTTAATTCATACGAAGGGTGGTATGGTTCGATTCCGACGAGCCTATCATCATGGTTGTTCGCCACGTCTATTATACGTGTGCTGATTCCGCATCACGAGTATGCGAAGGGTTATACGGTTCCATTCAAAGAAAACCTATTTCCACGGTTGAGTGCTGTCCATGCAGCCTTAAACGCATGGGTGTCGTTCCTATAGTGAGCGGTAATGTTTGGGAACACTTTCGTGGGTGCTGGCATGAAAGGTTCATGTGGTGGTGTTTTCTGCAGGTACACTAACCGCGTTCGCTTAGGAGACGTTGCTAGAACCGACTAGTTATTATAGGGAGAGACGTACTTGTTGCCTTGCCACCGGCACTGACCGCGTAAGACCCAAGTTTTGGGCAGTTGTTGTGGTTAAGAGTGAGGTAGGCCGTGCATGCATCATAAGCAAAAATCTGTAAAGTTACTCTCCTCAAAGGCAACCTTGCTCGAAAAAGCTCTTCTTCGGTTCTAAGGATTTCTAGTTTCTTCCAGTTGCTCTTGGTTAAAACCGAATGCTTCTCTGACTGGCCCCTGACCCTTGGAGTCTATCTCACGTGGTTTTGGTTTCTTGGTTCCAGATGGCTGTCCCCGGAAACGTTCTGTTTGGAGCGGATGGTACCTTCCAGTCAACCTGTCTACACTTCGAGCGCTTCCCCGCGATTTTGTGGGACACTTTGAAATGGTTCGGGTACCAGTCCCCACCATTGTACGCAGGACGACTGTACCTGGAGCAGGGCATCCAAATGTGCAACGTACAGGCGGTGGTACCTTCTCCCCCTGTGCGGCCTGACTGGCCCTCCTTCGGAATATCAGCCTACGGCCTTGCTCCGGAGGATCTCCAGCTTCTTACCCAGTTTTGTCAGCTGCATCCCCTAGAGGTCACACTAGACCCCATCGGCCTGTTCCCCGCCAGGAACCAGTTGGATCCGGCGTGGCTCGACCGCGTCGGAAATATCGAGGTGCTGGCCACCACTTACTCCATGGTCACCATCTCCACCAACGTCAGATGCATGACAGCCCTCTATCGGCTGATCGAGCTCCAAGGGAGAGCCATGACCATCTTTGCCCGGACCGCAGTGGATGCTCAAGGACACCTCTAGTCAGCCAGGAGAGATATGGTAAGCCAAACCTACCAGCTTATCCAACGGGGCATTCAGATACATGACATGCAAGACCGGATCTCCGAGCTCGAAGGAGAAGTAGCCGACCTAGTGGACGGCATGATCGAGCTGTCAGAAGAGAAAATGGAAATAGAGATGGAGCTGGCGGTTGCCAATGCTCACTTGGACGAGCATCAAGCTGAGCTCGACGATATGCACGCCCTCCATATGCATCTCGAAGCTCAAGAGGACCCTGAGGAGGATGAGCGAGCGTCCAGTATGGACATTGAAGAAGACAACGCTCCTTCTCCTACTCATAGTGTCCATTTGTAGATAAAGAGTTACAAGAAACTAATTCTTTTGTTGTACTCCTCGGCAGCCTAAATTTTGGAAAGAATTGTAATAGGTTAGCCTTGAGTCGAGTACTCCCTGTGTTGGAATACCTCTGTAAAGATCCAAAGGAAATCAAATCTGGGTTTGACCTTTAACTCTTGCAAAGTGTTGGAATGTTAGACTAAGTGAGTTGTGCCGCGACCACACACGCCGTTTTCTGTGAGTCTGTTCAAGTTGGCCGACCCCGGTTCGCGAGATCGGATGCGCCGACCTTTCGAGGCAGTCCCCGCCTCGCCCGACCCCTTTTTAGTGTGGATCGTTGCCGACCCTTTTTCTTGGGAGGATCACCTAGCCCGACCCCGTGGCTTAAGTTCGGATTTCAGGAGTCTGGGTAGGGTATGATTCGCCCGAAGTTGAGTACAAGGCTAAGATAAACGCTAACTAACGTGGATGATGAGAAAAGTATAGCTCCCCTATGAGGACGTGTGTTGCATTATCGGCAAGAGTTGTATTGGGGAATTTAACGTATGCGTTCCATCTGTTGGAGTATTTCTAAGAGTATGAAATTAATGGAGCATTAACTCTTGCAGATGGCGCATCGCACCAGATCTGGTTTTGTGCCTGGCAGCAGCGAGCAACGACAGGATCTTCCCCCACCCCCGCCCTCGTCTCCACTAGAGGCAATCTTAGCAACTCAAACCGAGCTGCTGAGGCATCTTGTACAAGGACAACAGCAGCAGCCCCATGGTGGAAGGGCTCAGCAGCAGCCGCATGTTGCTCGCTATGAGGACTTTTTGGGGATGCAGCCCCCTTTGTTTCAGAAGACACAAGAACCGCTCGATGCCGACGCCTGGGTCCGTACAATCAAATCCAAGTTCGAGCTTCTCACCGCCCCGTGCCCCGAACATAACAAGGCCCGGTTTGCAGCTCAACAGCTGCGTGGCTCCGCACGGCTCTGGTGGGACCACTACCATGCCATGCTGCCGGCTGGCCATGTGGTCAGCTGGAACGAGTTCAAGACCGCGTTTAAAGCGCATCACATCCCGGAAGGTCTCCTAGAGTGCAAGCTCAACGAGTTCCTGGCTCTTACCCAAGGAACCCGAGATGTCCTGCACTACGCCCAAGCTTTCAACGATCTGTGCCGTTATGCAGGCTATCATGCGGACACGGACGAGAAGAAGCAGGACAGATTCCGCCGAGGACTGAGCTTGGAGCTCAGAGAAAGGTTGAACCCATCAAGGTGGACACCTACAACGAGTTGGTCAATCTGGCCATCTCCCAAGAAGATTGCATGCAGGCTCTCAAAGCCGATCAGAAGAGGAAGGCCTCCGTGGCATTTTCGAGCCAGCCGACTCGAAGGTTCCGGATGGTTCCCCCACAAGCTCCCGGCCGACCCAAGCAGTCGGGAAGGTGGATTGCCCGACCCCCACCAGCAGTAGCGCCCCGTTTTCCCGGCTTCCAACCACAGACGCCCCGGCCGACGCCACCTGCACCACCGCGTCCTGCAGCTGGTAACCGCTGTTTCACCTGCGGCAATGAAGGACATTTCGCCAAGGAATGCCCCAGAAATCAGGGCCCGCGCCCAGGGCAGAGCAATGCAGCGCCCAACCAAGGGAAGAGGCCCAAGGTGCACGTTCGCCAAGGACGACTGAACTTTACCCATGCAGTAGAGCTTCCCGAAGGTGCGCCGATATTGACGGGTACCTTTCTGATTCACAGTTTTTCAGCTTTGGTTTTGTTTGACTCGGGAGCTTCACATAGCTTTATCGGGATAAAGACCCATGACAAGTGTGGGTTACAAGAATGCCAAACCAAAGGGTCCTTTAGAATATCCACCCCGGGTGGAGTGATCACCTCTGATAGGATAAGTGTCAATGTGCCTATTCAGCTAGGCCAAAACCTTTTTAAGGAGAATCTTATCATCCTTGACCTGGAAGGAATAGATATCATCCTCGGGATGGATTGGATGACCCGGCACCAAGTGGTTCTAGACCTAGCCTCCCGAACCCTCCACATCAACTCGCCCTTTTGTGGCAGTTCTACCCTATCCTTGAAACATCCTAAGTCCGCACTCCCTTGTGCGTACCCTCTATCGGAAGCCCGACTAGAAAGCCTCCCTATTTTCTGTGAGTACCTTGACGTCTTCCCAGAAGACTTACCTGGCATGCCATCTGATAGAGACGTGGAGTTTTCCATAGAGTTGATCCCCGGCACCGCCCCGATATCCAAGAGACCCTATCGGATGCCACCTACTGAGTTAGCCGAGTTGAAGACCCAGTTGCATGATCTGTTGGAAAAAGGCTTCATCCGACCCAGCACATCACCTTGGGGTTGTCCTGCCCTGTTTGTGAAGAAGAAGGATGGCAGTCTACGCATGTGTGTGGACTACCGACCCCTCAATGCTGTGACCATCAAGAATAAGTACCCACTTCCACGCATTGATGCTTGTTTGATCAGTTAGTGCGAGCAAAAGTGTTCTCCAAGATCGACCTTCGTTCGGGTTATCACCAAATCAAGATCCGACCCTGCGACATACCCAAGACAACCTTCTCTACAAGATATGGACTATACGAGTACCTGGTCATGTCCTTTGGACTCACCAATGCACCCGCCTATTTCATGTACCTCATGAACTCGGTGTTCATGCCCGAACTGGACAAGTTTGTGGTGGTGTTCATTGATGATATCCTCGTGTACTTGAAGAGCGAAGAAGAACATGCCGATCATCTTCATGTAGTTCTCCAACGGCTGAGAGCTCACCAACTCTATGCCAAGTTCTCCAAGTGTGAGTTTTGGTTAGATAGCGTCAAGTTTTTGGGACACACTATCTCCAAGGATGGTATAGCCGTCGACCCCAGTAAGGTATAGGAAGTTATGGAATGGAAGCCTCCTGCCTCAGTGCACCAGATCAGAAGTTTCCTTGGACTGGCAGGCTACTATCGGCGCTTCATACCGAAATTCTCTAAGATAGCTAAGCCGATGACGGAGCTGTTGAAGAAAGAGGTCAGGTTCGCGTGGAGCGACAAGTGTGAAGAAGCTTTCAAGACCTCATGAGCTGAACTACCCGACCCATGATCTGGAGCTAGCAGCAGTGATTCACGCCTTGAAGATATGGAGACACTATCTGATGGGCACCCACTGCAACATCTACAACGACCACAAGAGCCTCAAGTACATATTCACTCAAGTCGACCTCAACATGCACCAGAGAAGATGGTTAGAATTGATAAAAGACTATGACTTGGAAGTTCACTATCATCCCGGCAAGGCCAATGTGGTGGCCGATGCTCTTAGTCGCAAGAACTATTGCAATTGCTTGGCGGCACCAACTTTCACCGAGACTCTGTGTCACGAGATGGGGAAACTTAGTTTGGAAATTGTTCCCCATGGAACCCTTGGCCACATCACCCTTGAATCAGTTTTGGAAGACCAAATACGGTCAGCCCAAGTGGAGGATAAGGAAATAAAACGGATCATCAGGAAGATCTCATTGAAGGATGAAGGGTATAAACATTTTCAACAGGATAAGGTTGGGAAGGTGTATTATGGAAACCGACTGGTTGTACCGACCGACCCCAACCTTAGGAAGCAAATCCTAGATGAAGCTCATCTCTCCAAGTTCTCAATCCATCCTGGCAGCAATAAGATGTACCATGATCTCCGTCAAACCTTCTGGTGGAGTGGAATGAAGCCGGAAATTGCCCGGTATGTTTCAGAATGTGACACCTGTCAACGTGTCAAAGCCAGCCATCTAAAGGTATCGGGTACCCTGCAGCCCCTACCTATTCCCTCTTGGAAATGGGAGGACATCAGCATGGACTTCATAGTTGGACTGCCCCTTACATGGCAGCGGCATGACTCCATCTGGGTTATAGTGGATCGCCTAACCAAGTCTACCCACTTCCTTCCTGTCCGCACCACCCACACAGTCAAGCAGTATGCAGAGTTGTACCTCGACCGCATAGTTTCCCTACACGGTGTACCCAAGACCATCATCTCTGATCGAGGAGTTCAGTTTGTAGCACGCTTTTGGGAACAGCTACAAGCATCCATGGGCACCAAGCTCATCCGTAGCTCAACATATCATCCTCAAACCGATGATCAAACTGAAAGAGTCAATCAGATCCTTGAAGATATGTTGAGAGCTTGTGTCATCCATTACGACAAGAATTGGGACAAGTGCTTGCCCTTGGCAGAGTTCTCCTACAACAACAGCTACCAGACCAGTTTGAAGATGGCACCATTTGAAGCCTTATATGGCCGGAGATGTCGGACCCCATTGAACTGGTCCCAAGCAGGAGAGAGACAAGTTTATGGCCCTGACTTAGTGGTAGAAGCCGAAGAACAAGTAAAGGTAATTCAAGCAAATCTCAAAGCTGCCCAATCTCGACAAAAGAGTTATTCCAACAGGCGAAGAAGGCCCCTATAGTTTGATATTGGTGACTATGTGTATCTTCGAGTCTCCCCGACCAAAGGAGTGCAACGGTTTGGAGTGAAAGGAAAGTTGGCTCCCCGCTACCTTGGCCCTTATGAGATTATGGAGATCTGTGGACCCGTGGCTTACCGGATCCAACTCCCAGAACAGCTATTGGCCATACACGATGTTTTCCATGTGTCTCAACTGAAAAAGTGTGTCCAAGTTCCAACCGAGATCTTAGAGCAAGAGCAGCTTCAGGTAGAGCCCGACCTAACCTACGCCGAGTACCCAGACCGAGTTGTTGACCAGAAAGAGAGGCATACCCGGCGCCAATTGGTCAGAATGTACAAAATCCTCTGGAGGAACCACACGGAGGATGAAGCAACATGGGAAACAGACGAGTATCTGAACAAGCACTTCCCAAGTTTTCTGTCTCGTCAAGGAGGTAAGAACGGCACACCCTAAGTTTATACCTGAATCTCGGGACGAGATTCTTTTTAAGAGGGGTAGGCTGTGACGACCGACCCCAAATCTTCCAAGTTAATCTTAATCCGAGCCCCTGATCACCTGTCTTAGCATTCCAAGCCTAAGTGATCAACCTCCAGTCAGGTTCCGACCCCGAGACCCGACCCCTCTCCGTTGGTCTCCAGTTCCGGCCTAGCCGACCCCAACTCACCGCCGGATCTTTCTGAGTCATCAGCAACACCTCCTTTCTATCTGACCGGTGGACCCACGAGATCTTTTCTCTCAGATCCCTCGCGACAGGCGCACTCGAGTTGCATGCCCGCTTCAGAGTTTCCCAGCCACGTGGCTCAACTTCCCCGACGCCCGCCGCTCCGCCTCGTCTCTGGCCCGCGACCGAATGGATTCTCGCGCCCCCTTCTCCAATTGCAGCGGAAGCCCCTCTGCACCCTTTCTGCAACACCTCGCCACCAGCGCCCATCATCACATCGCCAGATCCCAGCCGCAGAGCCCGATGTCGCCTGTCTTTTCCGTCACTTCGACACAGCCGCGTCGCCTGGTCATCGCTACCCGACGATTCCTCCTCCGCCAACCCTGACCACAGCAGCGACAGCTCCTTTCCCCGCCCTGTCAGAAGCCACCCGACAATCTGTTGCTCCGCGCTCGCCCGCGCGCCCGCGTCTGCCTATCTTCTCACCTGTGCGCCCTCGATTCTAGCGCCGTTAACCCGGTCACTTCCATCAACTCTACCGCACGACGACGCCCGCCTCCGCCAAATCTCAACCACCAGCATACCCGCTCCTGCGCCGCCCTGACGCCAGAGCCCAATGACCGCTGGCGTCATCCCCGAAGTCATGCACCACCGCCCTCGTCGCTCAATCGCCACCCAGGCAGGGCACTCCATTGCTGCTTCCCCGGCCTTCGCGCCGCTCCCCTTCTCACTCCCGCGCCACTTCCCTTCTCCTTTCCCAGCCGCTATAAAAGGGAATGCGCGAACCCGCCGGAGTTCCCTCCGCCATCACTGCCTTTACGCCATTTCTCTTACTCCCTGCTCGAGCTCCCAGCGCCACCCACTAAGTCCCTGAGGAACCCTCCTCTCCGCTCCACACCGTTTCCCCAAGCTAGCCAGCCGCTTGCTCTTGCGTGCTGCGTAAGGGCTTACTTGTGATCCACAAGAAGCACCGCCGCCACCGGAGCATTGCCGGACCTAGCCGCTGTTCAAAGCCTTAGCACCCTCCGCGCAAGTCTGCTTCTTCCCGACCCCAAGCGTTCCTTGTAAGAAGAAGGTACGCTGCCGACCCCTGGTCCGCCTCGTCCGACCCCTATCCGCTTCGCCCGACCCCTCTTATCCGCCCGATCCCGGTTTCGTCTGGCCCGACCCTGTCTGTTCCGCCGACCCTTCTCCGCCTCGCCTGAGGGCTCGGCTGAATCTTTTTTTCTTCAAACCAAGGGTGTATGTGTTAAACTTGGGAACCCGTCAGCGTTGAGTCTGAGGATCCCTAGCACACCAAACCCGCTAGTTTAAGGGTCAGATCATAAGTTCTTTCCCTCCGACCCTTGCATCCTGATCTCCACCAGCTCCCTTGAACATTCCCGCCCTCCTGCTTTTTGTCGCGAGTTTCTGGGCTCAGACTTGCAAGTGTTGCTGTTGAAATAACCGTCTACGTTAACTAATGCATTGCATTCGTGTAGAGTTGCGCCTCGCCGACGGCTTCTACGAGCTGCACCCAGCGCCAGAAGATGACGGTGTAGCTGAGCTCCTGCCCTCTGAAGCTGAAGCCACCCCAGAAGTCGAGCAGTTCTCTTCCTCCTTGCTTGAAGGCAAGCCCCGATTGCATGAAAACCCTGTGTTGTTTTACCAAACTTGCGCATGCCTTCCTTAAAGATGCTTGTGCATTTACGTATAGGAGTTGGTTGGAACCCTAGATGCACGAGTTAGCTCCCATGATCTGAACACTAGCTGTTGGACCGAGTAGATGCTTTGCTTAAATAGAAAAACGGTAAAAGCCGAGTGATTTCCTGTCACTCACGAGTTGTAGGAGTTGGATGTCTACCCTTCTGTTACACATGTAAGGACGATGGACGGGGCAGGGTTGAGGTAACTCTTTGGTGGACGGATGGTCGCCCCGTCTGTCTATGAAACCTGCTAAGGCCCGACAGTGGTGGTGTTCGTGATCAAGTGTTTGAAGGTACTAATCTCATACCTAGTATGGGATGGGGAAGCCTAGTACCTGATTGAACTAGGGTGTGGCTTATACCCCTGCTGTCCCTGGAACAAGGTCCCCATGGTGCATCATGTGGGTGCAAATGCGGTCACAATACGGTAGAGGCTGGGACTATGGAGCATTGCATGCCAAGGGAAGTTTGGACCTGACACGCGCCTGGGGATCGATGGGGACGGCCGACACAGGAAGCGGCCTTGTGGTGCGCGGATGTCGTGAGATTAGGTTCGCCATGCATGGTTAAGAAACTCGAATCGATTCGTCTGCCTCTCACAGTTTGAGACTGCTTGATCGCTGTGTCACCCTGAGTAAATAAGGAATCTGATGATGACATGGTTTTGTTGATGATATATATACCTTTGGTTGGTTCTATGATTGCTTAGAATAGGTTGCAAAACTTAGACCAGATAATGAACCTAGAACCGGAGCTAAAACTTGAAAATAGGGTTTTACTTAGTGCTTTTGGCAAACAAACCCCTCAGCCAAAAAGCCTTGCATGTCTAGAAGTGTGGAGTAGCTTTACTCCTGCCGGTTAAGTCTTGTTGAGCTTAGTAGCTCAGCCTTGTTGTGGCTCCTGTTTTTCAGGTATTGTTGCTGCTCCCGACCCTTCTCCCGCTGGCACTTGGCCGCCCCAGCTCCCCCCGGGTTGGACGGTCGAGTGGGATCCCTCCTCGGACGGCGAGGAGAGGGATCAGTGATGTCCCGGTTAGCCTCACCAGGGATGTCTGACCCCAACGTTTGCTTCCGCTAGTGGTTTTACCTTCTGTTGTTTTCCCTTTGAAATCTTTGTAAAACTCTGATGTTTAATTCCTATCCAAAATAAGTGGTTAAGTTGTTAACTCGGTGGACTTGTTGTATTCTCTAGAACCGCTCACCTTCGTGTGGGTCTGCTAAAATGGTCCTGTTCAAGTGGTTAAATCGGAGGAAATCTGACGGCACTTCGTGTTTACTCGGCTTAAGCATGAGCGTCGCGTATCAGGCGGCTATATCATGTTTAACCAAGTAGATCCGAAGTGGATCCGCCACATGTGGAGTCACAACATAACCAAGAAAAGACACTCGATCGGTGCAAAAGGTGCACTTCTCAAGGTTACCAAATAAACGTGCATCTTGTAAAGCATATGGACTTGAATCTAGATCCATATGAAAATATACTTCATAATGAATCCGTGAAGTACTTGAACGCCCCAATCCGAGTCCGTATGCGACCGTGGTGACCATCACAAGTTGGTACTGTCCTGGAGTCCGAATCCAGCTTGCGCGAGTCCTTTTCCCTTTCGGTCTTCTCCCTGGTTCCTAACCAAAATAAGAGCGCACTTGTCTCCATGGTCTAAATAGGATGGACAAGAACTCAAGAGTGAACTTACTTGATGATTAAGTTGATGAGCACGGGCGCGAGTAATAGGACCAAAAACTGGTACTTGTGTAGGTGTGGATGTATCGTTGGTGTTGATGTGCTCATCAACCAAGACCTCACATATATAGCTAGGTACTCCCGAAGGCTGTACCTTTTTGGCGCGTGTGGTTGCATTGTTCACTAGAAAGATTTGCTGTGAACGGTCCTTATATGACTGAAATAAGCTCCTGGGATTGGATCATGCACTGAGGTTGCTCCCTTACTTCCATGTCCTGGTTCTTACTTGTTGCTGTTCATTTTAGATTTACTATGAAAACTCACACCTTTTAAGGTTTTCGTAAAAACATCGTAGTGGTGATATTCCTAGGAATTCTATTTCTAAAATGATGCTCGATCATCGATCCTGTCGTGATCATGTCATTTATGGGATTTTGGCTAGAAGTGGCTCCAACTTAATTAAGGCAAGGAAGAGAATAGAGGGTTGCTTACCACAAACGTGTCCACGAACGTTATTGGTCCCTACAAATTGAGCCCCTTGCTTGTCTTGTACAGAATCTATCTCATCCGCTACCATCTGGCTCCTGCCGCTGGTTGGGACTAACACCGCATCACTATATCTACGCTCAATAGCACCGCTGGTTGCAGAACGGAGCAAACACTAGGCGTAAGGGGCTACCTTTCCGGTAATGATCTTCTCCTGGCCTTTTAGCTTTCAATCCATACTTTTGCAGTTGTTATACTGGATAATTGTGCAAATTTACAAATTTGAACGAGGAAACCTCAATCTGTGTTCTCTATTTGTCGTTTTATGCCTCTCTTGGAGAAGATGATGAGCTTCCTGCCTCAGACACTACGGGAAAGAAGAAAATTGCCGAGTGCCAGGGGCACTCGGCGAAGGGCGAAATACACTCGGCGAGCCGTTTGCCGAGTGTAACACTCAGCAAACGGCACACGGCAAACTTTGAGTTGGCAAACACGAATTTGCCGAGTGTTTTCTGTCGCGCACTCGGCAAAGTCTTTGCCGAGTGGCTAGAAAACACTCGGCATCCAATTTTTGAAAAAAATAAAAAAAAACCTGTTCCGCCGCCGCCGCCACCACTGCCAGCACCACCGGCCACCACCGCCGGCCACCACCGGCTACCACCGCCAGCCACCACCTCCAGCACCGCCCCCGGCCGCCGGCACCACCACCACTGCCAGCCGGGAGGGGAAGGGCCGAAGGAGAGGGAGGGGAGGGGCGCCGCCCGCACCGGAGAGGGAGGGGAGGGGCGCCGCCCGTGTCAGAGAAGGAGGGGAAGGGTAGGGGGGAGGCGGCGGTGCCGGAACCGGGGGAGGCGGCGGCACCGGATCCAGAGGAGGTAGGCCGACACCGTCGGCCGCACCGCCGCCGCCGCCACCATCCATGCCCGCCGGATCCAGGGCCCCCGACGCGAGTCCCCGCCGGATCCGGGGCCCCCGACGCGAGTCCCCGCCGGATCCGGGGCCCCCGACGCGAGTCCCCGCCGGATCCGGCCGGATCTGGGGAGAGGGGCGGGGCGGCCACGCGAGGGAGATCAGGAGGGGAGAGAGGGGGAGGGGCACCGGTAGGAGAGGGAGAGGGAGAGGGAGGGAAGGGCGGCGGCTA
>NC_028458.1:23632491-23633654 GCF_000263155.2 Setaria italica | reverse complement strand
TCTTTGGCAGAAGGGAGATGTAGCGCTGAATTCCCCTGTCTGGTGCAGGCCATCGGATGGGTGGGGGGCCGGTCTTAATTGCGGCGCGTGTGGCCCTTTGCCAAGTGTCCTACGTGGACACTCGGTAAAGGTTTTCTTTGCCGAGTGTCCCACCTAGGACACTCGACAAAGTTTTTTTGAAAAAAAATTTAAAAATACCCAACAGTTTCAAAAAAAATACCAAATTTTCACACGAACCAATATATGTTCTCTATTAACTATACAAAAAGTTTTGTAGTCAAATCAAACTTGACCGTCACTTCGACTCTAAATCTTATCGAATCCTCTCAAAGTTACTATTCTTCTTCTGAGATGCCTCGGTTTGTAATCATTGTACATGATGAAATGTGCAAAACCTTCTCAATTTTTTTCCACAGCCTCCACGTATTATATCATCACATCATGACAAATCTCATAATTTTCAGACTTTGCTTGTTTTTTTAACAATTTAAAAATACTACTGCCACACGTTCATGGTCGTGTTTCTTGAATAAGATGTTTGAAATTTTCTTTTCATTTCATGGGTCAGGTCTCAAAATGGGACAAATAATATGAATATCATTTTTCTACTCATTTTGTTCCATAATTTGAATCACTTGCAGTTCAAATTTGACTTATACCAAAAATTTCCTTGAAATGCAATTAATTAAATAAATATAGCAAATAAATCCAAAATTATACCAAATTTTAACATGGAGTACCACATGTTGTATGTGGGGAGTAGAAAAAATTTCATGATGAAAAGAGAAAAAAAATTATTTTTTTGCCGAGTGTTAAAAAAAACACTCGGCAAACCCCCCTCTTTGCCGAGTGTCTTTTTTGACACTCGGCAAACCACCCTCTTTGCCGAGTGTTTTCTTTGACACTCGGCAAAGGGGGGGGGTTTGCCGAGTGTTTTTTATTTGACACTCGGCAAAGTCCCGATTTGCCGAGTGTATTTTTTTTTGCCGAGTATTTTTGGCTTGGCACTCGGCGAAGAGCTTGTTTGCCGAGTGCTCGAAAAAATACTCAGTAAAAGAAATACACTCGGCAAGTTTTAGCTTCCCGTAGTGAGAATGCTTCTACATCTCTGGTGCATCTATGCTTCACATGCACATTCGTAACAGCTAGTAGCTGTACTATTC
>NC_028458.1:23363379-23632065 GCF_000263155.2 Setaria italica | reverse complement strand
GTGTGGATTGCGCTCCCCCCTTCCGTAGACTGACCTTTTATGACATCCTTAGCATCAAGGTCTTCCCCCAGATAAACCAACTCATCCACTTCCACTACTATAGAGCGGTTAGCAGCATCCTTTATTTATACCACCAATCTATTTATGTTGTCAATAATTTACATGCGCGTAGCTTCCTTATCATCTCACCTACACAACACATCTGACTAAGTAGGGGATTCTTTCCTTTTGAAATCACCCGTGGGAAACCGGGACTAAATCATCTTTAGTATGTGTTTGTATTACAAACCGGGACTAAAAGATCCTCCACAAACTACAAAATTTAGACCTGAGACTAATATTTTTGTCAAAGGATATTGATGCTAATCTGAGTTGATGTCAACATAAATAATTTAATGATTTGAGGTCTCAATCACAGGCCCGCAACGTGATAGTGATACAACTGTATTTGATTGTATCTTGTGATGATAACGAAAGAACAAAAATGACCATTTTCATAATATCTTGTAATGTTCCACATGTTTTCGAGTGGTTTGTCTTTCTCTGCGTCTGTACACATCCAGCGGTATTTTCTTCGTATGACACGTTACTCGTTAAGAAAGCAGCTCATGTCACGTGTGCATTCATCTTTTCTTTTTTATTTTCACCCGCATTTCTTCTACGTTTAGGTGATCTTCGAGCATGGAGATAAGCACAATAAGCATCTTCCTCCTGGGTATTATCCCAATGCTAATCATTGTAGCATCACTTCGCCACAAATCCAGAGTGAAATCAGAGAAAAGGCGACCTCCTGGTCCACGGGGCCTCCCCTTCATTGGAAGCCTCCACCACGTGCTCACCTCTCAGCCGCAGGCTGCCCTCCGTGACCTCGCGAAGAAGCATGGCCCGGTAATGTACCTGAAGCTGGGACAAGTCGACACCGTCGTGATCTCTTCACCAGCAGCTGCGCGAGAGGTGCTCCGGGAGAACGACCTGAGCTTCGCGTCACGGCCAAAGTTGCTTGGCGCGTAGATCATCTGCTACGGTTGCCACGACATTGCCTTTGCGCCCTACGGCGCCTATTGGCTGGTACTGCGCAAGCTCTGCACAATTCAGCTCCTCAACACTTCCAAGGTGAAGCAGTTTGCATCCATCAGGAACAGAGAAACCATGTCCCTCGTCAAGGAGATCTATTCCACCAGTGGGAAGACCGTGAACCTCGGCAGCCTGCTCGTGTCGTCCTCATTTCCTGTCAGCCGTGAATGTTGTGATAAGCAATATCTCTGGGTTTTGTGCCTGGGACCTATTCCCATCGCTGCAGTTTCTGGACGTCGTCACTGGAACAAAACGCCGGCTACAAAGAGCACATCTGCAGCTCGAAGGTGTGACAGACAAGATCATAGCCGAGTGTGAAGCACGGCGGAAGGAGAGGAAGGCAAAGAATTCTGAAGGACAAGAGGTGCAAGGAGAAGATGACCTTCTGAGCGTGCTGCTGAGGATCCATGATGAGGACGAGTTTGAGATCCCCATCAAAATCACAACCATCAAGGCAATTATTCAGGTAAATGTTACTCTTTTAGTTACAAACTGTTATCATGGTTATATTAAATATACCTGAGAGTCCATTCTCAACTCTGATCATTAATTTCTCATCACAAATCATTGGGTATTTACGTTCTTCACCATGAAGCTGTAACTCGAAAGCTGTACAGTGCTTTGATGATCGCACTTCTACTAACAAATCTTTTCGTTGTTTTGTTTATGTCAATTTTGTTCAGGATTTATTTACTGCAGGCACAGAGACAACTTCATCAACCAACGATAGAGCTGATGAGGAACCCAGATACCATGGTAAAGGCACAGAAGGAGGTGCGGCAAGCATTTGACCACAAATGCCCGTACGGCCATGAGTCCCTCATGGGCGAGCTGCACTACACCAGGATGGTGATCAAGGAGACTCTAAGGCTCCACCCACCGCTACCACTTCTTCTCCCTTGTCTGTGCCGTGAGACCTGTGACATCGGTGGGTTCAAGGTGAACAAAGGTACTAGAGTGATTGTCAACGCATGGGCGATGGCAAGAAGCTCAGAATACTGGGACAATGCTGAGGAGTTCAAATCTGAACGGTTCAAGAACAGCATTGCAGACTACACAGGCACACAATTTGAGTACTTACCATTTGGGTCCGGGAGAAGGTTGTGCCCTGGCATCGGCTTCGCCCTATCCACCCTTGAGCTAATCGTGGCACGGCTTCTCTACTACTTCAACTGGAGCCTTCCCCATGGAATGCAGCCTGAGGAGCTTGACATGGACACGACTGTTGGCGCCACGGCAAGGAGAACCAACCCATTGCACCTAGTGGCTTCACCTTATAAAGTTCCAATTGAGCATTGAAGTTTACAATCAGATTGTGGCATACCTACAATGTTTGGGTGGAACATAGTAAGATTATTCATAAAGATTGGATGAAATCCATGCCTGTGTTTTCCCTTAAAAACTTTATTGGCCGGTGAATGTTGTTTGATCCCACCTTCGCCATTGCAAAACACCTATTCTTGTGTATGAAATAAGGCCATTTTCAATGTGCATTTTACATTTATGTGTCTAATAATACCATGTAAGGAAGATGTGATTTAATTCATTGTTGAAATAGCTCCATACAATGTAAAATCTCATGGTTTGTGGTTTCCAAGATTACATGCAAAACACTGACATGCAAAACTTTTATTTTCCTCTCTATTTATTATTCGTTATTTTTAAATCACTACTATTATTTCTTTTTTCTTTTCATTCCTTTTCTTTTCAAAAGTTCTAACTTTTCATGTCCATTTTTCCTGTTTTTCATTATTACCTCTATCATTTCTTTTATTCTCGTTTTCTCTTTTATGATTTGTGAAATTACATGTGTGCGTGCTGAAACAAGGTGAGTATGAAGTTTTGTTAAATACCTATGTTTTTCGTATACTTAGCTGGGTGATCTGAGCTGAAATTCATATATTCTAGCGTGCTGCCTGGGGGCTATTCCGGGTCGCAGACTCGCAGGCACGACTCCAAGCAGTTACATCACAAAAAGCCCACCATAGGCCCATAAGAAGCTCGCCCCTGCCGCCGCCCTCCTCCTTCATCTCCGGCGGCTCCCGCCATTGGATCTAGCATAGCCAGCCACCATCGCACTAACCCAAGTAGTCGTTGGTTGCTGCGCTCTCACCCCGGCCTTAGCCCACCAGATGTCTTACCTTGGCCCACGGTTGGCAGCGTCCCCACTGCGCCATACCACCCACAACCCAACTCCATTGCCAATCTTCCCTCACCCACCAACTCCTTTCTAAATGCAGCAACCATGGACTCCCCTAACAACCCCAACCCCAAAAGGCCTATCTAAAGAGGAAGAGAAGATTAAAAAGCTGTCATTTGCTAGAAGTTACTGTAATGGAGATCTTCAGTAATTTTGGATGGAATTTCAGAAGCAGGATTTAAGCGTAGTGCTTTGTTCTTTCTGTTTCCTTTAACTTCCAAAACTTGATCAGAGTTGCTTGTTTAGAGTCGGTATGATTCAGTTACAGTTTGAATGCTGCAGATCGTTTTGGTTCTAGCAAGGTTTGTTATGGGGTGTAGACATTCACTTGTGAATGATCGAGGCCGGATATTTTTTCCTTAATCTAAAAAAACCCTTTTAACTTAACTGGCCACCATTAGGAGGAGGAAGATCCCTACTAACCACCAAAGAGTGTATCTTATATGTTGGGGTCTTGGCTGTATGGTTTCTGAGCAAAACTCAAAAAACAGATTTCAGTGGGTGCTTCTGCTCTTTGTTGGACTTTGTGGCTCAGTAGAAATGAGATTGTGTAAAAAAATAGTACCTAACTTTTTCTTGTAGGTACTCTTCAAGGGAACTTACTGGACAAGATGTTGGTCCCTACTATCTAAAGAGGAAGACTGTCATTTGCTGAAAGTTACTGTAATGGAGATCTTCAATAATTTTGGGTGGAATTTTAGAAGCAGGATTCAAGCATAGTGCTTTGTTCTTTCTGTTTCCTTTAATTTTCAGAAATGTTTATTTAGAGTCGGTATGATTCAGTTGCAGTTTGAATGCTGCAGATCGTTTTGATTTTTTCAAGATTTGTAACGAGTTGTAGACATCCACTTGTGAATGATCAAGGCTGGATAATTTTTTCTTTAATCTAAAAAAAGACCCTAATAACCTAACTGGTGACCATTAGGAGGAGGAAGATAAACGGGCATCAGTGGACTCACCTGTAGTGAACCTGCGGCTCCTACAACGGGATGACTTCCAGTCGCTTGCGTGACCTGGATTATTCCCCCGATGCCGCGCTTAAGTGTCGTGGTGTAACAGCCCAAGCAAAGCAGCATATCGGGAGTCCTATGTAGCTTTGGCAAGCTAGTTAAGTCCTATAACTTTAAAACCCACTAGGTCCATCTAGCACAACAATTGCAGCCTATAAATCTTCTTCCGCGAATACCATTCAACATTTTCTTATTAGACTTGATTCAACAATCTGTTAACCCTATGTCAACATTTCGCATGGACTAACTCAAAATTGCACGGAGATTGGATACTATTTTTGACTTGCTCCCCCACCTCACCAAAATTTTCTCACATGTGATATATGTTTCAACATTTTCTTACAATCTGTGAACCCTGATTTAACAGTTTGAATAGGCTAATTTAGCATTTCACCGGGGTCACATATTGTTTATGGTTGGTTTGGGGATGAGGTATTTATATAAGGTTGTGATAGCCTATAAAAAAACTCATGGAAGTTATATAGATTTCCCGCATCATACCAGGTTGTGCCGGGCTCCTATGTAGCTATCGAAAGTTAAGCCCAGCCCACCACAGCCCATCCATCCAGCAGCTTATAGCCCATACCCAAAGCATGCAAGCAAAGGCAGCGCACGCAGCGGAACGCACAAGAGGCAGCACTGCGTGCACCGAAGCACAGCAGAGTAGCAGCAAGCACGCTGCTAGATGTTCCTTTTTGCAGCAAGTAGAGCAAGGATGGCGTTTTATTTTTTTATTCTTATATTTTATTTTATTTTTCTACTCCAATCCTCATAAAAAGCATATTCAACATTTGTGTCAAACTAATTCAATATTTGAAGAAACTAATTCAACGCTCTAGAAATATATAACATATTGAAGGACCAAAAAGATGATAAGAGGGGGAATGAGAGCCGATTCAAATTTTCTTAAAGAATCTTAGCTAAAGTTCTAAACCCAACCACAAACTTCTCTTCTACCAAAATAAGGTCTACTTAGCTATACACGAGCTAATGGATCTAGGAATAATGCTAGAAGCCCAAATTGAGATTAGCGGAAGCAAGAAAGAGTCCAAACAAGTATCGGAAGCAAAACTTTAAAAACTAACACCACAGTTCGGAAAAATCCGGACAAACCTTTGGAAAATTTCGGATTTTTGAAGATTTCCGAAAAAACCTTCGGAAACTTCTCGAGCTCCAGAAATTTCCGGAATATTCCGGAATTCCAAAAATCAGCCTTGTGAGGAGGGTGGAAAAATCCGAAACTCGATCAAACGACCTCCAAAAATCACGAAATTTGAACCATAGCCTCACAACAACATTCCAAAGGTGTTCCCAAAGTTTCAACTCAAAAGGCTCACGAATTGGTCACAAGATTCTATGAATTTAGAAAAGGGCACACGAAAGGGATTTTTGGGAAATATCAAAATCCAAGGTGCTCATGCATAGATTTGCTTGGAGATCATCCTAAATGTTCTTGCATATGTCCTAGCACCGATTTGCCCCAAGAAAAATACCTCAAAATGCTGCCAATCGTGAGATCCAAAGTTCACCCAAAAATGCTTCCAAAACAGGGGAAAAGATAGATTTCAGATATTGAGAAGGAGAAGCAATTGAGCACGAAATTGATTCTTGGATTACTCCACCATGTCCGGTTACAAACCAATCATAAGCACAAACAAAGGTTGGATGGCAAAATGATCAACACAAAGATCCCTCCTCTCTCCCTCTACCAAAGGCTCTCACAAAATAAATAAGAAAACCCCCACCAAAACAACCAAAGGGATGGCTGCCCCAACCAGCCATCTCTTCACTTGGTTATTTCCCAAGTTGCCCTTACATGAAGCATACAACTCCAAACCACCTAGGGGTAAAATCATCCAACTTTTTCTTCGTTCATCGGACAGACCCGACGCCTTCATGACTTAGCTTCGCCTCGACGCAAGCTTCACAATGATGCCACGCATCCTCCGACTCGACACCGTCCAACCGCACCAGACTTGTCCCCCGGTTTTGAGGCCAAACCGGTCAAACCCTCTTGCACACCCCGCAGGCGTGACTCTTCCCCGGTTTTGAGGCTAAACCGGTCAAACCCTCTTGCCCACCGTGTACGACGTGACTCACCGATGTCGACACGTGTCCGGCCTCCACCAAGCCTTCGACGCCTCCAAGTCTTTCACTTCCGACTCCCAGGCCACCTACTCGACTTGCCTCCGTCCTGCTTGACTCGACCGACACCATGTCCATCACCGTCCGTGTACTCTTACTCTTCCATGCACCATGTGGATCGTCTGTGACTCCGCCTGGACTCCTCGGGTCCCTTGGTCCAAGTCTACTTGTGTCCACCCTTCACAGCCCTAGTATATCGGCATGAACCTTTCGCTTGACCTTCACCTCATACCGTCGACCGCCACGTCGCATCCTACACCTGCACATCACAAAGCCAAGAGACACAACACACAAGATATATTTTATACAAATACCGCAACACAACTCACACCTCTGGTTAGCCGTTAGCATAATCAAGTGCATATGGAATATGGACTCAACCGGTAAAGCTTCAAATCATCTAGTCAATCACTCATCACAAATAGACCAAGGCACATCTCAACTTAGTCTCTCAATCTCCCCCTTGATAAGTACATTGACAAAAGATGATTTGAAAGCAAAAGAGAACTCATTCAAGTGCCCAAAAGCTAAGTAAAGCAAACACAAGGCCACTTCATATGAGAAATGATCATGCAAGCTCCAAACAAAAAACTCTCGGTTCCCAAAGAAAAGACAAGGCTTAACGCAACCGAAGAGTCAAGCAAAAGACATAAGAGCTACATGAATCCCAAACTGCCATCAAAGCCATTTCAACATTTGTTAAACGCTCATCATAATCAAATCAAGGTTCATATCAACTTAATTTCTCAATCTCCCCCTTGATGAGTGTGTTGACAACATTCAAGCGCAAGAAATGGTTTGAGAGGCAAAAGCCGAAAATCTCATCCAAGTGATCAAAAGCCAAGATCGAAGTCACTTGAGATGAGAAGAGCCGTAAAAGCCAAGTTGTGAAATCAATTAGGCAAAACTCTCATCCAAGTGATCGAAAGCCATGTAAAGGCAAATATTAAAGTCACTAGGCATGAGAAACATCACAAAGGCAAAATCAACTTAGTAAAGTTTCTGTCCCCAAAGACATGGGCAGCAACTTAACACAACTGAGACAAAGAACACATGATCCCTCAAGAACAAGAAGAGGCAGAAAGGGCTCAATACCAATCATGTGAAGATCAAAAACACATGATCCATCAAGAAGAGGTAGAAAGAGCTCAACACCAATCATGTGACGATCAAAAGCTCAAACCAAATGTCGGTTCCTTAAGAAGAGCTAAAATCTCAACACAACCGACAAAAGAGCAAAAGAGAGCACGGAACTCACAAGCTTCCCCTGAACACATGCACTCCCCCTGAAAACATGCCACAATAAAATGCATGCACAAGAGAAAAAGAATGCATACTTCCCCCAAATGCAGAACTCCCCATTAAATGAAAGACTCCACCTTAAATGCAAACATAAGATACACATGGGAGTACAAAATGCATGCCATGAGGTGTACAACCTACCAAACTTCTCAAATATATCACAAAGCACTTACAAAGGCTACAAGTGAGATAATGCGCAAGCAGGTAGATCATAAAGAGCAATTGCATCGCCATCAAGAGATATTATGATATAAGCAAAAGATGAAGCAAGTTGTCTAGTTTTGCAGTTTATAAAAGTATCACCACATGAGCAAGTACCTAGTCATGAGTCACTCAAGCAAGAAGTAAACTAGGCCATCAGAGCTCATACAAGGAAGATACATTCTTAACAAGAGATCATTGCAAACGTCCACATATGCATCACAAGTCATGTCAAGGCTTGTTGAAACCATGTGCCTACTTTTTTTGGTAGACATCATGTAACAACTAAGCAAGCAAGGATATCAACATTAAGCACAATAACTTGGTGAATTACTAAATTATTCTTTATCATCATTTTTCATTATTCAGTTTAAACAACATGAATTCCAAGCATAAGCTAAACATGGAACTAGCATTCAAGCAAAAACAATGCATAAACAGGTGACTAGTCATGGGTGATAAGCATTTCAGGTTTATAGCTTAGAAATAGCATTGGATTCAAAAACATTTATCTCATCATGTTTATAAGATAATATCATCAATAGCATATGCTGCACATTGCTACACAATCACCAACAAATGCACTAGCTCACAAATAGCATAAGGAAATGCTAAGGGTATATATGGGAAGCTCATCTAGTGCAACGTGTACAAGGTGCAAAATGATATAAATGCAATGCGATGCAAAAAGAGACGGGGTTCGACTCAAATCAAGAAAGCTCATGAGGGGTTAAACCAATCCAAAAAAAATCCGTGGCAAAAGAAGAACCGCCAAGGATCCTAATTGAGTACCATAGAAAAGATATCAATTGAAGGATCAAAAATTGATATCACTTGAAGAAAATAAAATCCAATTGAAAGATCAAATGTGATACCAATTAAAAGATCAAAACCGGATATCAAAAACCAAAGCAAGTCCTTGGTCCAAACTTCCCCTCGAATGAAGTCGAACACCCCCTCAACCAAAGACAGCTAGCAAACAAAAACTAGGAAAAGAAGGGGGAAAATGAAAAACTCCAACACCAATCAAAAGGAAGAGAAAATCCAAAGAAGGAGCAAAATGCAACCCAAAGATATGGCAAGCCCAAAAGCAAGGTAAAGCTCAATTCATGTCACAGTGCAATGATGATACCAGTGAGAGAAATTAAAGCATTGCAACATGATTCCACATTTATGAATAAAAGCTTGGGCAAGCAAACATGTTGACAAGGTACAAATGATCGTACAAAGATACTAAGCTAAAATGATATCAAATAAACAACATGCCATATCCAGTATGAAGACTAAGCTAAAGCATGGCACGATGTTCATGTGGATCATCCACCAAGATATATTACAAAGCTAGCATGACAAGATATACATGAAGATCACACATGCTAACATGAAAAAGTTGCTAGCCTACCATGGTATATTCACAGCATGATACAAGTATAAAACATGCAAAAGAGTCCACAAGTGAGTAGTATACACAAAAGGAAAAACTCACTATACAAGTGTACATCCAAAACGGCGTGGAGAACCATCAAGTCTTGATCACCTCAAGCAAAATATCAAGTCCCTTCGAGCTCATGTCCTCCACCCGCATCCCCATACCTACACATGGGGACAAAGAAGATCGAGTCTTGGATACTAAAGGGTTAGCAAGCATATACTTGGAATCCAAAACTTAGTCACACGGGTAAAAGATGCACTCAACTTAGCATGTGGGTTAGCATGATGCAAATGTCAATTCAAATGAGATGATTTTGAAATACCCTTGGAATCATGCCTCAAAGGAGCAACTCAAGAAGAAGAACGAGTGCTATCACTAGCAAAAAGATAATGATCCCCCGAGGTCTAAAGAGAAGAACCAACACAAGCACCATGAGAACCATGTCGTGGACCAACATAAAAATAACTAGAAGAATGTCCACGAGTATGACCTAACTCACTAGAAAAAGAGTCATAAAACCCATCAATGAAACGTGGCTTCTTACTAGGTTCACAAGTGCTCATGCCGTGAGATGGGCCATGAACAACCAAAGGCCTAGAAACATGAGTTCACCGCATTTGTCTTGCACAACGATAATAAAAGCTCTCTTGATGCCCATCTTTCTCACAATAAGAGCAATGGTACAAAGGTCTTTTTGTAGGTATGGTTTGAGAGGACGAATCATCATTCTCATTCAAGTGAGAAGTCCCTTGGGACTAAGAGCAAGAAGCATTAACAACACCATTTGACTTGGTGGCCACATTAGGTTCACATGTGCCATGGGAAAGGCTGCGTAGCTTCCAAAAAGCTTTGGCACGCACACATCACTCATGCTTAACATGACAAAAGCAAAACTCAACGGTATGCCCATCTTTCTTGCAAAAGGTGCAATGTAACTTCGATTTGGGAGTATGAGTTCCAAAAATGTGAGAAGCACCCTTGCCACTCGAATTGTCCTAGGCAATACCGGAAGAAGCAAAAAGCTTAGGAATAGCTATAAAAGAGCTATCCAAAGTAGTAGCACAAGTGTTATCATTCAAAGACTCACGCTCAACACAAGAAGCCAACTCCAATTGGGAAGAAGCAATTTTGGAAACACCAACATCGGAGCGACAAAAATTGCGTGAATCAAAAGAATTAGCACTATGACTCTTGCATCTTGTGGCCAAAAACCTCATTTTCATATTTAAGGCAATCACAAGTACCACATGGAACATTTCTTAAATTATCCATCTGCTTTTCAATGCACTTAGCATAGGTGGTAGGAAAGAGTTCATTTCTTTCTCAAGGTTGGCACTCATCTCATTGTGCTCAACCAACTTAGCGCTCATATCATCACGCATTTGCTTCAAAGCCAAAACTTCATTTTCCAATTCAATGCATGATGTGCAAATAAGACCGCATGAACAAACATCGTCATTCACATCAAGCACGATATCATGATTATCACAAGAAGTAAGGCAAGCATCATCATCAAGAACCAAGAGCATATGCTACAAGGTATAGACTTCATTTCATAAATTTCAACCCTAGCATGCTCAAGTTGATCTACACATCTGGTGTGAGTCAATTTTAGTTCATTAATTTTAGCAAGTAAAGACTCACATGAAAGACATGGTAAACAAGCATTGCATCTCAACAAATCCATTTCATCTCTAGCTTTATCAAGATCATTATTCAAAGTAACACATGAATTACATGGCAGAGAGGCATTAGATTTCAACAAGTCATTCTCAGATTTCAAACAAGTAAGAGAAGACTTCAATTCATCATTCATTTTAAGCAAGTTATCACAAGAATTGCAAGGATTTAAAGCACATGACTTCCAATGAGCAATTTCACATTTCAACCTAGCAAGAGAACATTTCATCTTCTCATTCTTCCTACACAAAACATCACAAAGCTCTATGTTTGTCTCATTTTCATCTTCACAATCATCAACACGATTGCATAGAACCATGATGCATTTTACAAGCGTACCTTGGCTCATGTCTCTTAGCCCCCCGTAGAACTCACCCTTCGTGAGATCACCATCCTGGTAGTTCTCGAGGAGATCCATTACCGCCTCCACTTTTGGTTCCAACTCAATCTCCGAACTCCTTCTACTTGAGGACAATGAAGCACAAGAACAAGAGCTTGGTGCTATAGCTCAAAGCACCGGTTAGGATTAGCCAAAAGTAATCTCGAATCTCAAAAATCAAATCATGGAGAGGAGAGGCGTGGGCTGGACAGGGACCTCACGTGGGAGATGGTCGGGAGACCAACCGGTAGAGGGAAGCCTTACTGGCACTGGGGAGGCTACCAAGCTGATGAACCTCGGGGTCTGTGTAGGCCATCTGGCATGCGAGCAGAGGAGGAAGCAGGAAGAAGCACTGACAAGCGAGCCCCGCGAGATAATAAACAAGTTCAAATTTCTCCCTTCATTTGACCCCTCTACACTTTTTCAAATATTGCTCAAAAATACTCATTGGAAATATAAAATCACCAAGAATACAATGCCATAAAAATCAACTCAAGAGATGCTATGGTTTTCACGCAATTGACAAAACAAAATAGCTAAAATTGAACATTATGTGAAGTTTTGGCACAAGCAAACATCTCTAAAAGATTTGGTAAAAATAATTTAAAATCACTAAAGTGTATCTAGTATTTAAATTAAATAATTGGGGGTATAGTTGTATGGAAAAAATTGGGTTTGCTTGACAATTTTCGTTTTTCAACAATAAATAACAAATTTCTGGGAACTTAAATAATGCATGGCCACAATGTTCATTTATGCACAAGTGATGTTCATGATTCTCAGTTATGCACAAATGATGTTCATGATGCTCAACTATGCACAAGTGGTGTTCATGATGCTCCACTATGCACAAGTGGTGTTCATGATGCCCAAATATGCACAATGATGCTTGTGATGCGTGTCGTGCAAAGATGTTGTGTTTAGTGCATGTTTTCTCACCAAAACTGAACTATGCGTTTGAATTTCCAAAAATACAAGTTAGAGTTTAAGGTATATGATATAACTTTCATAAAGGTCCACAGATGAGAAGCTCGAGGGATTTGGAGATAGGATTGTGGGAACTTTGGTGGAACGTCAGTCAAAGCTATTTTTGAATTTAATTGAAATTTGACCAAACTTCTAGTCGATTTTTGGAACATCCTCTGCTCAAAATCAGAAGAAGTGCTTTGAGTGAAAGGTGTTCAACTTGATAAGTTAAGCAACTTTTATGTTGGCCAAAATTTAAGTTCTTATATAAAATTTATTTTTATTTGCTTCACAAGTGATTCTCAACAAGAGGGAGTTTTAACACTTGGTTCAAAATCTGAGGTATTTTTGGACCTTAACTCTTAGCAATTTGGAGTTAGCTATCTTTTATTCTTTAACCCCTCTATTGATTCTTTGATTTACTTTCTTATTTACCAGGGCTGTCACACTCTCCCACCCTAAGCTCCCACCATCCCCTGAGCTGCCTCCACCCCAAGCTCCCACCACCGCACCGCCCCCGAGCTCACATCGACCTTGCGCCGCCCCCGACCTCCCCCCATCCCTGAGCTTGTGCCGCTACCGACCTCCCTTTGTCCTTAAGCATGCACCACTCCTCGAGCTCCCTCCACGCCTAGTCTTCTGCCGCCCCAAGCTTAACAGCCCATGATCAAGTGGCTTCGGGTAGCCTCCCCCCAAGACGTAGCGGTCCATGACAACCTCAGCCCAAGATTTGATGAGGGCGACTGAGGCTCTATGGACAACAGTGAGTGCCTTAGTGGTGATGAGATGGGCTTCCAAATACACCCTTCTTCTTTATGACATGTAGGCCCCACAATACAACCTAAATATAAAAGTTGGGGTGCCGAACATGTAGCTTTTTTTTTCTTTGTTGCTTCTCCATCGAGCCACTTCCCTAGGAATCCTATGTAAGTTTCGCAAGTTTTTTTGTCATTGGACTTCTATTGTCTGTGCCCAACACAAATTGGATGATCGGATTTTATGAGGCAGAGGTGGATCATTTGTGAAGCCGTGCATGAGAGCAGTGTGGAGCAGGTGGACACTAACCTGTGCATGGACAGCAGTCGCCACACCAAAGGAGAGAGTTGGATAGGATGCTAATAGAATTTGAACTTCAAATCATTTTCTCTTAAACTATGCATCTGAATTTAAATTAATTTGAACCATAGTATTTGTTGAAATTAATGAAACAAAATGAGATATGATGATATTTTCAAATTTTATTTTAATACTTCAACATTTTAATATACTACTTCAACATTTCCACGGCTTCCATTCATCCCCCCTCTGGTCGTCTTTCCGGTTCTTCAATTGGTATCAGAGATTGGTTAAGAATCACACCACCTTAATCGGGTTTGTGATCCACAGGGTGACAAGGTAAAGGGCGCTCCAATGGATGAGCAGCAACATCATGGCGTCCTTATCTTCACGCTCGACCTTATCTCCTCACGCCTGTTCCATAAATCGGCCTCATCCCCAAGCCCCTAGCCTCCCAAACCAAGCTTTCGAGGAACTTTTCCCCATGGCCGAGTTCTTGAGCTCCTCCGACCTTCGGCCAAAATCCGGCCATCTCCCTCCACCTCCACAAAATTCCTCCCGTCCAGAGCTGCTCCATTCCTTTCCATCAATCATCCATAGAACAGCAAGGAATCGAAGTTTCCCCCAAACTTCCAGAAACTTTCAACCGCCACCACTGCCCAACATCGCCTCCTCTTCCGGCCCTCCTCGTCGTCAACCGGTGGCTCCGATCGAACCTAGGTGAGGCCCTAGTTGTGATGCTTGCGTTTGTTTTCCTTGTTGGGTGACTTTCCACGCACATGCCCGGCGATGCCAATGGCCATGCGCCGGCTCTTGTCGCGGTATAGGCTAGGGTTAGGGGCACATCGAAATAAGAGGGGGAGAGAGTGCGCGAGGGTGTGGGAATTGTTTTGGGGCTGTCTTTGACGAGAAGGAGGGCACCGCCGTGCCGGCATGGGTGCGCCGCCGCCGGCCCTGCCAGGTCTGTGCATTTGTGCGTGTGACTGGAGGTTGAAGAAGGTGAAGGACGTGGTTGCGAGAGAAATAGAACTCTAGGGGGTCTGGCATAAAAGGGATGGTTTTATGTGTAAGGTGGGAATCTTCCCAGGGATCTGAGCTCAAAATGCAGGGGGTTGAATCTAAGACAAGGGCAGATCTGAGTAGGAAAATGTTTTTCCAGGGGTAGATTGCAAAATACTTTCGGTTTGATTAAAATCACTAGATCTAAATTGTTGCAAACTTGTAAAATACATAGAAAAATGTAGAAAAATGCTAAAAATGTTATTCTTGTTTTATTGGATTCCGTGTGAGATCTAGTTTATTTCAGAGTTGAGTATGATTTATATTTTGTGATCCTTTCTATTTTATATTTTGTGCTATGATTTATTTTATGTGAAGGCTATTAAATGCTTTATAAGTCACCTAGCGCTCTAAAAATGGCGAAACCACTTTTGTTAGCTTGCTTTCAACATGCATGCTCCATATCTACAATTTGTGTTAGTGGCATCCATGATGTTCATATTGTTTGACTTAAATGCTCACTTGCTATGTTAATATTGCTAAGTGCATGATAAATAGTGGAAAATTGATAAAATGATGAAACCACCTCTATTAGTCTTTGTGTTCCATCTAGAAGCTAGGAAAAATAATGTTGCTACCTTTATGGTTGATTTACAAGACTTTTAGATTTAATGTGTTCAATGGTAGTTCATCTTGTTTAATCTATAACTCCACATTAAAAAGTGATGTTGATGTGAAACCAACCCTCATCATTTTGTATTGTTATCTTCTGTTGATGCCATTTATTTCATAATTGTTTCTCAACAAATGATTTTAACCTTCCCATTTTGTGCTTGCTTTTGACGTGTCATGCAAACTCACTTTTCTCGTCATCTTGTATGACCTTGTACTGTTTAGCTAGATTGTGTGGTTAAAAATTGATTTGGTGTTGTTTCCTTTATTTTACATGCCTTTCCAAAGCTACTGGTCTTGATAGTCCGATTTAATCGAGAAATGTTGATACACTGAACTTGATAGTCCCAACTTGCTACTTTGTGCATCGTGTATGTCTAGAACTGCTCGTTATATACATCCACCATCTGATGCCATAGAAACCATTTTCTTTAATCATGAAGTGTTGCATATTACCGGAAAACTATGAAATCACTTGTGTTACTCTACATGTATGATGGAAATCCTTAGTCAAATAAGTGACATAAGGCTAGTACTGTTGTTTCCCTAAAACTTGTTGCCTTACGTTAGAAATATGCTTGGTCATGGAAACATGGTTAATATTTTCCTACAAGACTCATAGGCATACCTAACTTAGTATGTGCTTAGCTAAATGTGGAACCAAACCCTAATATTGTATTTCTACATGTCCTGTCGATTAAAAATAATGCCAATCATGTGATCTCAGGATTTCCTTGGTAATCAGTTTGTGTTCTTTTTCAACATATAGATCATGGCTGTTGTTTCTTTCTTTTCTAGATAGGCCTGCACTAAAACACTTATGCCTTATTAAGCTGTAGATATGTTGTTGTTTGGTTCCTTACTTCTTGCACTAGATATCCTCCCAAGTTTCATGCATTCATGAGCATTTGCACTCATACATCATCTCTAATGCATGCACACATTTTCATTCTTTTAGGGAACAATTTGCCGGAGAACGTGACCTTTGAACACTTGAGCCGAGGCTGACATAAAAGTCAAGTTACAGCTGCTAAAAAACAAGGCAAGCCACTAAGCATGTTTGTCTCCTACTGTTTAAGATGAAATTGTTACTAGGTTTCACAATGGGTTGCATGCGGTCACCTTATTGCATTATCAAAACCTAGGTTTTTTATTGTTATGGACTCCTTTGCTTGGTTATCATACACCTCATCGCTTGAGTAGTGTGAGTATAATAACTTGATCTTGCAGTTTCTTAGTCCAACTTAGTCATAAAATGTGATTTAGCTTTGGCTTGATCTTCCGAAAGGTAGCGATAAATTTGATTGATGGAGACTCGACGTTGACAATTCGGCTTCAAATCAGACATGATTTGAACCCTACAACCGCTACACCACAGCTCCGTTGGTTATCAACCAAGCACAACTTGATTGACCTCGCCGAGAAGGCTTTCCCTGCAAGCGAATCGAAGAACACAAGCAAGAGAACGGTAAATACGCAATCTAAAATTGCAAATATGGATGAATTAAATATCAATATGGGGTTCAAGATCTCGATTCGAATGGACTAATCGTCACAGGCGAGGAGAATAAGAACAGGGGCCCTGGATCACTGTAAATGGATTTGTCACCATAGTTACAATGAATCAATCTCAGTTTCTCGATGGAAAACTAGAACTAAACAAAACCCGAGTTTCTAAGGCAGTGGCTACTGATTTTATATCAAAAGGGGTGGACTAGGGTTGGGGGAGACCAGGGAGGCGGCGCCCACAACTTGGGCTTAAGGCCCGACACGATACAAGGCCAAGTTGGCCCAAAACTGGTGATACAGCACCTTGTCGTGGTCACATAGAATGATCCATGAACCTTCTGGAGCTAGAACCAGAACCAAAAGAACGGCGTCGTCATCCCCATTCCAACATATCAAAGAACGCCTCATTTCAATATCGTATGAGGGAGATATGGCCAGAACTGTGCAGGGGTGTCGGCTGAATCCGAACTGAACGTGACGACCGAGTTGGGGACAACTTGTAACTTGGGAAAGACCATGACTCGTGTGTGTCCAGCATGGCGATGTCCTCATCAAAATAATAACATGGTAAGGAAAAATAGTCATAGGTTAATCAACACTATTTCTAGTAAGGATCTTTAAAGACGTTGAACAAATGAACATGATGGGTAATGTCGGATACGAGTTTGAGCAGTGTGCCGGAGTTGCAACCACCAGAGTCCACAAGTTAACACATAAGACAATATAAATTAAGAGCATATTAAATAAACAAGTCAGTGGATACAAAACAACAGGGACATGTTTAAGTTGGAACAAAACTTGTATTCATCATTATTTCACAAAACTTCATTAAGAAGGTTGAAGCACTCAAGTAATAAGTAGGGTTCATTGAACGTAGAAAACTAAAAGACAACGTTGTAAACTTGAAAAGTACTAAGAGTCGTTCGGTAAAAGGAGGAAATTCAAAGTTGAATAAAATACATTAAAATGGTTGAAACTTTGGAAATCCATAGAAAAACATACAGAATAGATAAGAATGCAAGATAAACCTTGTTAGACTCCCGAGGTACCTATCTGACTAGGGAAAAATAATTACTTCGGTAAAATGTGTGTGTTTAAAGTTGCTTAAATCAATACATGTGGTTTAATGTACTTACTAGGTGATAAATAGTTCTCAGGCTTATAAAATCCCGATGAATTCATAGTAGCCTAAGTTAGTGTTGGAGAACCCTGCTGTAAAATTTGTAGAGCTAAACTAATAAATACACTTCAGATATAAATCATTCTTTATAGCTACAGAATAACCATATTTTATTTTTAATAAATTCTGTAGAAGTCAAATGCATCTCAAATCATATCTTAACAAAAGCTTCCAGAAACTTTTATTCATGTTTAAAGGCTAATTTAAATTAATAACAACAATTGCTAATTAGACATGGTAAAATAGTAAATGCTTAATCATGTTGGTTTAAAATTCAAAAACAGGATAACTTTCCAAATGAATGCCAAGCAACACCAAAATGACCCCCACCTTTCTTTTGTGAATTTTTTAAGTTGTTAAAATCTTACATGTGTACACAATCACCATCAAAGTAAAGCACAGGTTTTAATCACATCACATCTTACTTTACAAGAAAAGAAATGGTTATAACCTTATTTATGTGATTGTGGCTAAAAGGAAAGAAATGTTTGTAAACTTGTCTAAGTAAATGTGGTCCAAAATATACCCTATGCTTGTGCAATGATTAATGAAATGCAACCTACACATGAAAGCTTGTAATTGAAATCGTGCATTTGCATCTCATGTAGAAGCTAACCTCGTTGACGGAACATACAAGCTCGGTAGGAACATGAAGAAGGACGCCCTCCTGCTGAGCTGAGCGTAATCAAGGCAAATCAAGGCCCGAACCAAGTTCAGAAGAGCCCAAGGCTGAGTTAGGGTAAGAAGGCAAGTCCCGGAGCATAACCTTGGTTTCTGAAATTACGCACTACTTATGTTACTTATGTTTGTGCATTTAAGTTCATAGGAGTTGCTTGAAACCCTAGCTGCATGAACCTAAGTACCTATGTTTGAATACTAATATGATAGGTCAAGTATATGCAATGCTAAATAGGGACTCGGTAAAAGTAGAGTGATTTCCTGTTACTCGCGAGTTATAGGAGTTGCCTGTTTACTTATGCTGGAATCATAAGGATTGACGGGCGGGGTTGGGGAAATATGTTCTGGATTGGTGGATAGGCCCCTTGTATAGATGAAAAATGTGCTAAGGTCGAACCATGATGGTAATTGTGGTCAAGTGTTTGAAAGTACTAAGCTCATACCTAGTATGGGATGGGGAAGCCTAGTACTTGATTGAACCGGGACGTGGGCATACTCCCTGCTCTCTTTAGAACTGGGTTCCCATGCGGCCGCATGTGGGTACAAGTGCAGCTACGGTACGACGTCGTTCCGGGACCGTTAGTGTCGGGCATACATCCCAGGCCCACAAGTAGGCCCTGTGCGGCCCACTAAGGGGCGTACTCGGACACAATCAAGACTAGGGGACTACGTGGCAAGAAGCGTGTCCTCCTCGGACTAGTTAGGTGTGCATATGGAAACTACTCGGTCTACACCGAGTAGAACTCAGTAATCGTACCTGACTAGGATTCAAACTTGCAACCCTACCCTCCCTAGTATATAAGGGCGGGTAGGGACCCCCTCAAAGACAACTCCTTCAACACACCCAAGTTCAATACAATCAACTCATAGGACGTAGTGTATTACACGATCTAGCAGCCCGAACCTGTCTAAATAGTGTCCCTTGCGTCACCATCGACTCCTTGATTCTCGACGGCCCTTACCGCACAAAAGACCACCTAGGGTACCCCCTAGGTAGGTTGCCGGTCTAAAACACCGACAGCTGGCGCGCTATGTAGGGGAAGTCATCGAGTTTCTTTGCGCGAGTTCGATGGGACATGTCGTTATCAAGCCTGCTTTCACCTTCGGGGTAGGCGCAACTTTCATTTTCGGATCCTGGCTCTGCATCTCCGACGGCGTTGGATCGTTTCAGCACCAAATCATCAACATCCAGGAGAAGAAATCTCTCGACAAAAGCTTTTCTTAGCCGAAAACAGAGGATTCAGTCAAGAAAAACCGAAACTTTAAAATCAACAACACCGAGTTCGACTACGCTGCTGACTCGACCCCAGTTCGGACTAGTTGATCCAGTCACTTCACAAATCAACTTCGACTCCAAAACGGTTCCCATACGGACTCCGTAATACAGCCGAAGTCTACCAAGGTCTCCTCACTCGAACTCAACTCGAACATGGGGAAGACAAGGACGACGGTTCTGACTCGGACTATGTCTCAGAGATCCCGCTATCAGGACCAGCCCAAGGTCTGGTAATAACTTCAACACCGCAAGGCAAATTCGTTCACTGGCCAGGAATGAGACCATCTCTCCTCGCCCGCAACTACGAGTCACGCCTCGTCGCTCATATAGACAACCTTCCGTACTAGGAAAGCGTCCCACTCACTTCAAGCCGCGAGGAAAGTTCCACAAAAATCGCAACATCAAGCTCTGGAAGCTACTACCCAGACAGAGAAGTCTTTGTCATTACTCAAAATAACAACGCGGGTACTGGCCAACAGAGAACCCCTCGATGGATAGCACAACTCGACAATGTCTCAGAGGACGAGTCATTAGCTAACACCCCACAAGATGAAACTTCCGATCAAAGAAACCAAAGAAGGATGTGAAATATTACTCGGGCTGAATGTTAACAAATGCTGGCTACAAACATTCCCATCACAAACCTTGAAACAGCATTTGACACAGTACAAGCTCAAGAGCACAAGACTCCACTCACAGCAATTGCCTCAATCAACCTTATATCAACTCTCATACCTCGAGACAGAGACAACAAAATGACAGCTCAACTTGCGCAGCGAGGCAACGGACTAATTGCATAACTCGCAGAACAAGCTTACAAGCTACTCGATAAGGAATCACCAATCCCATCTGTTCCTCGCAATTCAGCTCATCGAGAGGGCAGTAGGGGTGCTCCAGTCAACAATGGCTTCCACGAAGCACAAAGGAATAACAACAAAGTAGTCAACCAACCAAGGCAACACAGCCAAGGACTGAGCAAACATGAAGCTACAGTACGACAAAAAGATGCTGGAGAGGTTAGCTGCACCAGTTCCGCAAAAAGTCCTCACCATATCAAGAAAAATCATGAAGTATCAAATTTTAGCGACCTACGGGAAATAATCAACAGTCGACGCGAGCGAGAAGTTGACAACTACAATCACTTTCCTGCCTTCACAACTCGGGTAATGAGGACAAGACTACCCAAAAAATTCAAGCCAATAGGAATCACTAAGTATGACGGCAAGCAAGATCCAATTCAATGGCTCTGATGTTACTTGTTGGCAGTCCAAGCAGCCGGAGGCAATAACGACACCAAAGTCATCCATTTTCCCATATGCATGGAACTCGCGCCTCTAACATGGCTTGAGTCACTCAAGCCTAGATCAATTGAATCTTGGGAAGACTTGACAAAAGCTTTCACCAACAACTATGCCGGCTCCATGACTAGATCAGGCAACAAGATCGACCTAAGTCAAGTAAAACAGTTACAAGGCGAAACACTACGTGACTACTTACGATGATTCTTCGAAAAGAAGGCCACTATAGTCGACATTTCAAAAATAGACGTCATCGAGTGCTTCCAAAATGGCCTCAAAGTCATGGTGCAACAATGGGCAGATGAAGAAGACAAAGAACGAGAACGGTTCGGCTCTCATCGCAACCATAGGCGCGACAACAACAACCACGACCAGGATAGGAACCGACACAGCGATACTCGCAACAACTTTTCGAGTAACCAAAATTGCAAACGGAAACCTGACAACACCATTGCTTCCATGAATAACTCAGGGAAGAAGGGATCACGCAAAAATGATGACGGACCAAGCTTCACCGAACTACTCAAAAAACAGTGCCCATGGCACCCAACTAGCAAACACTCAGCAATAGACTGCTACAGCATGCGCCGAGTAATGCAAGATTTACCTGCATCACCACCTCCCGACGAGTACAACAAGAAAAAAGATAAAGGCAAAAACAAAGTCCATAACGACGAAGAAGGAGAAGGCGACTTCCAGACCGCCTCCAAAATAGTCAACGTAGTCTTTGGCAGAATCCCAGGTACCGCATCCAAGCGATCCAGTAAACTGGTACTCAGGGAGATCATGGCCATCGAACCAATAGATCCAACACCGCTAAAATGGTCAGAGGTACCCATAACCTTCAGCAGAAGGGACCAATGGACAAAAGTCTCAGAACCAGGTCAATTTCCCCTAGTACTCGATCCTGTCGTTGCAGGCTCAAAACTAACAAAAGTACTCATCGATGGTGGAAGCGGACTCAACGTCATTTTCGCCAAAACACTAACGAAAATGTGTCTTGACGTCACGGACATGCTCACTCCAACAGACTCACCCTTCTATGGAATCGTACCAGGAAACCCAGCCATACCACTAGGACAAGTCGTCCTGCCAGTTACTTTCGGAACCAAGGAACACTACCGAACCGAGTACATTAGATTTGAAGTCGCCAACTTCGAGACCTCTTACCACGCCATACTCGGGAGACCAGCTCTGGCTAAGTTCATGGCCATACCACACTACGTTTACTTGGTACTCAAAATGTCAGGGTCCAAGGGGGAACTAACGCTACAAGGAGATTTACGATGATCCCACGAGTGCGACACCAAAGCCGTGAAAATTGCTGCAACTTCTCAAGCACCCAGCCCTATGCAACAAGTTTTCTTAGCTTCAAAGAAACTTCACCCAACAAAACTCAAAATACTAGAAAACAGGTCAAGGTCAGCAAAGGTGAAGCCAACAAATGAGAAAGACTTCAAAACAGTTGATCTCCAGACAGGCAACTCTTCTAAGATAGCTCTGATTGGAATAGGGCTAGACCCTAAGTAGGAAACCGTGCTCATCATTTTTTCATTAGGCTAACCATGATATCTTCGCCTGGAAACCAGTTGACATGCCTGGTGTGCCCAAGGAACTGATTGAGCACTCTCTAAATGTTGACCCCAAAGCGACAGCGCCTCCGCAGGTTCGCCCAAGATAGGCGAGAAGCAATCAAAAAAGAGCTAGCCAAACTACTTGCAGTAGGGTTCATCAAAGAAGTCTTTCACCCTGACTAGCTAGCCAATCCTATACTCGTCCACAAGAAAAACAACGAATAGAGAATGTGCGTCGATTACACGAACCTCAACAAACATTGTCCAAATGACCCCTTTGGACTACCTAGGATCGACCAAGTAGTCGACTCTACTGCTGGGTGCGATTTGATATGCTTTCTCAACTGTTACTCAGGTTACCATTAGATAAGCCTCAAAGAAGAAGATCAAGCCAAGATAGCCTTCATCACTCCATTTGGGGCCTTTTGCTACAAAACAATGTCATTTGGATTAAAAAATGTGGGAGCAACTTATCAACGCGCTATACAGATGTGCTTCAAAAAGCAATTGCATTGCAACATAGAAGCTTACGTAGACGACGTAGTCGTCAAAACAAGAAGTTGGGAGGATCTAATCATCGATTTGGAGGAAACCTTTTCAAGCCTATGAGCTTTCCGATGGAAGCTCAACCCTACCAAATGCGTTTTTTGAGTACCTTCCGACAAACTACTCGGGTTCATTATTAGCCATCGCGGCATTAAGGCCAACCCAGAGAAAATATCTGGCATCACAAATATGCACGCACCAGCTAGCATCAAGGATGTGTAGAAACTCACGGGCTGCATGGCAGCCCTTAATCGATTCATCTCGAGACTTAAAGAATGAGGTCTACCCATCTTCAAGCTTCTCAAACGACAGGACAAGTTTAAATGGACAGAAGAGGCAGACAAAGCATTGACGCAACTCAAAGACTTTTTGTCAAAATCACCAATCCTCACCGCTCCATCTCCAAATGAGGACTTGCTCCTATACATAGTGGCTACTACTCACGTCATAAGCAACGCAATAGTAGTCGAACGGTCTGAGCCAGGCCATGTTTACAAAATCCAAAGACCCGTATACTTCGTCAGTGAAGTACTCTCGGACTCCAAAACTCGGTACCCGCCAATACAAAAACTGCTCTACACTATTCTGCTCACTTCACGGAAGCTGCAACACTATTTTCAACAACACAGCATTACAGTCATCACCGACTTCCTACTCGGCGAAATCCTCCACAATAGAGATGCCATGGGTAGAATTTCCAAATGGGCAGCAGAGCTCGGAGCTTTATCCTTAGACTTCAAACCAAGGACAACTATCAAATCTCAGGCTTTGGTCGATTCATGGCTGAATGGATAGAAAACCAAGTACCAACACCAGTCGAGAGGCTAGAGCACTGGGTAATGTACTTCGACGGTTCCCTCAAACTCGAAGGAGCCGGCGCAGGCGTACTCCTCATTTCCCCAAAAGGAGACCAACTCAAATACGTACTACAAATCTTTTGGGAAGTCTCAAACAATGAAGCCAAGTATGAAGTACTATTACACGGCCTTCGTCTTGCAATCTCCCTCGGAATGAAAAGACTACTCGTATACGGCAACTCACTATTTGTTATAAACCAAGTCAATGACGAATGGGATTGAAACAAACACAATATGGACGCCTACTACAAAGAAGTCCGTAAACTGGAAAACAAGTTCTCAGGCTTGGAATTTCATCATATTGTCCGCGACAACAATGTAGCCACTGATGTATTATCAAAAATGGGCTCGACTCGTGCAGAAGTTCCAGCAGGAATTTTTGTACACGAACTCCATAAACCATCCATACCAGAATAAGTTACACCATCAGGGGTCAAGACTACAAAAACTAATCGGGAAATCATAATGATAGAAGTCAACTGGAGGACACCCTTCATCGACTACATCAAAGATCATAATTTACCATCTGACAAAAGTCAAGCTGAGCAAATCTCCCGACGAGGAAAAAACTACGTTCTAGTTGGAGACAAGCTCTACAGGAAAAGTGCATCATCAGGGGTACTCATGAAGTGTGTCACCTGAGAAGATGGCCAAGAAATCCTGGAAAAATTTCACAAAGGAATCTGTGGCAACCATGCATCTTCACGAACAATTGTAGGCAAGGCTTTTCGAGCAGGCTTCTAATGACCCATGGCGTTGGCAGATGCAAAACAATTAGTCCAAAAATACCAAGGCTGTCAATTCTTCACTAAACAGCAACACATCCCTACCTACAAACTAGTCACAATCCCTCCAACATGGCCTTTCGCTTGCTAGGGGCTAGACATGATAGGACCACTGCCAACTCCGCCAGGAGGTTTCAACCGAGTACTCGTGGCCATCGACAAATTCACCAAATGGATCAAGGTCAAACCAGTCACTTGCCCCAAGGCAGACGGAGTCCTCGACTTCTTGGACGAAATTGTACACCGTTACGGTTTTCCAAACAGAATCATCACAGACCTGGGATCCAACTTCAACAACCATGACTTCGAGGAATACTACAAGAATAGTGGAATTGATGTCCGCTACGTCTCAGTTGCTCACCCACGAGCCAACGGACAAGTCGAGCGTGCCAACGGCATGATACTCGAAGCTCTCAAGAAAAGGCTACACGATATTAGCAATCCAAAAGGAGGCAAATGGCTCAAAGAGCTACCTAATGCTCTGTGGGGACTACGAACCCAACCGTGCAAGACTACCGGGTTCTCCCCCTATTTTCTGGTATATGGCTCAGAAGCTATCTTACCCGCGGACGTCATGTGGTAGTCTCCTCCAGTTGAACAATACGATGAAGGAATGGCAGAAGAAACAAGACGCACGGATCTGGACAGTCTAGAAGAAACGAGATGCGCAGCATTAGTTCAATCAGCCAGATACCTCAACGGGTTAAGATGATACCATGACCGCAATGTTAAGAAACAATCCTTCAACTTAGGCGACATGGTCCTCAAACGAATCCAGGACACGTCAGGGTTGCATAAACTCAATTCACCATGGGAAGGTCTCTACATCGTGTCCAAGGTCACCGGACCCGGATCTTACAGACTACAAGAACTTTCAGAAGAACAAGTACCAAATTCCTGGAATATAGAACATCTCTGTTGCTACTACCCTTAGTAGACAAACGTACTCGAGCCTTCGCCTCAAGCATCTCAAAAACAAACTCATTCCAACTACTCGGAGCCAACAGCCCGACTACCGACTACAGATGCTCTACTCTTGACACAAGACTTTACCAAAGGTCAGCAGGCACCCCAGCCTCAGTACAAGTTCCAAAAACTTGAAAAGGCAAAGCAATTTTCTACTCAAGAGCGATTCAAGCAGAAAATTTTGAAGTTACATATGATTACTCATAATAGAGTAAGGGTACTCAAAATACAACATAACAGCACAACAAAGACTACAAGCAATTGCCTACTGGCGGTCTGCATTTAAGCCTCAGGCTTTTACAATATCACAAGGCCACACAGGCCTACGGACTACTACAAAGGGAAGGGCCCACACGCAAGGAAGCTGCGAAAACGCAGCCATATCCAGGTCCTCCTCCCAAACAACACCAGGTACTCCTTCACCGCCGCTACCTCGATAGCGGCAACGATGAATCCCGAGTGCTGCATAAGGGAGAAAAAACAAGGCTGCTCTCTTGCTAGCCTTGGCGAGCCGTCCCACACTGCATGCCACACCTCCACCTCTAAGAGAGCCAGATAAAGACCGTAACACTCATCACCTATCACTCGTGAGTTTCAGCACGGACTTAGCTAGATCACAAGCTGCAAGATGAGGCACGTGACGAACCCTCCTACGAGAATTCTTCTAGCATCGCGGCTATCCCTACGAGCGCTAGAGTCTGTGGAGGGAAGGTGGCTCTAATCTACGAGGAATCTTCTAGCACCGGAGTACTCTTTGAAGGCAATCTACAATCAAACAACAGCAACCGAAAGCAATCAATCACTACTCAAGCCTTCTCTCGATCGACCTCCATGGCAGTCTATTTATAGCCGAATGTTACAACTACCAACCACTCAGGAGTTACTATTCGCTCATGACAACAAAAGTACTGATGAGTCAAGATGATCTCTGACTCCGTTCACATGAAAGCATTCACGCCACAAAAGAAAAAAGAGTACAATACACCTGTGCACCCCCCTCCGAGAATAAAGGGATAGAGTACTTGACAACCGCGCGACTAGTCCACTAAGTACTCGGAGTTGCTCCCAATGACAAAGGATGGACAATCATTCATTTCAAACAAAATTCAAAACATTGTCTCGAGTACTCGGCAGATTTCAAGGCTACACAAGCCTAAGGCTCCTCCAAAGATACAAACTCAGGCATCTTCAAAGCAATTGGCTCAGCCTCCTCAAGGTATCACGCATAAGCATCCTCCGTAAAGTTCCGAGTAACGCCGTCACCAGCTGCCGTCAAATCCGCTCGCGGGTAATAAGACTTGACCACCACAAGAACTTGTTTACAAACAGCCTTGTAGAGGCCAACAACCTTGCCCGAAGCAATCTTCAACCACTAGACTAGTGAATGGCGCTCTGCGTCGTCCTCAAGAGGAGCAATGGTATTAACAACATCTTGAGCGGCATCAGTCAACTCTTGGAGCTCACCTCGAAGCCTTCCTATGATCCGGCCATGATCCCTACAGGCTACCATGGCCATAGCAAGCATAACTCCGTTCTAGTTCTTCCTGTCCCTCTGATGCTCGCATGCAGCCTGAGCTTTAGCCAGTGATGCCTGAAGACGATTAGCCTCGTCAGCTACTCGGTCATGCGCGTTCCTCCAATCAAGAAGCTGGCTACTCGCAACAGCCTCTTTTCTGTTGAGCTCTGCAAAAACCAACAAGTTCAAAAACCTCGAGTACAGTCAGGAAATACTCAAAGAATCGTAAGTACTCACCTTGATACTTCTTGTTCAAAGACTTGTAGCGATTCTTCAACTTATCTTGCAATACCTCGTGATCACTACGCTCAACGGCAAAAGACTTCGCAGCCTCCTCATGAACCTTCAAGGACTCAGTGAGATGGCTGCACTCTTGCTCCAATTGCACTAGCCGCTGCATAGAAAAGCAAATCGTCAAGTTTCCTAAAGAGTAGCTGCTCCAACAATTTTCTACAGAGCTCAAGACTAGGAGGAACACCAAGGTATACTTCACAAAGGTGTACAAAGATGGACATATGAAGCACACCATTGTGGTTCAAGTGAACAAACTGAAGCTTATAGTACTCGAGGATACCTCTGAAGAAGTCGGAAGCAGGCACTGCCAATCCCTTCTCAACAAAGTGCGCAAGCATGACAGTCTCGTTTGGATGCTCCTCGAACTGCCATGCGTTGCCAAAGGCAGGCCTCCACTCCAGTTGAAGTTTTGGCTGCAAAAGCTTCGCATCAACCAAAGCCTGAACAGCTGCTTCCTTCATCACAAAATTCTGCCGGGTGACCCCGGGCAGCGGCGGCGCAGTTTGGTTCGTCGGACCGCACTTCGGTGCCGGCAACACTAGCTCCTTCCCCTTCTTGGATTTGGATCTTAACTTACCCGCCGCCGTAGCCAGGCCTTGAGTTTTCTCGGGTTTCTTCCCCATCTTCTTGGTGCGCATCAGACGATCTCGGAGACAGCAAAGAAGAGAGGAGTCAGCCTCCGACCTCTCTCACAAAGAAAAGTAGCAATGGTGGTACTAGAAAAATGCGACGGCGCAATGAGGAACAGGAAGAAAGGGGGAAGGGACAAAACAGATCTGCTAAAAAGAAATGTAACCCCGACCATAAGGGGGCTCTCTCGTTATATCTCCATCACCTCCGGATTCCAAGCGTCAATTACGCAACGGTCAGATATAAACCAGATTTATTGCCATAATATAAATGCATAAATCCAAGGCCCATGAGTAGGCCCTGTGCGACCTACTAAGGGGCGTACTCGGACACAATCAAGACTAGGGGACTATGCGGCAAGAAGCGTGTCCCCCTCGAACTAGTTAGGTGTGCATATGGAAACTACTCGGTCTACATCGAGTAGAACTCTGTAATCGTACCCGACTAGGATTCAAACTTGCAACCCTGCCCTCCCGAGTATATAAGGGCGGGCAGGGACCCCCTCAAAGATAACTCCTTCAACACACCCAAGTTCAATACAATCAACTCACAGGACGTAGGGTATTACACAATCTAGCGGCCCGAACCTGTCTAAATCGTGTCCCTTACGTCACCATCGACTCCTTGATTCTTGATGGCCCTTACCGCACAAAAGACCACCTAGGGTACCCCCTAGGCGGGTTGCCGGTCCAAAACACCGACAGTTAGGGCATTGTATCCAAGGGAAGTGGGACCTGACCACGTGCCTGGGGATTGATGGGGACGGCTGATATGTGTGGACCCGTTGTGCTATGCACCTATCATGGGTTTAGGTTCACCTTGTAAGGTTAAAAACTCAATTCGAATCGTATGCCTCTCACAGTTTGAGACTGCTTGATCACTATGCTGCACTGAGTAAGAAGTGGAACAAAGGATGATGATTAATACTGATGCTTGAATTAAATTGCTTGATCACATGCTTGATTATAATAGGTGCTTACCTAGAATGGTTAATTAACTAGAACTTGGAGCTAAAATTTGAATGTAAGGACCTACTTTAGAAGCTTTTGGCAATACAAACCCCTCAGCCAAAAAGTCTTGCATATCTAGGAGTCGGTGAAGTAGTTACCACCTGATGGGTAAGCCTTGTTGAGTATTAGTATACTCAACCTTGCTTGTGGCTTTATTTTTCAGGTTTGTTGTTGACTTGGTTGCCAGTGTGACTTGACTATCTCAACTCCCTCCGGGTTGGACTATTGAGTGGGACCCATCCTCGGTCGGCAAGGATCATGGTGCTTGATATCATGGCAGGCTTCACCATGGTATTGTTGTATCGACGTTAGACTTCCGTTTTATTCCGCTACTTTGAACTCTGAAACTCTACTTTATGCATGTGAACTTTCAGCTTGTAATAACTCAATGTGGGACATGTAGTAATGAATCTGGATTGTTGTAATAACTCGTCTTCGTGCAAGTATGCTTTATTTCGATCCGAGATAAGTGGTTTGATCCGGTGAAACCCGACGGACTACCATTTTAATTCGGTTAAAGTGACCATTCACCTTTGAGGTGAGGTTGAGTACACTTTAGTCGGGTTAATTCGGGTGGTTCCGCCACAGAGAGTGTAAGGATTGATGGCCCAAGAAGGGGTTGAATTGGAACCTTTATAAATTTTTAGAACAAAGAAAGCAAACATTAGCCTATAATTCTATTTGCCCAATCTACTAGGTCCAAAACTAGAAACTGACCACACTAGTAAGAATGAACTTAACAAGAGAGTCACACTATCATGATCATCAGTTCCTTAGGCAAGATCAAGACAACAGGGAGCACAAACAAAACAAGGGCAACTAAGATAGGTAAAACCAAGAAGTAAATGCTCAAAGTAAGTCAAAATGAAAAGAAAGAGGACACGAAGACATTGGATCTTTTCCACGGTATGGAGGAGTTGACGCTCCCCTTAGTCCATGTTGGAGCACCCACTAAATTTTGCTCCCCCAAGCCACGAAGACTTGAGTGCTTCACTAAGGTAACCACTTTTCCATCTCCAGAACGGCAGACTACGTACCTTGTACAAGATCTTATTCTTGAGGCTTCCACAATCTTCAAAAGCTCACCATGAACTCCAAGGACACCAAGACCATTTAGGTGACATTAGTCACCAAGAGTAAGAAGCCTCGATTGCTTCACTTGATCAGCACTAAGCTAAGATATGTCCTTAATCTTGAGATTTTCAATTCACTAATCACTTTTGTGGCTCTAGCACACTCTCAACTGCTCATAGGTTGCTTGAGGTCTTCACGGTGTCTTGAGTAGCTCAAATGACTAAGGGAATGGGTATATATAGGCTACAACTCAAGAGACAGTTGTTGGAAAAGAGCATCCAGAAAAACAGCAGTCATTGGATCATCCGATGCCTCCATCCCATAGCGTTGGAACATCCAGTCACACACCAGTCCAAAATATATTCGTTAAAAAATATATTCAATAGTGAAAAGTTCATTCGGTGCTTGTTACAGTGGTGTATATAGAGAGCATCGGAATATCCGATGCTAAAGGGGTTTTGGCCCAAATTTTTCTTGATGATTCCAAAGAAAATATGCTTAGTTTGACACTTCATCCAGTGGGCACCGGAACATCTAGTGCACTAGAGAATTTGGCCAGAATGTCTCTGGACGATTCAACATAAATATGCCTGCTCCAATGGTGCCCCTTGCCTAGCATCGTTACCTCTGGTGCTTCGAGTTGAATTGCACAAAATTAGTCCGATGCTTTGCCCATTGCTTGGGCAACGAATCATCCGATGCTTAGGGTTTCAATCCTGCATTGTCTATTCTTCGATTGTCTACTGAGTTGGGCATCAGATCATCTGATGCTAAAGACCGCTCAGGCCAACTCCTAGAAAATTGCTCAGACTTTACTAGAAAACACACTGTTGGAACATCCGATGCCCCCTTTTTGTTTTCAACTCATCCAATGCAATCTCCTTTGAGTTCTTTGCCAACTTCTTTGCTTCTCAAGTGTTTCCATTGGTTGTTTGAGCTACCAAGTGCTAGAGTATGTCAAGTCTGCATCTTTTTCATGGTTTGTCTCATATGATCAAGCTAGTAACTTGAGATCCCTTTTTTATAGTAGAGTCATAGAGCTACGAACTAGAAAAACCTATATTACACTAAGTGTACTTCATCTTCTCGTGACACTTAGTTCTAGAAAAGTCCTTACCCTTCATGCATTAGCCCTTTGGTCGCTTGCCAATTCAAATTGAGGGGCCACTTTCCATTTAACTTATCGCACAATAACCAATACTGATTTCCTTCAAAAAATGGGGTTAGTCACAAGTATATGGTTGTCATTTATCACCGAAACACACCCTTACAAAAGGTGAGAAATGACCTAGATGATGCCAATGTGCTTCAATCTCCCCCTTTTTGGTGATAGATAATAAATAGATATAAAATATTTTAAATTAAGCGCACTACTACTAATCCATGAAAGTAAGATAGACAAGGTTAAAAAGAAGCATGCGTTAACGGAAAGTAAAGCACATACATATATAGACATGTCAACACACCATCATACACAAAGATCCAAATAACATGCCTATGCATGAACATCCACAAAAGAACCAACAAGCTCCCAAACAAGCTCCACCTATCTCTACTCCTCCTATATCTGCCCCTTTGGCAACAAAGCACCAAAAAGGAAGCTACAAATCTACTCCTGCTGGGGCGGAGAAGGTGGTGAAACTGCTGCAACTACTTTGGAGGGATGCGCCACGTAACCCGAGATGCCGGCATCGAGTCCTCATTGGAGGCCGAAGCTGAAGTAGTAAGAGAGCCCTCGGGACTAGTGGGGTCTGCTGGAGTGGAGGATGCAGGAGATGAAGGAGCTATAACCGTGGTGACAGGCTCAGAAGAAGAAGTGACTATCATGTCGACTTGAGAACCCTGCACCTCAACCTTAGAAAGCCATTTCTAAGTTAATCTACTTTGTGACTGTGCAGAGAGTGGCATTGGACTCATCAAGCTCCAAGGTCCGAGGTGTCACAACACATGGGAGTGGAGAACTAAACCTCGGACCACCAAAAGAGGGCTGTGGTGTCTACTCGAAGGTGAGTGAAGCTGTCGAGAATGGAGCTGTCACCTGAGTTGACTAAGGCTGTGTGGACTGACTCTATCGGAGCTAGTCTAGAAACAACTAGTGCTACTGGTACTGGTCAAGCTGCAGCTCCAACATCTGAGGTAGTGAGAACACCCCATTCTATAAGAGTTGTGAGATAGGGAACAAGGCCAAGGGTGTCTGCACAAAGCCGCCAACCGGAGGAGGTGGAGTCAGGGGTCATGCTGTAGCTGCTGAGAGGTAGGAAGTAGAGGTGGCTCAACGGGCTGTACAACTGTTCCATGCAGCTAGAGTAGAAGGTGAACATTTGTGAGGTCTTTATCTGATGTTGAAGGAGCTGCTGCCTCATAGCCTCCTGTTGTTGTTGAATCCCCCTCAAGTATAACCTGCTGTGTCTCCTGCTGCCGAGCAAGCTAGGCCTGCATCTGCTGCTGCCTCTCATCACTAACCCTCTGCTACTCGGCCAACAACTAAAGTATAGCTGTGAGTTCGTTTGACTGAGTGACCTGAGCAGCTATGACTGGAGGAACTAGAGACGCTGGGTAGGAAGAGAGGTCCCTACCTCATCATCATGAGCTCAGCGGATTTGAAAGCTAGGAACATAGTCCTCATCCTAGACTCCTCCGAGTCCGTAGCAAGGTAATCTGGCATGGGAGCCTCTGCTATAGCAAGTGCCTCGTCCTGACGGGCAGCCTCGGTACACAGCTGGCTCGTCAAGCTGCGCACATGCTCAACGGAACCTATGTGAACCACAACGAGCGTTGTTTGGCACAGAAGGGCAGTAAAATCTAAAAGTTGTCTGTGAGCGCTCCAAGTTGAGCATGTACTGTAGAGCTAATAGAGAAGCTAGAATCCAGCTGATCCCATGGGCGTACGACTGTTGGAGGTTCATGCTCAGCTAACTCGTAATAGCATCCTCAAGCTCCCAAATGAATAGATGAAGATGTCAAACGGCTGATGAGTCATGATGTGGAGAAGTAGCCACTGTTGCAGCCTGGTGATCGACTCCACGTTCCCATTCGAAAAAAGTAGTGACTTCTTGAGGGCATTGTGAAAAGTCAAGCGATCTGGAGTCAGTGGGTGCTCGGAAGGAACGGTTGAACGAAGAGAAGCCGGATTTGATCGTCTGTGAGCACAATCGGATTGTGAGCATGACGTGGAGCCTCAACTCCTGGGTTAGCCTAAGTCATGGCAGCAGCCTGCGCTGGGAGCCTAAATCAGTCAAGCCCAATCCGTCCGAGCAGCCAGGCCCATTTGTACATAAATATATAATCGCGCAGCACTTTATCATGCTATTCAGCCAAGTTTTCATTTTTCGGAAGTACAAGCTTTGACCGTTTCATTTCTCTTCCAAAAGAACAACCAAAATCCACACAAACGACATTTGTACGTTCATCGACAGGGGAGGAAATTATTGCAGTAGTACGGTAGGAATTAACAGACGTTTTTATTTGATCCATCACTACGCCCGTGTGCGCAGGTTTGGTTGGATTCAGAGCGCGGACCTGGGCTGCCGCCTCACGGCGACGTCGACGAGCGGGCGCTGGAGCAGCTTGCCCATCTCCTCGGCGAACCTCTCCATGGCGGATCGGGGCAGGCACACCGGCACAGCGATGCCTTCCTCGCCTCTAGCGTCCGTAACCGACACGAAGTAGCTGACAACCCAGGCGAGGTCACCGCCGACCTCCGCCGGGCCGCCGTACACCGGCCTGCCCCACCCAAAATCCAGGCGCGCGGCCGGGGCTTTCCTCACGTCTGACACCATGTACGTGCGCACGAACGACACGGGCGGCCGCCCCCGTAGCACAACGAGATCCGCAACCGACCGTATGTACTCCATGTCCACCTCCTCCTTGGCCTTCTTCACCAGCTCGATCGCGTAGCCGAGAGGGTTGGCGCAGAGAGCGCCGGCCGTCGAGACGGCGACCGCGCCAACGGCCGCGTTGCCGTAGTAGCCCCTGGGGATGCCGCCGCCGCCCCTCGGCGTCCTGATGCCACGGACGTTGACGACGCATATCATCCGCATCTCCGCGTTGGCATCAGGGGCCAGCGCCACCGTGCGGCACTTCCACAGGCACCCTGCCAGGACGTCGAACGTGGTCGCGCTCCCGCGCAGCTGCGGCGGGTCGAGGAGGTCCCGGAGCGCGGCCACGTCGCGGGGCGTGAAGAACAAGCAGCGGTGCGCCAGGTCGTCGAGCGACGTGACGGTGTCGTCGGTGCCCTGCGCCTCGTCGTACTCGCGGTGGGCGAAGCTCGGAAGCGGCGGGTCGCGCGCCATCATCAGCTCGCGGTCCCACACCGGCCGCACCGTCGGCGCCAGGGCGCCCCGCGCTAGCTCCGCCAAGGCGGCGCCGAACTGCACCATCCCCAGCCCGTCCGCCATCGTGTGGTTCACCCGGAGGGCCAGGACAAAGCCTCCACATGCAAGCCGCGTCACCTGGAAGAGCATGAGGGGCGCGTCGACGATGGCGGACGAGCCGGGGACGTCGAACAGGAGCTCCTGGAGGCACGGGAAGGGCGGCAGCAGAGGTTCACCCAAGTGCTCGAGGCGGACGTCGGCGTCGGCCTCGATGAACAGCACTCCCTCGCCGGTGCAGTCGACGGCGAGCTTGCCCCCGTCCACCTCCCTGAGCCGCCCGGCGAGCGGGTAGTAGTGCACCAGCGCCCTCGCGACAGCGTCCCGGATGACCTGCACGGGGTCCCGGCCGACCATGGCCTCGTTGCGCCGGTAGAGCAGGATGGCGGGGACGTGGAGACGTACAAACTCCTGGTCATCGATGTCGGAGAGGAGCTTCAGCTCACGTGGCGTTGGGGCTGCCGGTGCCACCAGCTCTGCCGGTCGCCTGCGCACGGTGAACTTCAACGCCGCCGTCAAGCCCGCCATTCGTACGCTAGCGCACAAGAGAATGATGATGAGGAGGAGGTGACAAAGTGTTTGTCGTGTGTGTTGCTGGTGCTGCAGGTGTACATCTATATATAGAAACAAGCACACTACTGAGACTGCGAGATTAATGGCTAAGCAGGCATGGCAAGCAAGTAAGGATTAAGGATAGAGCTGCTGGCCAGATGAGCTGGAGAGCGCAACGTGGCAAGCCGTTGCACCATGTGCATCGAGTCCTTTGACTCGGGAGTTTAATAAACCGCACGAGGAATAGAAATCAGGGAAATGCGCAGCTCATGCGCCTTGAAAATGATTCTGCGTTTTCCCCAACAAAAAAAAAATAGTCAGCGCTCATCGCCATGCATGCCATGCGCCTTACAGACAAGAAAAACAAATCGACGAATCCGGCCATGAGATTATCTGTATACGTATAGAGATTTGGATTATCAGCTAGCAGCTCTATGTCTCGTGATCAATCACTCTGGACAGATTATACAATAGATTTAGAGGGTGTTTGGCAGCACTCCACTTCATAAAATCTAGCTCCACTCCACAAACTTCAAAAAACTCTGCATCCAAACACGTCTAGCTCCATCTAACTCCAGCTCCAGAAAAAAGGTGGAGCTAGGGGTCAGATCCACATTTTTTATGGAGTACCTCGTGGAGTTAGGGTTATTTACCCACCATTGCCACCGGTTACACAACTTACCCGTTCGTTTCTCATTTTTCTATCGCCTCCCCATCGCCGTTTCCTTCCTCTGCCGCTCAGCCCGCCGCGGCCGGCTCGCCCCCGACCGCCCGAACGTGCCACCCCCGACTGTTAGACCGCACTACCCCTGACCGCTATCGCTCGCCGCCGCGCGACCCGCCCTCGACTGCTAGACTCTGGCGCCCCCCACCGTTGTTCCTGGCCTCGGCCAGCTCACCCCTGACCACCAAAACGCGCCTCCCCTGACTACCGGAAAGGGACGGAGGTGGGAGAGCTCCCTCGAGCGCCCTCCATGGCCGGCGGGGGGAGCTCCCCAAGCGCTGCAGCTAGGACCCATGGCCGACGGGGGAAGCTTCCAGCGGCCGGGGAGTAGGCCAGCGGGGGCGAGTTCCCCCAGGGCGGCACTTGTAAGCTACAGGACGCCGGCCAAGCTCAAGCTCCATGTGGCTGCGGGCGAGCAAGATCCCACGTGTTGCTGCTCTTGCGATTGGCGAACAGGAAGAAAGAGGAAAAAGCTAGCTAAAGCCTGCTGATTGCGTGCTCATGTAGATGAGATTTGTTTTCATTGTCATTTTCGATTGATGAGCAAGATTGTTCCACATTTCGCAAGATAATTTCTCTTTATACATGTAGCACTGTCTAAAATTGAGAAGAGAAGAGAAGAGAGAGGAAGAGGAAGAGGGGTAACTACTCGTTCACGTTTAGCAACCTTTTGTGGATATTACTCATTTGTTTTCTCTTTGGAACCTCTTAAGGTAGAAGAAGCACTTGATAATCTGGATTGGGTGATTGCCATGCAAGAAGAACTAAACAACTTCACAAGAAATGAGGTATGGGAGTTGGTTGGGAGACCAAAGCAAAATGTGATTGGCACCAAGTGGGCATTCCGCAGCAAACAAGATGAGTATGGTGTGGTCACAAGAAACAAGGTAAGATTAGTTGCACAAGGTTTCACCCAAATTGATGGTTTGGATTTTGGTGAAACCTATGCTACTCACCATGATTTCAAGCTTTATCAAATGGATGTGAAGAGTGCATTTTTGAACGGCCCCCTATCCGAGTTGGTGTATATGGAACAACCGTCGGGGTTTGAAGATCCAAAATTTTCAAATCATGTGTACAAGCTCCATAAGGCGCTCTATGGGCTTAAGCAAGTATCTAGAGCATGGTATGAATGCCTTAAGGATTTTCTTCTTAAGAATGACTTTGTAATAGGGAAAGCCGATTCTAATCTCTTTACTCACAAAGTTGATAAGGATATATTTATTTGCCAAATATATGTCGATGACATTATATTTGGTTGTACTAATCAAAAGTTTTGTGAGGAATTTAGTAGGATCATGACCAAGAGATTTGAAATGTCCATGATGGGTGAATTGAAGTTTTTCCTTGAATTTAAAATCAAGCAAATGAAGGAAGGGACTTTCATATGTCAAACCAAGTATGCAAAAGATATGCTCAAGAATTTGACATGGCCGATGCTAAGCCCATCAAGACACCCATGGCATTGAATGGACATCTTGATCTCAATGAAGAAGGAAAACCGGTAGATCCAAAGGTATGTCGCTAAATGATTGGTTCTTTACTTTACCTTTGTGCATCAAGGCCGGATATTATACTTAGTATGCATATGTGCAAGATTTCAAGCCAATCCTAAGAAATGTCATTTGATGGCTGTTAAGAGAATCTTGAAATATTTAGTTTACATTCTTAACCTTGACTTGTGGTATCCCAAGGGCTCCACTTTTAACTTATTTGGCTACTCCGATTCAGATTATGCCAGCTACAGAGTAGATCGAAAGAGCACAACCGAGACTTTCCAATTCCTTGGTAGATCCTTGGTGTCATGGAGCTCTAAGAAGCCAAACTCGGTTGCTTTATCCACCGCCAAAGCTGAATATGTGGTAGCCGGTGCTTGTTGTGCCCAACTCTTGTGGATGAAGCAAACGTTCAGTGACTTCGAGTGCGAGTTTAGCAAGATTCCACTCGTGTGACAATGAGGGTACCATCAAGCTAGCTAACAATCCAGTGCAACACTCTCGAACAAAGCACATAGATATTAGACATCACATCTTAAGGGATCATGAGACTAAGGGAGATATTGATTTACAACATGTAAGCACCAAAGGACAACTTGCCGATATCTTCACCAAGCCTCTAGATGAGCAAAAGTTTTGTGCTTTGAGGAATGAGCTAAATATCTTGGATTCTTGTAACTTGGCCTAACTTATTGCACATATTTGATTGTTGCATAGATGGGGAAAATGGATTTTATTTGTGTTGAGTTTCTTCTAAAAATCTTTGATTTTGATCCTTGGATCAAAACTTAACTTTCGTGATCATTGTTGTCTAATGTTGCTTGTTGGCTGATCACTGAAGCGTCAAGTTGTCTTATTTGTCCATATGCTATATATCTAGAAATATTAGTTTTTATCCATCTCAAAATCTATCATTTTAGAGCTGCTTTGACTGTGTCAGAACTTCCGATACACCATAGGAACTTCCGATAGCCACTGGAAGTATCAGATAAGTTCCAACAAAGGGTGCTCGGGAGAATTCTTTTCTTTATTGGAACTTCCGGCGCTTCGTCGGAACATCCGATAATGTTCGAATCTTTCCAGTTTCTTCCAATAGAGGGTGCTTGGGAGATCTTTTAGTCTTTTGTCGAACATCTAAACTTCCGACAGATAGCTTAATGCTATATATACCCGTTGAGCCAACCCTCAAACCCTAACTTCTCTCCACAGTTCAAACCGGGCACCCCCTCTCTCTTCCCTCTCCACCACTCAAGGAGATTTAGAGTTTTGACCGTGGAAAGTTGAAGCCCTTGCTATATTTGTACTCTCCACTCCTCAGAACCTTCGATCCACCTTTGGAGTCTTCCGATCCACGCGGGAAATCTTCAAGGTAACTTATTCAAAAATCCCATTGCCCAATCTCAATGCTGTAGGAGTTAATCAATTTCCTTTGGGGGATAGACTCTAGATACATCTTAGAACTGATGCTTGTGATATCTTTTGGATTCGATGGCTAAATCTCAAATTCCATGAATTTTGGATGAACTCGGGTTCTGTCAGAACTTCCAACACTGGGTCACCCTCAATCGGAAGTTCCGATAAGCTCCTAATGTTTGTGTTTCAGTTCATGTGTACCATCTCTCTGATCCATTCTTTCTCCTAAATCCTATCAGATGGGTCGTGAGAAGAGAAGCAAAAGACGTGAGGATACCCCGGAGGTTGAGTCAAACTCTTCCACTGAATCAGATGATATTCCTATTTCTCAAAGAAAGGGGAAGAGGAAGGCTGTCCCCAAAGTACCGGCATGTGCTAGAGGAAGGGGGAAGCCTACTCTAGCTAGGGGTCTAGTCAAGGTGCCCGTCCTCGCATGAAGAATGCATCCGCCCCGGGTGCACATATTGATGAGAATGAGAGGATCACCTTGGACTTCCTCGAGATAGTAATCCTCAGAATGTCAAAGCCTATTCGGGAAGCTAGACCTGGCTATTTTGAACTTCACCCTGTGGATTATCAAAAAGGGAAACATGACATTCGGACTCTTAGGTATGATGATCCATCTAAATATCAGAAGGAGTTCTTTAGGGATGTCCGCTTTTGGTTACACTTCCATGCAGATTGGTATGAGCCAGTTATCTTCCGCAAATCACATCCTACACTGAAATGGAATCCATTAACTGGCAATTCTTCAAAGATATTGATTTGCCTGTGATTGATCAAGTGTTGGAAGCTTGCAACAACAAGAATCTCATTTCTATTATGGAACAAAATCAGGATAGGAATGAGGAGGTGGTGGCCCAATTCTATGCCACTCTATATATTGATCGGGTTACCAAGGTGATACACTGGACTCTTGAGGGCAAGCCTCTTTCAGTGACATATGCAAAGTTTGCTGATATACTTGGCTATGGGGTTTATGACATTGCTCGATACAAGATACACGATGAGAATGTCATTGAGGATGGGGAGATGACCTTTATGTATGATAGTGCATATGAGTTGATTGAGCATGGTACCACTAAGGGTATGATTCCATTCTACAAGTTAATTAATCAGCTCTTCCGTTACACTCTTTGCCCTAAAGGTAGTGATGCGGACAATATCTCCAATATGTCAAAGAATTTGCTTGCATGGATGCATCCCGACGCGGGAGAATTTAGTATCTTTGATTTCATTTGGGAGGAAATCATAATTTGATCATATTCTCCCAAGAAGAGTTGTCACTATGTGCCTTACATTTTTGCTATGATCAAGGAAGTGACACATTTGGAGATTCTAACGGATAAGGCTCATCCCATCTACAAGACCAAGAAAGGTCATATTGAGAGGCTTTGCAAGATAGGGTCTCATGGCATTCATCCTCCCCCTCCAAGGTGTGACGACTGACCCCAAATCTCTCGAGTTAATCTTAATCCGAGCCCCTGATCACCTGTCTTAGTTCTCCAAGCCTAAGTGTTCAACCTCCAGTCTGGTCCCGACCTCTGAGAACCGACCCCTCCTTGCCATTTCTCAAGTTCCGACCCCGCCGACCCCAACCCACCCCGCCGGATCTTCTAAGTCTTTCCCCAACACCTCCCTGCAATCTGACCGATGGACCCACGAGATCTTTTCCCCAGATCTTCCGCGACAGGTGCACTCGAGTTGCATGCTCACTTCAGAGTTTCCCCACCGCGTGGCTCAACTCCTCCGACGCCCGCCGCTCCGCCTTGTCTTCGGCCCGCGACCGAATGGATTCTCGCGCCCTCCTCCCCAATCGCAGCGGAAGCCGCTCTGCAACCTTTCTGCAGCACCTCACCGCCCGCGCCCATCATCACATCGCCAGATCCCGGCTGCAGAGCCCGATGTCGCCCGTCTTTTCCGTCACCTCGCCACAGTCGCGCCGCCCGGTCTTCGCTACACGACGATTCCTACTCCGCCAACCCTGACCACGGCAGCGACAGCTCCTTTTCCCACCCTGTCAGAAGCCGCCCGACAATCTGTTGCTCCGCGCTCATCCGTGCGCCCGCAGCCGCCTGTCTTCTCACCTTTGCGCCCTCGACCCTAGCGTCGTTTTCCCGGTCACTTCCATCAGCTCCACCGCACGACGACGCCCGCCTCCGCCAACTCTCAACCACCGGCAAACCCGCGCCTGCGCCGCTCTGACGCCAGTGCCCAATGACCGCCGGCGCCATCCCCGAAGTTCTGCTCCACCGTCCTCGTCGCTCAATCGCTGCTCGGGCAGAGCACTCCATTGCTTCTTCCCCAGCCTTCGCGCCGCTCCCTTTCTCACTCCTGCGCCGCTATGAAAGGGAATGCACAAGCCCCGCCGGAGTTCCCCTTGCCCTAGCTGCCATTTCTCTTGCTACCTGTTCGAGCTCACAGCGCCACCACACTAAGTCCCTGAGGAACTCTCCTCTCCGCTCCACACCGCTTTCCCCAATCCACCCAGCAGCTTGCTCCTCCCTGCTGCGTAAGAGCTTACTTGTGATCCACAAGAAGCACCGCCGCCGCCGAAGCACCGCCGGACATCTCCGCCGCAAAGTCCTAGTGTTCCAGTTCCTCCGCTGAACCTGCTCTTTCCCAACCCCAAGCTTTCCTTGTAAGACGAAGGTAAGCTGCCGACCCCTTGTCCGCCTTGTCCGACCCTTCTGTTCGTCCGACCCCTTGTCCGCCTCGCCCGACCCTGTCTGTTCTGCCGACCCTTGTCCGCTTCGCCCGACCCCTCTTATCCGCCCAACCCCGGTTCCGTCACGCCCGACCCTGTCTGTTCTGCCGACCCTTCTCCGCCTCGCCCGAGGACTCGGCTGTATCTTTTTCTTCGAACCGAGGGTGTATGTGTAAAACTTGGGGACCTTTCAGCGTTGAGCCTGAGGACCCCTAGCACACCAAATCCTCTAGATTAAGGATCAGATCATAAGTTCCCTTCCTCCGACCCTTACCTCTTGATTTCCACCAACTCCTTTGAACCTCCCCACCCTCCTGTAACTTGTCGCAAGTTTTTGGGCTCAGACTTGCAAGTGTTGCTGTTGAAATAACCGTCTAAATGCTAACTCTTGCATTGCATTCGTGTAGAGCTGCGTCTCGCCGATGGCTACTACGAGCTGCACCCGGCGCCAGAAGACGACGGTGTAGCTGAGCTCCTACCCCCAGAAGCTGAAGCCGCCCAAGCCGAAGAGCAGCTTCCCCCTTTCTCGCTTGAAGGCAAGCCCCGGATGCATGAATCCCCTATGTTTTGCCAACTTGCGCATGCCTTCCTTAAATATGCTTGTGCATTTACGTATAGGAGTTGGTTGGAACCCTAGATGCATGACTTAGCTCCCATGATCTGAACACTAGCTGTTGGACCGAGTAGATGCTTTGCTTAAATAGGAGACGGTAAAAGCCGAGTGATTTCCTGTCACTCACGAGTTGTAGGAGTTGGATGTCTACCCTTGTGTTACAACTATAAGGACGATGGATGGAGCAGGGTTTGAGGTAACTCTTTGGTGGTCGGTTGATTGCCCCGTCTGTTTATGAAACTTGCTAAGGCCCGATAGTGGTGGTGTTGGTGATCAAGTTTTTGAAGGTACTAATCTCATACCTAGTATGGGATGGGGAAGCCTAGTACCTGATTGAACTAGGGCGTGGCTTATACCCCTGCTATCCCTGGAACGAGGTTCCCATGGTGCATCATGTGGGTGCAAGTGCGGTCACAGTACGGTAGAGGCCGGGACTGTGGAGCATTGCATGCCAAGGGAAGTTTGGACCTGACACGCGCCTGGGAATTGATGGAGATGACCGACACAGGAAGCGGCCCTTGTGGTGCGCGGATGTCGTGAGATTAGGTTCGCCATGCATGGTTAAGAAACTCAAATCGATTCGTCTGCCTCTCACAGTTTGTGACTGCTTGATCGCTATGCTACCCTGAGTAAATAAGGAATATGATGATGACATGGTTTTGTTGATGATGTATATACCCTTTGGTTGGTTCTATGTTTGCTCAGAATAGGTTGCAAACTTAGACTGGATAATGAACTTAGAACCTGAGCTAAAACTTGAAAATAGGGATCTACCTAGTGCTTTTGGCAAACAAACCCCTCAGCCAAAAAGCCTTGCATGTCTAGAATTGGAGGAGTAGCTTTACTCCTGTCAGTTAAGTCTTGTTGAGCTTAGTAGCTCAGCGTTGTTGTGGCTTTTCTTTTCAGGTGAAGTTGCTGCTCTCGAGTCTTCTTCTGTTGGCACTTGGCCACCCCAACTCCCTTCGGGTTGGACGGTCGAGTGGGATCCCTGCTCGGACGGCAAGGAAAGGGATCACTGATGTCTTGGCTGGCCTCACCAGGGACGTCCGACCCCCGGCGTTTAGTTTCCATTGCTTACCTTCTGTTGTTTTACTTATAAACTTTGTAAAACTCTGATGTTTGCTTTATGGCCGAACTAAATGGTTAAGTTGTTTAACTCAGTGGACTTGTTGTATTCTCTGGAACCACTCACCTTTGTGTGAGTTTGCTAACTCGGTCCTGTTCAAGTGGTTAAATCGGATGAAATCCGACGGCACTTCGTGTTAACTTGGCTAAGGCATGAGTGTCACGTGTTAGGCGACGTAACCATGTGTAACCAAGCTAATCCGAAGTGGATCCGCCACAACTGGTATCAGAGCTGTACCTCGACCGCATAGTTTCCCTACACGGTGTGCCTAGGACAATCATTTCTGATCGAGGAGTTTAGTTTGTAGCACGCTTTTGGGAACAGCTACAAGCATCAATGGGCACCAAACTCATCCGTAGCTCAACCTATCATCCTCAAACTGATGGTCAAACCGAAAGAGTAAATCAGATCCTGGAAGACATGTTGAGAGCTTGTGTCATCCGTTATGACAAAAATTGGGACAAATGCTTGCCCTTGGCAGAATTCTCCTACAACAACAGCTACCAGGCCAATTTGAAGATGGCACCGTTTGAAGCCTTATATGGCCGGAGATGTCGGACACCTCTGAATTGGTCACAAACTGGAGAAAGACAGATCTATGGTCCTAACTTAGTGCTAAAAGCCGAAGAGCAAGTAAGGGTAATTCAAGCAAATCTCAAGGCTGCCCAATCTCGACAAAAGAGTTATTCCGACAGGCGAAGAAGGCCCCTACAGTTTAACATTGGTGATCATGTGTATCTTAGAGTCTCCCCCACCAAAGGCGTTCAACGGTTTGGAGTGAAAGGAAAGTTGGCTCCCTGCTACATTGGCCCTTATGAGATTGTGGAGATCTGTAGACCCGTTGCTTACCGGATCCAACTCCCAGAACAGCTATCGGCCATACACGATGTCTTCCATGTGTCTCAACTGAAGAAATGTGTCCATGTCCCAACCGAGATCTTAGAGCAAGAGCAGCTTCAGATCGAGCCCGACCTAACCTACGCCGAGTACCCAGACAGAGTTCTTGACCAGAAGGAGAGGCATACACGGCGCCAAATGGTCAAAATGTATAAGATTTTGTGGAACAACCACACAAAAGATGAAGCAACGTGGGAAACAGAAGAGTATTTGAACAAGCACTTCCCAGGTTTTCTGTCTCATCAAGGAGGTAAGGACTGTACACCTTACTCTTACACCTGAATCTCGGGACGAGATTCTTTTTAAGAGGGGTAGGCTGTGACGACTGACCCCAAATCTCTCGAGTTAATCTTAATCCAAGCCCCTGATCACCTGTCTTAGTTCTCCAAGCCTAAGTGTTCAACCTCCAGTCTGGTCCCGACCTCTGAGAACCGATCCCTCCTTGCCGTTTCTGTTCTGACCCCGCCGAGCCCAACCCACCCCGTCGGATCTTCTAAGTCTTTCCCCAACACCTCCCTGCAATCTGATCGATGGACCCACGAGATCTTTTCCCCAGATCTTCCGCGACAGGCGCACTCGAGTTGCATGCTCACTTCAGAGTTTCCCCGCCGCGTGGCTCAACTCCTCCGACGCCCGCCGCTTCGCCTTGTCTTCGGCCCGCGACCGAATGCATTCTCGCGCCCTCCTCCCCAATCACAGCGGAAGCCCCTCTGCAACCTTTCTGCAGCACCTCGCCGCCCGCGCCCATCATCACATCGCCAGATCCCGGCCGCAGAGCCCGATGTCGCCCATCTTTTCCGTCACCTCGCCACAGTCGCGCCGCCCGGTCTTCGCTACACGACGATTCCTACTCCACCAACCCCGACCACGGCAGTGACAGCTCCTTTTCCCGCCCTGTCAGAAGCCGCCCGATAATCTGTTGCTCCGCGCTCGTTCGCGCACCCGCAGCTGCCTGTCTTCTCACCTGTGCGTCCTCGACCCTAGCGCCGTTTTCCCGGTCACTTCCATCAGCTCCACCGCACGACGACGCCCATCTCCGCCAAATCTCAACCACCGGCAAACCTGCGCCCGCACCGCCCTGACGCCAGTGCCCAATGACCGCCAGCGCCATCCCCGGAGTTCTGCTCCACGTCCTCATCGCTCAATCGCCGCTCGGGCAGAGCACTCCATTGCTTCTTCCTCGGCCTTTGCGCCGCTCCCTTTTTCACTCCCGCGCCACTATAAAAGGGAATGCGCAAGCCCCGCCGGAGTTCCCTTGCCCTAGCTGCCATTTCTCTTGCTCCCTGTTCGAGCTCACAACGCCACCACACTAAGTCCCTGAGGAACTCTCCTCTCCGCTCCACACCGCTTTCCTCAATCCACCCAGCCGCTTGCTCCTCCGTGCTGTGTAAGAGCTTACTTGTGATCCACAAGAAGCCCCGCCGCCGCCGGAGCACCACCGGACATCTCCGCCGCAAAGTCCTAGTGTTCCAGTTCCTCCGCCGAACCTGCTCTTTCCCGACCCCAAGCTTTCCTTGTAAGACGAAGGTAAGCTGCCGACCCCTTGTCCGCCTTGTCCGACCCTTCTGTTCATCCGACCCCTTGTCCGCCTCGCCCGACCCTGTCTGTTCTGCCGACCCTTGTCCGCTTCGCCTGACCCCTCTTATCCGCCCGACCCCGGTTCCGTCTCGCCCGACCCTGTCTGTTCCGCCGACCCTTCTCCACCTCGCCCGAGGACTCAGCTGTATCTTTTTCTTCGAACCGAGGGTGTATGTGTAAAACTTGGGGACCTTTCAGCGTTGAGCCTGAGGACCCCTAGCACACCAAATCCTCTAGATTAAGGGTCAGATCATAAGTTCCCTTCCTCCGACCCTTACCTCTTGATTTCCACCAACTCCTTTGAACCTCCCCACCCTCCTGTAACTTGTCGCAAGTTTCTGGGCTCAGACTTGCAAGTGTTGCTGTTGAAATAACCGTCTAAATGCTAACTCTTGCATTGCATTCGTGTAGAGCTGCGTCTCACCGACGGCTACTACGAGCTGCACCCGGCGCCAGAAGACGATGGTGTAGCTGAGCTCCTGCCCCCAGAAGCCGAAGCCGCCCAAGCCGAAGAGCAGCTTCCTCCTTTCTCGCTTGAAGGCAAGCCCCGGATGCATGAATCCCCTATGTTTTGCCAACTTGCGCATGCCTTCCTTAAACATGCTTGTGCATTTACGTATAGGAGTTGGTTGGAACCCTAGATGCATGACTTAGCTCCCATGATCTGAACACTAGCTGTTGGACCGAGTAGATGCTTTGCTTAAATAGGAGACGGTAAAAGCCGAGTGATTTCCTGTCACTCGCGAGTTGTAGGAGTTGGATGTCTACCCTTCTATTACAACTATAAGGACGATGGACGGGGCAGGGTTTGAGGTAACTCTTTGGTGGTCGGTTGATCGCCCCGTCTGTTTATGAAACTTGCTAAGGCCCGACAGTGGTGGTGTTCGTGATCAAGTGTTTGAAGGTACTAATCTCATACCTAGTATGGGATGGGGAAGCCTAGTACCTGATTGAACTAGGGCGTGGCTTATACCCCTGCTGTCCCTGGAACGAGGTTCCCATGGTGCATCATGTGGGTGCAAGTGCGGTCACAGTACGGTAGAGGCCGTGACTGTGGAGCATTGCATGCCAAGGGAAGTTTGGACCTGACACGCGCCTAGGAATTGATGGGGACGGCCGACACAGGAAGCGGCCCTTGTGGTGCGCGGATGTCGTGAGATTAGGTTCGCCATGCATGGTTAAGAAACTCGAATCGATTCATCTGCCTCTCACAGTTTGGGACTGCTTGATCGCTATGTCACCCTGAGTAAATAAGGAATCTGATGATGACATGGTTTTGTTGATGATGTATATACCCTTTGGTTGGTTCTATGTTTGCTCAGAATAGGTTGCAAACTTAGACCAGATAATGAACTTAGAACCTGAGCTAAAACTTTAAAATAGGGATCTACCTAGTGCTTTTGGCAAAAAAACCCCTCAGCCAAAAAGCCTTGCATGTCTAGAATTGGAGGAGTAACTTTACTTCTGTCGGTTAAGTCTTGTTGAGCTTAGTAGCTCAGCCTTGTTGTGGCTTTTCTTTTCAGGTGAAGTTGCTGCTCCCGAGTCTTCTTCTGTTGGCACTTGGCCACCCCAACTCCCTCCGGGTTGGACGGTTGAGTGGGATCCCTCCTCGGACGGCGAGGAGAGGGATCACTGACGTCCTGGCTGGCCTCACCAGGGACGTCCGACCCCCGGCGTTTAGTTTCCGTTGCTTACCTTCTGTTGTTTTACTTCTAAACCTTGTAAAACTCTGATGTTTGCTTTATGGCCGAACTAAATGGTTAAGCTGTTTAACTCAGTGGACTTGTTGTATTCTCTGGAACCACTCACCTTCGTGTGAGTTTGCTAACTCGGTCCTGTTCAAGTGGTTAAATCGGATGAACTCCGACAGCAGTTTGTGTTAACTTGACTAAGGCATGAGTGTCGCGTGTTAGGCGATGTAACCATATTTAACCAAGCTAATCCGAAGTGGATCCGCCACACAAGGACTTCTCAAGGGCCTTCATCATCTCATGGAGCTTCTATTGGACTTTCACCATCTTTTGAGCCATCTTCTTCACATAGGCCCTTTAGCACTAGAGGCCCTCCACCCACTCGTGCTTCTAAGAAGAAGGGGATTCTTAGGTTTCTATCCCAAGGCCTCTTTGCTTGCTTCAATATGGTGTGACACAATGCGAAAGAGATCCATGCCCACAAGAAGCATATGGATGAGGAGCTCTTTAAAATTGAGAAGAGGCAAATGGAGCTAATGGTAAAGAATGATATCCCACACTCTCCTCTTCACGCTCCTATGGACTTTCCTCCTCCACCAGTTTTCTACAACCCTTGGGAGGAGATTGGGCAGGCATCCACATTCTTTAGAATGTTCGAGGAGGAAGAAGAAGACGTTCCGGAGGTTCACACTCTAGCGGACGAGGAAGAAGATGATGATGATGAGGACCACGATGAGGATGATGAGTGATGGCCCATGGAAGGGCCTCCCCTTTTGGGAGCTTGATGCCAAAGGGAGAGTGAGCTCACCATGGATGGAGTTATCTTTTCTTTTGAGTTTTTCTAGTTTATGGCTTGTGGACGTGTAAGGACTATGTGTGGTGTGATGCATGGTGTGCCAAGTGAACTTTATGGTTGTAAGACTTATTTATGATTTGCTATGCTATTGTGATTTTAAACTCTTATTCATATGTTTTGGTGATCATGATTTGGTGTATTGTTTATCTGCACTTTGTTGAAGTGTTATATCTTGTCATATGCATCACAATGATATACTTGTCACACCTTTGCACCCCACGAATGCAAGGATATAGGGGAAACTCACTTAATATGTGCAAATGGCATTTGAGGCCATTTTCGTCTCTATCTCAAAAACATGCACATGTTAAGGGGGAGTCCACCTATATGGTTGGATTCAAAATGTTTATATATTTCTCATGTGAGCCTTAATTGTGTTGTCATCAATCAACAAAAAGGGGGAGATTGAAAGTGCATTTGGCCCCCTAAGTGGGTTTTGGTGTTGATGACATGTATGATTAAGGGACTAACGACTTTATCAAGTAACTGACAGGTTTTAATTCTAAAGAAGTGCAAAGGTGTATGGAAAGAACCTCAAGCACCCCCAATTTCAAAGAAAGGACGGTGTTGAGCTCAAAAGAAGATTTCTCTATATTTTCTAATTTTTAATTTGAGTATAGAACACCGTATTATAAAGGGGGATGCGGATGGATAGCTTGAAGATGTTAAAATGCTCAATTGAGATGCTAACCACCCTTGAGAGACACAAATCACAGACCTGCACATCTGTTTTCTCACAGATTCTGTGAGTGTCAGAAGTTCCGGCACCGTCCGGAAGTATTCAGAAATTTCCAACCGGGGGGTCCTCGGCCGATTTAATCTAACAGTATCGGAAGTTCTGACCCTGTGTCGGAAGTTCCGATAAAGGCCACCGGAAGTTTCTTCAAACTTTCGAGGAGAGGCTCTCAACCATTTTAATTTAACTTCGTCAGAAGTTCCGACAGGCATATAAATGCACTATAATGGCTAGTTTTGGGGGTTCGAGTATAAATACCCCCTCTGCCCTCCCGCCCAATTCATTGCTGCTGAACAAATCCAAGCCAAAACACCTCTTGAGCATTGAATACACCTCTCCCACTCCCTTTTGAGCTAGATCCTTGAGAGTTTGACCTAGGGATTGGGTGAGAGCAAGATTGAAGGATTGAGTCTTGAGGATTTGAGTGTGAAATCCAACAAGTTCATCTCAAGAGCACTTGAAGCATATTCGGTATTCGATTCGCGTTTGTTACTCTTGAAGCTTACTTCTAGATGGTTAGGCATCGCCCGTTTGAGCACCCTCTTTGTGTGGTGTGCCCGAAAATGTTTGTATCACCCTATCCTTCGTGGATTCATAGTAAGTGACTCAATCCTCCTTTGTGGTTGATTGAGAGAGGTAAAGGGTTAGTGAGGACCCGGCTCTTTGTGAGCTCCTCAACGAAGACGTAGCTTCCTTTGTGGAAGTGAACTTCGGTAAACAAATTCCTTGTCTCAAGTGCTTGTTGTGTTTCTATATTTCATTTTGACCTAGAAGCTTGATTTGAGCCAATCAATAAATTTGTGTGGTTCCTTGCATATCTATCACCTGCAGTAGTCTATACACTTCATTTACAATCTTTTGATTCAAACAGAATTAGTAGATTCAGGTTTTATTTTGAATTTCGTTCAGCTCACTTTCTGCTGTCGGAACTTCTGACCCATCAGAAGTTTTGACATAGCGTCAGAAGTTCTGACAAATCTAATCCCGCTGTGAAGTTTTTCAGGAAAATTTTGAAGTGAGCCTATTCACCCTCCCCTCTAGGCATCACAAGATCCTTTCAACCACGCCACCACCGCAACAGCGCCGAGAGTTGCACGTTGTAGCTAGAGATGCCATAGCGCCCCCCACACCGAACGTAGATGCTGCCATGACAAGACGTGGGACCTAGGGGAACACGCCGACGGTGTGCAAATCCAGCGACCCCCCACACGGATCTGGGCGCTCACCATGCGAAACTGGCCGCTAAGCACGAAGTCTGCCGAAGCAAACAAAAAGACAAGGAGGAAGGGTAAATTTGGGAAGGAAGAAACGAGGAGAAAGGTAGAGTTGGCCCCACTGCCACCCTCCTCGTCGCTCACTGGACTTCCGGGGTGTGGCTATGGCATCCGGAGGCAGGGAGCAGCGGTGGTGGGCTTGAGGGGTAGGCGAGGGGCTGCCCGTGTCATCCGCTCGAACAACGTGGGTGCTGAGGATGAATCATACTTTTTCCTACCATAACTTACATATTATTATGCTCTTGTTTTCACTGAACACAACACGGTATGGCATTTATTATCTAGGCCCCGGTCCCCATTTCTCTTTCGAGAAATTACTAGCAAAAAGATATGCTTGATATCCTATATTTTTCTGCCTTCACCGGCGCCGTACAACCGGAACAGGTTGAACGTCGACAGGGCCGAGACAACGACCATTGCCACGACGGCGACGAGCGCACAGTTGATGGCAACGGCGGCATGCATGCTGAACCTCTTGTAAAGGTGGACCGTCTTCATCCACCCGAACTGCGCCTGTCCGAGCTTGCTTATCATCGCCGCCACCAGCGCTCCCGCCAGTGCCGAGAGCGCGACGTAGGCTATCACCTGCATTAATCAGTTCTAGATCAGAAATCATCCAATGTGTATCGAGGACAATTGAAGGACAGTGAAATAAACAAGGTACGCCACCGTGCCTGATCGCAGAAGAAGATCGCGCAGGCCATTGGCTTGCTGACGAGCGGCCTGCCTCTGACCGTGCTCACCAGGCAACTCCCTCCCTGGAGAAAGTTGTAGGACGCCGCTATCAAGTTTGTGTTCACCAGGAGCCTGCATCCAAATGCTAAAGTCACCGGCCTGGAATTTTCTTCAATGCTAAATACTACTCCCTCCGTTTATTTTTATAAGATGCACACGCCTAACAAGATTTAAACTTTAAAATCTTTGACTAATAATTTAGCCAACATTTCTTTTATTTTTATAATACAAACTTGATATGGTTAAATTCGTAATCAAATGTACTCTCCAATTATTATAAGTTCATAACTATAATATAAGGTAAATAAACGATCAAAATGCAATCTAGGAGATCATGTTAAACTAGATCACATCTTATAAAAATAAATGGAGGAAGTACAGGAGATGGTGCATGGCATCACTAGTACTCGGAGGCAGCGCGCTTACACGAGCGACGGCATGTCCGTGTACCGCGCCACCTTCACGAACAATCCGAAGAAATCACGAGTCTCCTTGTTCACCTTGAGCAGCACGGCCACGGCCAGCGCGAATCCGCACGCCGCGAACCGCAGGGCTACCTCGGCGGCGCGCAGCCTCCTCTCCGTGCGTGCGGGCACGCGCAGCCCAGCCCCGCCGCTGCCAGGGCGCCACCGCGGGGGGACGACGACGGTGTCACCGCCGTCGGAGGCCAGGCTGATGATATCATCGCTGCCGCATCCCTCTCGCTCCATTCTCGACACTTCCAGAATTGCGTCTAGAATGATGCTGCTTGTTTTGAGAACGAATATGAGATACCGAGACAGGGAACTCGGGTAGTATATGGAACGACGGGTATCCTTGGGATATGTAAACATACTTCGGGATATCTTGGTGATGTACATCTATCTGGAATGGACGCCCTTAGATGGATATCGCTTTAATAAATAACAGAGTAATCTAGAGTTCAAAATATGTGGAATAAAATAACAGAGTAATCTAGAGTAAGTTTTGAGAGATAAAATTTAAATCCTAGAGTAACATTTTTCTTCTAAATGAAGTGAGTATATTTTTAGGAAAACGTCTAGTCAAGTTCGAGCGTGCATGCGTTAGAGTTCCCATGCACACTCACATTGCTGTTCGGTGCGGATACCTTCACCTCCCAAGGGGCTGCATAGAAATTACACTATTTATTTTGTTTAAATGTATTAGGCCTGCAAAGGTTTGGAGAGGAAATCCTATCCATCTTCCTCCAGATTTTTTCTTACATATCTTTTAATGTTTGATATTTATTCGTGCTACAGTAAATGAATAATTCATAGGGGATATCAACATTTCAAATCTACTAGTTCCACATTTCGAATGTACTAGTTACCTTATAAAAATGTTGGATTAGTCTGCGTGAAATTATGAACTAGATTCGAAAAAGTATTGAATATAGTATATTGGAAATGTTAATTTTACTACTCTTGCTTTCCATTGATTTACTGGATCGTTTGCTATTGTCTAGAGTTTATTGGGCTGTCACTGTCATGAACCTTAAAGTTATAAAGCCTGAAAATCTTCTCCGATCCCGAAATACATAGAAGCCCGAGAGCGGGGTGGCCCCTAATCATTGGAAAACCTATCGTAGATTTTTTTCCACGTAAGTCTTCCCTCCGCTCGTTCCTATCCCTAGCACGCACCCAATCGTTCCCTCGCGCCGCCACTTGCTACTTGCGCATCTGCTTGCTCCGTCGCTCGCGTCACCGTCTGCTCGCGCCGTCGCTACCTCTCCACCTCTGCACTCCATTTTATGGGTTCAAGGCCTCAGGGTATTAGGTCTTCGCTTCCCGATGGATCGAGAAAAATTGCCTAGGCCGAACTTCTATAAGATGCTTGCCTCACTAAATTGATTCAAAAAACTATGAAGAGCTTTAGCTTTTGCCCATTCATCTTCACTTGGAACTTGGTGATTTTGCTGTACCGCATATCTGTTGAGAGCCACCTTATATTTCAAAGCATCATCCAACACAACATACATAGCATTCCAACAGTACGGAACATTCAGAATCAGTTCTGACTTTGCTTTGAGGTCTGAAGTCTGTACAATTGTGTTGAAAATCTACATGGGGCATGGTGTGGATGTAACAACTTTTATAATGTACCTCACTCTTCCAATTGCATTTGAAATTACCTTAAAGCTAGCCTGAACTATAATGTTGAGCACATGGGTAGCACACTTGACATGAAGGTGTCCACCTTTGAAGAACATCCTAACACCTAAAGCATCATGCATGTCCTTTACTGCTCTGTTATTCACACTGGCATTGTCTAATGTCAAGGTAAACAGCTGATCAATCAACTCCCACTCCATCAGGCATGAGGCAATTCTATCCTGTACCGCATATGATGTATATGGGAAAGAAATCTTCTTGAATGTTATGATTTTCTTATGCAGTTCAAACTCCTCATCAATCAAATGTGCTGTAACACATAGATAGCCTAGGTTCAGGTCAGAAGACCACACATCGGTTGTAAGGGTAACATTGGACTTCACCTTTCTGAACTTGTTCCTCAGTTGCAACTTCTCCTCTTCATAAAACAAAACATAATCTGTGCGTACATTTCGATGACCAACAACTCTAAAAGAAAGTTGACAATAGTTTATCAAGTTTGTCCAATTAGGATCATTAGCTTTATAGAAAGCAATCTCTGCACTGATAAAATATTTGGCAATCAAAATGCGAAATACTTCTGGATCAAAGACACCCTTTTCCTCGTTGATAGACGTTGGCTTCAATGTTGCTATGAATCTATCCCTATCCTCTTGTGGAATGGCATGATAGTGAATCGCAATGTGCCTGTTGAGGTGAGCTTTAACTTTTCCAGGTTCAAAGGACAAATGAAACTTACAGTATCTGCATATTGCCTTCTCCTTGCCATCAACCACTTCGGTATCAATAAATTCCCAAACTTTAACTCTCTTCCTGGATGATCGACTTGTCAGTTAACAAACTATCACGGCTGTCGACCTCAACCATAACTTCTTGTCCTAAATCCATATCACCTAGATGACACAAATGTAATTTCAGTATAAGATAATAAAAGGAATCACAATTGTTGCATAAAAAAATAGAACTACTGTAAATTCATAACATTCAGATTGCCATCACATATATATGAGGAAGTACTAACTGAAAATTCATAACTAAACTGCTAGTTATAGTATACTGTTTACTTAGATAATTGCAGCCTTGCATCCTGCATCCCAAAATTTTGTATACTGCTTCTTCACATTTTGTTATACTATTATCTGAGCACATAAACACAAACTAGTAAGGACGTGTACAGCTTTTGATCGAATCTGATAATTAACTGCATAGCTAACTCGTACAGTAACTTCAATATTGCAGTAGAAGATGAACTTGAAAAGAAAAATAACTTGGCAGGTAACTATTATATTTCTGTAACAAATCCAGGAAGCACGGCGGCCTTATGAACCCGCTGCGAGCATTTTTCGTTTGTAGAGACATACAGTAGTAGTTAAGAATATTAGCACTCTTATGAACCCAGGATCCATACACCTGGCCTCTGAACAAGCCTGCTCGTAACTAAGGCCAACAAGCTCTGTTTTGGGTGTTACACTTCAGCCAAACATTCGTTAAAAAAAAAACCTTCAGCCAAAACATCGTCAATGATTGGCTCCTGACGCCTCTGCACCAAACCATCCGGACCCTGATAGCCATCTGTTAGGGTTACAGTTTATCCTGTTTTTTGGGAGTAGGGTTACAGTTCATTCTGTGCTACCATGCAACTAATTCTGTAGTTGTGACTTTGCAAACATCGTAAATTAGCTAGCAGTTATATTGGTTTTACAAAATATTTTTGAGGAAATTGGGTTTGCAAAATATTAGCCAGATAATTTAGCATGCCAGTACTACTCAAACTCTGACCCCAGGAGGACGATCGCTTTTTCTTGCATCCCGGCTATGCTTTGACCCCAGGAGCAGGCTTCTTCAAGAACTCAATCAACAATCTAAGCTTGCTCCAGAAAAAGAAGATCTTGAGGGATGAGCAAGCGATGATTCATTACCGATCGAAAGGAGTAAATACAGGTCTAACTTGATCTCACCCCGCCCCACGATCATAAGGATGAGCTGCTTCGATGTGGGCGGAGATGGATCAGCGCGGAGCTCCACCCGCTACCGGTGGATTTGACTTCACAAACCCTAGGCAACTGAGAGAGTGGTGTAACTGTATGAGAGGAGGGAGTGGGATTTATATGAGGGAAGAGGGAACAATCGAGAAGTCCAGCAGAGTACCTAGTTGGTTGCCAGCGGCAAAGAGGTGAGTGTTGACAGACCATCACACTACTCGAAGAATAAAGGAAAACTAACATTTCTTACTCGCATATTTGTTATTAATAACCTAGTTCCACATGTATTAGCAAATAAGTGAAGTTTGTACAAGAGAGGAAACGTGTGCAAACGCGGACAAAACACACTGAAGAACACTTGACATGTACACGATGAATCAGAGGACCCACATGCCAGAGCAAATCAGCCCAGTCCAGCGTGAGTCCACAAGGGAAATGACTAAGGCCCACCAGGCAGCCCACCACACAAAGGCGGTGGTGAGGCAGCCCAGCACAGGGTCAGCCAAATCCCGAACCCCAGGGTTTAGCCAAACCTGGACAGGCGCCCCTCATCCTCATCCTCCACGTTGCAGTCTCTGGTTGACTCCCAAAGGTGGTGGAGGAAGATTCCCCAAAGATGCCTCTCGGGAACCGCCCCTACACACCTATAAACAGAGGAGGAGGAGCCTCCTCTCACACACACCACACTTGAAGCCTCTCTCTCTCTCTCTCTTGCTACTCTTGTAATCCTTAGGTTAGTGGAGCTAGGTTAGAGCTGAAACTCTTGTAGTGCTAAGCTAAACTTTAGGTCAGTTGGGGACGTAGCCTCCGGCTATTGGTATGGCTTTGTACTCGACTTGTCAGTATCCTATCTATAAAGTGTATGGTTATTATGCTATTTGAGTAGTATGCTATTCCATGTCCTATGCTATACTAAGTTATAGTCATATGCTTAGGCTGAATCTAAGTTACCGCATTGGTTCGTTGTTCCTTCGAACTCGCTCTAGTTCTATACCTGTCGATCATCATGGTCGAGGTTCTGGAGGGGCTAGAGTAGTGATCACGTATACGAGCGTGGTGCTTAGGCGTGTTGGGATCCATCGAATATGACTATGCCCCACGGTCTGAGGGGTAGGCAGCAAAAGGTGACAGCCCTGTCCGTCCCTTGTAGTCCCCCATGTTCGGGTATGGTATAGGAGTTCTGAAAGATATCTTGCCTTGGCAGACCAAGGCCGGGTATTCTCCCCGTAATGATGTATGCCTAGAGTTAGCTCTAATCATGTGCTTGTACGACCTTTCCTAGTATAGATAGATGCTACAAGGACCTCTTGTATGCCTTGCTCCTGCTAACCTTAGACTTATTTTTTTAATCTTTATTCTTGAGATTGGCTTGTGTGTGTGTCACGTTACCCTCATATATTTATCATGGCTTACCACTATATGAACTTTTGTCTTACTTAAGCATTATGATCCTAGATATGTATTTGATGAATCCTTTTACACCAATGCCATCCTTTGGGAAAATATAAATAACGATACCCTGAATACTCTCCAGGTGAAATGCTACAATGGTATATCCATGCACTTGCGGATTTATTCGTAACGTTAAGAAATACCAACAATCATTTCTAGCACCGTGCTGGGGAATGCATTGGTTAAAAGATTTATCAATACATGTTCTTGGTCATATGATTAAGGAATAGCCATTGCTTATATAGGCTAACTTGTTTCTGTTTTCTCCTGATGGATGAAAACATGGTAGTTTATGACCGGTTTTGACTTGCCGACCAACTTCGTCGAGAATCCGGAGCGTCTTGTGAGAAGGGTTCGACCTTACGTCATCCCTCCTCAGATTGCTCTTTCGGCAACCGAACCAGTCATCCCAGCACCATCCGTACCTAAGGCTATGGCTAAAAAGACTCTTTGTGAGTTCTCCATCCCCTCCACCGACAACGTGGCCACTGGCCTTGCCGTTGACTTGGGGGATGTGAGCTTTGAGCTAAAGACGAACCTCATCAACATGGTGCAGGCTAGCCCCTTCTATGGCAAGAAAAACTAGGATGCCAACAAGCATCTCCAACATTTCCTTGGCCTTTGTGACACGGTCACAATGAGAGGAGTCACCCAAGACACCATCAAACTCCGCCTGTTCCCGTTCTCCCTCCTTGGGAGGGCGAAACAGTGGTTCTATAAGGATAAGGATGCTGTCAACATGTGGGCAAAATGCTCCACGGTGTTCCTCGCCAAATTATTCCCATTGGGGAAAACAAATGCCCTTCATAGAAGGATTTCCAGCTTTCAGCAGTCAAGAACGGAGACGATCCCAGACGCGTGGGAGAGGCTGCAAGAGTATATACTTGTCTGCCCACACCACGGGATGGACAACTGGCTCGTCCTCCAAAGCTTGTACAATGGGCTAACAACATCAGCACAAGCCCATCTTGATGCTGCTGCTAGAAGAGCCTTTCTCAACCTCACTATTACCAAGGCTACAACCCTTGTCGAGAAGATGGTGTCCAACTAGGGGTGGAGTGAAGAATGACTCCAACCTCGCACGTGAGGCATGCACACCGCCAAGGAGACGGACATGCTAGCCGCCAAGCTAGATCTCCTACTCAAGTGCATGGATGAACGGGAGAAGCCCTAGGAACTAATGCTCAAACCCATCCAAGCCTTGGACAAGCACCTCACGTGCAAGGTTTGCGGAAATGGAGGACACTCAGGGAACGACTGCCCCGAGACCTGAGAAGATGTCGCCTACATGAACAACAACAACAAGTACCATCCTCAAGGAGGTCAAGTATGGAACTAGTCGCTCCCACACTATCATGGAGGTAATAATGGTAATTTCAATTCGAATTATATTTCAAACCAACCTTCCTTAAAAGATCTTGTTCTTGGCCAAGCCAAAATCAACGAATCTTTTTCTAAAAAGCTTGCTACTAATGATAAAAGATTAGAAAGCATCAATGTAAAAATTGAAAGTCTTTCCTCAGCCTTTGAAAATCAAGTGAGCTTTAATAAAATGATCGAAACTCAATTAGCTCAAATTGTTGTTGTTGTTCCTATTTTTGGACCTGGAAAAATCCTGGGGCAACCATAAAACGTGAGTGCAGTCACCGTTAGATGGAGCAACCCATCTCAGAACCTACTTGCTACTAACTATGTAGGGAAACCCAGGCATCAGTGAAGAAACTCATGGGAAGAATCAACATTTAAGAATGAAGAATTAGGGTACCCAGCGATCAGTTGTTCAATGTGGGACTTCCACGTTGACTGAGCCCTCTGTGACCTTGTAGCAAGTGTTGACATCATGCCCATGGTTATGCTTGATGAATTACACAACCCTATCATTTTCCCTACCATGATTCGCTTGCAGTTAGCCGATTCATCGATCCGCTACCTCGAGGGAATATTATACAACATAACGGTAGAGATCAAAGGTTCCTATGCCTTTGTGGACTTCGTGATCTTCAACACATCTGGAGACCTGGGGATGCCGCTCATCCTTGGGCGACCATTCCTACATGCTGCCAAGACAAAGATCAATGTCGGATCTGGAGTAATCCAGCTCTGCATTGGACAGAAAGATAAGATGTTCAGATTTCAAACAAAGAAAGAGGAATGCTACCTGGTAGACCCTAGACAAAATCCTAGTGACCAAAAGAAGACAAGGAAGTACAAGGGGAAGGCGAAAGCACAGGCCCCAACTTTTGAGAAGGCACCAGCTGCACCTCCAACTGCAACTTCAAAGAAAACTCGAAGGGTATGGAAGGTGAAGGACGTATAGTCATCCACGTCTTCTTCTCATGGACCAGATGCCCTGTCCAGGAGCTAAAACGCTACGAAGAAAGTCCCGCTCAACGGACTTAAAAATGGTGAGCCCTTGTCGAAGGTAAATCGGTAGTTATCTCATATTTAATTTCTAGTCCTTTTTGCCTTTCATAAATATTTCTGAAAATTCAAAAGTAACAAATTGACTTGAGCAAAATACTTTGAAAAATATTTCTGAGCATTTTTGGAGCTCACTTTGGTTGGGAATTCCCACCATGTCACCATATAGCCGTTCGGGGGCCGTGGGCCAAAGCTGGCAGTTAGCGGGGCCCACTAGGGGTCGGCCGAACTGTTGGTTTAGCCAAACCAGGCCCAATGGTTCCTGCGCCCCACCAACCCCAACGGCTCCTAGCCATTGCCCTTGGTCAGTTCCCAACGACCTGGCTGCGTTGCTCTTTAAATAGAGGCCGAGAGGAAGCTGTTGTTCATCCATCAACACTTCCATCCACTCACTTCCTCTCCTCTCTTCGCTCTTGGATTTTCATTGAGTTTTTACTCAAGTACAAGTGCAAGAAACCTCTCTCTCTCAATCCCTTTGCTGCAATAATCAACAACCTTGGTGGAGCAACTCATGGGTAAGAGTTCATTTTAATTTTGGTAATACAACCCGTGTGCAAGTTGTGTTCGTACACCATCCACCATGAAAAGAATGGGACAGAAGCTCTCCAGCGTGTTCAGGAAGGTGACGAGATCAAGCTCAAGCTGCTCCCGCAGAAGCGCAAGCACGCACCACTCCGACGACTACACGCCAAGCCCGATGCAGGAGGAGGAGGTGCCACAAGTAGAGCACTCCGGACCACAAGCCATAGATGTGGAAGGACCACCTCTCGACCTACACGGTGATCGTAAAATACAAGCCTACGCCGTCATGAAGGACCGAGTCTTCACCCACACACAAGCATGTGACTCGGAGCTCCTTGAGAGCACAGGTATGGATGTCGACTTTGCTAATGTTTGGCATACAATTGGATGGAATGATTTCATGCCCATTTCTGAGAAAGGTTCCCGCCTCCTCACCATCCAATTCCTATTGATGTTGTAAGGAACAGATGATGCTATATCCTTTCGTTTCTTCGGAAGGGAATACCAACTCTCTTGGATGAACCTTAGTCTACTTCTTGGTTTTCATATAAATTTCATAGTCAACTTTGACAAAGCTGTCCATGATTTTAACCGCCATTCCGTTTGGAAGCATTTCTGGTCAAGTCATTGTTGGCAAGTTTTCTCTTCACTACAATGATATTCATAATCCTTGAGGTTGATGCATAAGTGGCTTGCTTTATCGCTTTTCCCTAGGGAAGGTATTAGGCCTGTTCGTAATGATGAGCTTAAAATTCTTTTTGCCATGATTAAGAAGATTAGAGTTTCCCCTGTTAAGCCTATGATTGCTAAGTGGTTTAAACATTTGAAGATGACTGGTCCTATTGAGTGTACCTCTTTAATTACTTGCATTGCTTCAAAAATCGGGGTGTTAGATGGTGTACCTGTTCCGTTCATTCAAATGCCCTGCACTATCATTGATGAAGCATATCTTATTCAAGGTCACAAGAGGAAGCTTGCAGGAGAAATGTCTTTGGTAGGGTAACTCGGAGCAGGTCCAGAAACGAAGCCACTACCTCACAGTACCAGCCCCTGCAATCCCAGCACGTCATGCAGCAGATGTACCAGGTAGGGTGGGTTCCAGTTGGGCAGATGCCAGGGTTTGCACTTGGGTATCAACCAGGTTGGAACTAACCTCCACAACCGCATGAAGTTGGAGGCTCGGGCTGGCAAAGCGCAAGCAGCAAGGAGTAGGAGCGAGGACCATACAGACATCACACTTCCTCCAGCTCCAATGGTCCGCCCCTAGTGTTCGGTGCATGGATCTTAGCTGCCAGATGAACGACCTCAAAGTCCGAACAGGTGAAATTCAGAACACTCTTAACACACATATCCAGGGTTTCGCTACATGGCAGCAGCAGGTCAACACACATTTCAACACCATCAACACCTTGCTACAACAAAGCCACAACGACCTATAGGCCTACTTCCGTTCTCAGGGATACAACTTCCATCCGGGCCAGTAAGCAAAGAAGAAGTTGTTGGTGTTTAGACCCGGCAACTTACCGACAGGGTCCCCGAGGTAGTGTTTAGAGCGTGGGGCTTGCCGAGATCAAGAACTCGATGGTGAACTCAAACACACGATTCAGATAGGTTCGGGCCACTAGATTGCGTAATACCCTATGTTTTGTATGTTGGTTGTATTGTATTGGATTGAACCTTCTTTGGAGGGGGTCCCTACCTCGCCTTATATTGCCGGGGGCAGGGTTATAGGTCGATTGTTTACAAGAATACTAGTCTGATTGGACTAGTGAGTCCTACTCTAATTGCTACAAGTAGTTTGCTAATCCTTAACTCGTTCTTGTCCTCCACATAGACCACGCCATCCTGCACCGTGATCTCCATGTCTGACACGTATCAGTGTATAGCCCTGTATCTAGGACTGTCCAAACCTTCTGGTGGGCCCATAGATGTATGTACGACACAAGCTTGGTGGAGGACACCCCCAAGAGTGGTAACTTGTATCGTGTATCTTTTCATCTCCTATTTCTGCATATAAAAAATCTGCATATGACAAAAAGAACAAAAATTTTTACTTGCTTTCATATGTGTAGTAAAAATGTTTTAGTTCTTCCTTGTTGGGATGATGAATAGTTGCTCTGCCCTATTTCCTTCATGTGCCTAGTTTACAACTTAGTATTCTCCCAAGTATTGAGTTTGTTGGCTGTCGTTCATCCTAGAAGCTCGAAACTTGTGGGTTGTGAGTGCAACATCTAAGTATAAGTTGTTGCATGATATGATATGGTACAATAGACTTTGCCATGATCCTGTTCCAAGTAAAACTTGACATCTGGAGTTTTATTTTCAAAAAAATTGTAAAAATAATAAAGTTCCTCAATGAAGATGACATGTCCTACCAAAGCCATATGATGTTACTTTGCACAACCCGTACACATATGCTGCTTGTTATCAGATTGAGCATTGTCAAATTGTTGTGACCCTTGAGAGGTTCTCATCATGCTTTCATGATCAAGATCACGTACACTCCACATATACTCATGCTAAGTTTTACACTCGTAGTTACACAAAAACATGCCTTCCATCCATATAAATATACTCCATCCCTATGACATGACTCCCCTAAATTCATCATGCAAAAAGATATGGGCTATGCAAAAAGAAGAAGAAGAGAAAAGAAATAAATATCCATGCTCAAAAGCATGAGAGAAAAAAAGATAGACAGAAAAGAAGAAAAAGAAAGGATAGCCCGTATTCAAAAAGAAATAAAGAGGGAGTCATGCAAAAAGGAGTACAAATAAATTTTCACAAAAAAATTTCACACACATGCACTTCTTGATCAGATTGTAAGACTTGCACCTCCTCGGATCCGCTCTTTGACTTTAAAAAATTATGTGATGCAAGTATGCCTCATTTCATATCCTACCCAAAACCCCACAAAAAAAAGCCTACTAGATGTAAGATGAAAAAAGAGGCAATTCATGCCTTGGTGAGGACTATACACATTGAGCGATCGAGAGCATCATAGGAGGAACTTGTTTTCAATTCAAAAAATTATGAAAAAAAAACTTCGGAAAGATAGTTGAACAAGGAGTAAGTGAATGATGATTTTATATAACCGTTCTATCTTGGAACCGCCTAAGACAAGGAAAAATCCAAAAGCCCCATGAGACTAAGGTAAAAAGGGTGGACAATGCCAACTTATTCAATTCAAGGAAGAATCCTTTGTTGTACACATGGTACATGGAAGAAAGAAGGCATTGTAGCAACTCCTAATCAACAACCTAAGTCAGCTTTTGCTTAGGATGAGCAAAGGGCAAGCTTCAGGGAGTTTGTTGATGATCCTTATGACACAAATCCGACTGCCACACTACTCGAAGAATAAAGGAAAACTAACATTTTTACTCAGATATTTGTTATCAATAAACTAGTTCCACATGTATTGGAAAATAAGTGATTTCAGGGATACAAGTCTGTACAAGACAGGAAACGTGCGCAAACACGGATGAAACACAGTAAAGAACAGTTGACACGTACACGATGGATAAGAGGGCCCACATGCCAGAACAAATCAGTCTAATCTAGCATGGGTCCACAAGGGAAATGACTAAGGCCCACCAGTAGCCCACCACACAAAGGCGGTGGCGAGGTGGCCCAGCCCAGGTTCGGCCGAACCTGGACAGGCACCCCTCGTCCTCATCCTCCACGTGGCGGTTCCTGGTTGACTCCCAAAGGCGGTGGAGGAAGATTCCCCGAAGATGCCTTCCATGAACCGCCCCTACACACCTATAAAGAGAGGAGGAGGAGCCCCCTCTCACACACACCACACTTGAAGCCTCTCTCCCTCTCTCTTGCTGCTCTTGTAATCCTTAGGTTAGTGGAGCTAGGCTAGAGCTAAAACTCTTGTTGTACTAAGCTAGACTTCGGGTCGGTTGGGGACATAACCTCCGGCTCTCGGTATGGCTTTGTACTCGATTTGTCGGTATCCTATCTATAAAGAGTATGGTTGTTATGCCATGTCCTATGCTTTATTAAGTTATACTCATATGCTTATGCTGAATCTTTGTTACCGCATTCGTTCGTTGTGCCTTCAGGCTTGCTCTAGTTTTATGCCTGGTGATCATCATGGTCGGGGTTTCGAAGGGCTAGAGTAGTGATCACGTATACGAGTGTGGTGCTCGGGCACATTGGGATCCATCAAATATGACTGTGCCCCACAGTCTGAGGGGTGGGCAGCAGGTGGTGACAGCCCTGTCTGTCCCTTGTAGTCCCCCACGTTTCGATATGTTGTAGGAGTTCTTAAGGATATCTTGCCTTGGTAGACCAGAGTCGGGTATTCTCCCCATAATGTTGTATGCCTAATCATGTTCTTTTATGACCTTTGCTAGTATAGATAGATGCTACTAGGACCTCTTGTATGCCTTGCTCCTGCTAACCTTAGGCTTATTCATTTATTCTTAAGATTGGCTTGTGTGTGTCACATTACCCTCATATATTTATCATGGCTTACCCCCTGTATGAACTTTGGTCTATTACTTAAGCATTATGATCCTGGATATGTATCCGATAAATTCTTTTACACCAATGCCATTGTCGGGCATGCACCCCAGGCCCATGGGTAGACCTTGGACGGCCCACTAAGGGACGTACTCGGATGTCATCAGGACAAGGGGATAGGCTTATCCCACTCGGACTAGTCAAGTATGCATATGGAAAACTACTCGGGCCATGTCGAGTAGAACTCTGTACCCGTACTCGACTAGGACTAGGACTTGTAACCCTGCCCTCCCGTGCATATAAGGGCGGACAGGGACCCCCCTCAAAAAGAACAACTCCAGTTCATCCAAGATCAATACAAACAAACACACATGATGTAGGGTATTACGCGATCTAGCGGCCCGAACCTGTCTAAATCCTGTTCCCTGTGTCACCATTGATTCCTTGATTCTCGATGATCCTTACCGCATAAAAGACCACCTAGGGTACCCCCTAGGCGGGTTGCCGGTCTAAAACACCGACAACTGGCATGCCAAGTAGGAGGACTCGTCGAGTTTCTCAGCACGAACTCAATGGCAATGGTCATCATCAAGCCCGTCTTCACCATCGAAGCGGGCGCAACCTTCGTTTTTTGGATCCTGGTTCTGCATCGCCGATGGCGCTGGTTCGTTCCGGCGCCAGATCATCAACGCCTAGGAGAAGAAATCGGAGGGAATAGTCAGAAAAAACCAAGATTTCAAAGTCAACAACCTCGAGCTCGACTTCAAGTCGGACTCGACTTCGGTTCGGACTAGTCGGTCCCAGTCGCTCCTCAAATCAACTTCGACTCCAAAACGGTTTCCAAACGGACTCTGCAATGCAGCCAAAGCCCACCAGAGTTTCCTTACTCGAATTCAACTCGAACTCGGGAACGACGAAGATGACGACTCTGACTCGATCTATTTCCCAGAGATACCATTATCAGGACCAGCCCAGGGTCTGGTAATAACTACAACATCACAAGGCAGATTCGTCCACTGACCAGGAATGCGACCATCCCTTGCCCACGACTACGAGTCATGCCTTGTCGCCCATATAGACAACCTCCCATACCAGGAAGGAGTCTCACTCACTTCCAACCGCGAGGAAAGTACCACAGAGATTACAACATCAAGCTCCGGAAGCTACTACCCAGATAGGAAAGTCTTTGTTATTACCCAGAATAACAACCCGGGTACTAGCCAGAACAGAACCCCAGGCGATTAGCACAACTCGACAACATCTCAGAAGATGAGTCTACAGCTGACGTCCCACAAAATGAAACCTCCGATCAAAGGAACCAAAGAAGGATGCACAATGCTACTCGAGCCAAGCGACGACAGTCGATGGCTACAAATATTCCCATCACAAACCTCAAAAGAGCTTTCGATGCAGTTTAGGCTCAGGAACATACCACTCCACTTGCAGCAATCGCTTCTATCAATCTTTTAACAACGTTAATGCCTCAAGACAGGGACAATGAAGCCACAGCTCAGCTCGTACAGCGCGGCAACGGACTAATCGCACAACTTGCGGAGCAAGCTTACAAGCTACTCGACAAAGAATCACAAATACCATCTGTTCCTCGCATCACAGCTCATCAAGAATGCAGCAGAGGTGTTGCAGCCAACAACAACGATGCTCAGAGAAACGACAACAAAGTCGTGAATCAGCCAAGGCAACACAACCACGGTCCAAGTAAACAAAATGCCCCAACACGCTAGAAGGACATCGGGGAAGTTAGCTGCACCAACTCGGTAAAAAGTATTCGCCCTACTCAGAAGAACCACGAAGTGTCAAACTTCAATGATCTACGAGAAATACTCAACAGTCGGCGTGAGCGAGAAGTCGACAACTACAACCACTTTCCTGCTTTCACAAATAGGGTAATGAAGACTAGACTACCCGAGAAGTTCAAGCCAACAGGAATCACCAAGTATGATGGCAAGCAAGACCCAATTCAATGGCTACGATGCTACTCGCTAGCAGTCCAAGCAGCCGGGGGCAATAATGACACCAAAGTCATCCACTTTCCCATCTGCATGGAACCTGCACCGTTGACATGGCTCGAGCCACTCAAGCCCAAATCAATCAACTCTTGGGCAGATTTGACAAAGGCTTTCACCAACAATTATGCCGGCGCTATGGCTCGACCAGGCAACAAGATCGACCTAAGTCAAATTAAGCAAAAAGAAGGTGAAACCTTACGCGACTACTTGCGACGGTTCTTCGAAAAGAAGGCAACCATAGTTGACATTTTAGAAGCAGACGTCATCGAGTGCTTCCAGAATGAACTTTACGATCGACGAACATACCAAGACTTCGGTCGATGACGACCAGCTAACATCAAAGACCTTAAAGTTATGGTACAACAGTGGGCAGATGAAGAGGACAAATAGCAAGAACGGTTCGGCTCCCATCGCAACCGTGGACGCGACAACAACAACAACAATGACCAGGATAGAACTCGACATAATGACACTCGAAACAACTTTTCGAGTAATCACAACCGCAAAAGGAAGCCCGACAACACTGTTGCTGCCATGACCAACTCCGGCAAAAAGGGATCTCGCAAAAATGATGAAGGGCCGACCTTCATCGAACTACTCAAAAAGTAGTGCCCATGGCACCCGACTAGCAAACACTCAGCAATAGACTGCTACAGCATGCGCCAAGTAATGCAAGACTTCCCCGCACCACCACCCCCTGAGGAGTACACCAAGAAAAAGGATAAGGGTAAGAACAAAGTCCACAACGACGAAGAAGAAGGCGACTTCCAGACCGCCTCAAAAATAGTCAACGTCATCTTTGGTGGAATCCCAGGCACCGCATCCAAGCGAGCCAACAAACTCGTACTCAGGGAGATCATGGCCCTCGAACCAACAGATCCAACACCGCTAAAGTGGTCAGAAGTGCCCATATCCTTCAGCAGAAAGGACCAATGGACCAAGTTCTCAGAACTAGGTCGGTTCCCTCTAGTACTAGACCCCGTGGTGGCAGGATCGAAGCTAACTAAAGTACTCATCAACGGCGAAAGTGGACTCATCATCATTTTTGCCAAAACATTGAGGAAGATGTGCCTCGACGTCACAGAAATGCTCACTCCAATAGATTCACCCTTCTACGGCATCGTACCTGGAAATGCAGCTATACCTCTAGGACAAGTCGTCCTCCCAGTCACCTTTGGAACTAAGGAACACTACCGTACCGAGTACATCAGATTTGAAGTCGCCAACTTCGAGACATCTTACCACACCATACTCGGAAGGCCAGCACTCGCCAAGTTCATGGCCATACCACATTACGTTTACTTGGTACTCAAAATGCTAGGCCCCAAGGGAGAACTAACGCTACAGGGAGATCTACGACGATCTTACGAATGCGACACCGAAGCTGTGGAAATCGCCGCGACTTCTCAAACACCTAGCCCCATGCAACAAGTCTTCACAACTTCAAAGAAACTCCATCCAACCGAACTCGAGATCCCAGAAAACAAGTCGGGACCCACGAAAGTAAAGCCTGCAAGCGAGAAAGACTTCAAAGCAGTCGATCTCCACACAGGCGACCCTTCCAAGACAGCTGATCGGAACAGGGCTAAATCCTAAATAGGAATTCGCGCTCATCAGTTTCCTTCGAGCTAACCACGATATCTTCGCTTGGAAACCAGCTGACATGCCCGGTGTGCCCAAGGAGCTGATTGAGCACTCCTTAAACATTGATCCCAAAGCTATTCTAAAATGGCAGCGACTTAGCAGATTTGCTCAAGACACACGAGAAGCAATCAAAAAAGAGCTAGCCAAGCTACTCGCAGCCGGGTTCATCAAAGAAGTTTTTCACCCTGACTGGCTCGCCAATCCCATACTCGTTCGCAAGAAGAACAACGAGTGGAGAATGTGCGTCGACTACACCGACCTCAACAAGCACTTCCCCAAAGACCCTTTCGGGCTACCCACGATTGACCAAGTGGTCGACTCCACTGCTAGGTGCGCTTTACTATGTTTTCTCGATTGCTACTCAGGCTATCATCAGATAAGCCTCAAGAAAGAAGATCAAGCTAAAACAGCCTTCATCACACCATTTGGAGCTTTCTGCTACAAGACAATGTCCTTCGGACTAAAAAATGCAGGGGCAACCTATCAACGAGCTATACAAATGTGCTTCGAAAAGCAACTCCACCGCAACATCGAAGCTTATGTCGACGACGTAGTCGTCAAAACAAGAAACTAGGAGGAACTCAACGCTGATCTGGAGGAAACTTTCTCTAGTCTACGAGCTTTCTGATGAAACTCAATCCCACTAAGTGCGTCTTCGGCGTACCTTCTGGCAAGTTACTCGGGTTCATCATTAGCGATCGCGGCATTGAGGCCAACCCGGAAAAAATATCCGCCATCACAAACATGCAAGCACCAGCTAGCATCAAGGATGTGCAAAAACTCACAAGCTACATGACAGCCCTCAATCGATTCATCTCGAGACATGGAGAGCGGGGACTACCCTTCTTCAAGCTTCTCAAACGCCAGGACAAGTTCAAATGGACAGAAGAGGCAGACACGGCACTGACGCAACTCAAAGACTTTCTGTCAAAGCCTCCTGTACTCACTGCTCCATCTCCAGATGAAGACTTGCTCCTATACATAGCAGCTACTACTCATGTCGTCAGCACGGCAATAGTGGTTGAACGGTCTGAACCAGGCCACGCTTACAAGGTCCAAAGACTTGTGTACTTCGTCAGTGAAGTACTCTCGGACTCCAAAACTCGGTACTCACCGATACAAAAACTCCTATTTGCAATTCTGCTCACCTCCCGGAAACTGCACTATTATTTCCAAGAACACAACATCATAGTCATTTCTGACTTCCCGCTCGGCGAAATTCTCCACAACAGAGATGCCACGGGTAGAATCTCCAAATGGGCAGTTGAACTCGAAGCTCTAACCTTGGACTTTAGACCAAGGACAGCCATCAAATCCCAAGCTCTGGTCGACTTCATGGCTGAATGGACTAAAAATCAAGTACAAACACCAGTCGAGCGGCCAGAACACTGGGTAATGTATTTTGACGGGTCCCTCAAACTTGAAGGGGCCGGTGCAGGCGTACTCCTCATCTCCCCAAAAGGAGACCAGCTCAAGTATGTACTGCAAATCTTTTGGGAACGAAGCTGAGTACGAAGCACTGCTACACGGTCTTCGTCTTGCAATCTCCCTCGGCATCAAAAGACTACTGGTGTACGGCGACTCACTAGTCGTTATAAACCAAGTCAATGACGAATGGGATCGAAATAAAGACAACATGGACGCTTACTGCAAAGAAGTTCGCAAACTAGAAAACAAATTCTCAGGCTTGGAATTTCATCACATCGTTCACGACAACAACGTAGCCGCTGACGTGTTATCAAAAATGGGCTCCACTCGTGCAGAGGTTCCAGCAGGAATTTTCGTACACGAACTGCACAAGCCGTCCATACCTGAGCAAGTTACACCTCCAGTAGTCCAGACTACTGACGTCACGTGAGAAATCATGATGATAGAAGTCGACTAGAGGACACCCTTCATCGACTACATCAAAGATCACAAGTTACCCTCTGACAAAAACCAAGCTGAACAAGTCTCTCGACGAGGAAAAAACTACGTTTTAGTTGGAGACATGCTTTACAGGAAAAGCGCATCATCAGGGGTACTCATGAAGTGTGTTACCCATGAAGATGGCTAAGAAATCCTAGAAGAAATTCACAAAGGGATCTGCGGCAATCACGCATCATCACGAACAATAGTCGGCAAGGCTTTTAGAGCAGGTTTCTACTGGCCAATGGCTCTGGCCGACGCTAAACAGCTAGTTCGGAAGTGCAAAGGTTGTCAATTCTTCACTAAATAGCAGCATGTACCGGCCTACAAGCTAGTCACAATACCTCCAACATGACCGTTTGCCTGCTGGGGGCTCGACATGATAGGGCCATTACCAACTGCGCCAGGAGGATTCAACCAAGTACTCGTGGCAATCGACAAATTCACCAAGTGGATCGAGGTCAAACTAGTCACTTGCCCCAAGGCTGACCGAGTCCCCGACTTCTTGGACGACATCGTACACCGTTATGGTTTTCCAAACAGGATCATCACCGACCTAGGGTGAAACTTCAACAATCATGATTTCTGGGAATACTACGAGAATAGCGGAATTGACGTTCGCTATGTCTCGGTCGCTCACCCGCAAGCCAATGGACAAGTCGAGCGTGCCAATGGCATGATACTCAAACTCTCAAGAAACGACTACATGACGTCGGCAACACCAAAGGAGGCAAATGGCTCAAGGAATTACCCAATGCTCTATGGGGACTACGAACCCAACCATGCAAGACTATTGGGCTCTTGCCCTATTTTCTTGTGTATGGCTCAGAAGCTATATTACCCACCGACATCATGTGGCAATCTCCCTCAGTTGAACAATATGATGAAGAACTGGCAGAAGAAACAAGGCGAACAGATCTAGATAGTCTAGAAGAAGCAAGATACGCAGCGCTAGTGCAATTTGCCAGATATCTTGATGGGTTAAGACATTACCATGACCGCAACGTCAAAGAACAATCTTTCAACTTAGGCGACATGGTCCTCAAACGAATCCAAGACACGTCAGGGTTGCATAAACTCAATTCATCATGGGAGGGTCCTTACATCGTATCAAAGGTTACGGGACCCGGATCTTACCGACTACAAGAACTCTTAGGAGAACAAGTACCAAACTCTTGGAATATAGAACACCTTTGTCGCTACTACCCGTAGCAGCATCCAAGAAATTGCTTCAAAGCAAAAACTCATGTCAACTACTCAAGCCACCAGCTCGGCTACCAACTTCAAGATACACTATTCTTGACACAGGACTACCAATTCAACAGGCATTCCAGCTATGGTGCAAAGCCTCAGTGGTAGAGTAATTCTTTACTCAAACCCGACGATACATCAACAAGTTACATACAAGTAAAGGTACTCGAAATACAAAAGCACTACAAGCAACTGCCTACTAGCGGGCTACATTTAAGCCTCAGGCTTTTACAATATCACAAGGCCACTCAATTCTGCCGACTACAACGGGTGGGACCTACACGCAAGGAAGCTGCGCAAAACGTAGCCATATCCAAGTCCTCTGCACAAGGCAACGCCAGGTACTCCTGCACCGCCACTGCCTTGACAGCGGCAACAATGAATCCCTCGCGTCGCGCCAAGAGGGAACCAAGGCTGCTCTTTTGCTAGCCTTGCCGAACCAACCCACTCTACGGCCACACCTCCACCTCTAAGTTAGCGGGATAAAGACCGTGGCACTCATCACCCATCACCCGCGAGTTCCAGCACGAACTCCGCTGGATCACGAGCTGCAAGATGAGGCGCGCGATGAAACCTCTAAGATTCTTCTAGCATCGCGGCTATCTCTACGAGCGCTAGAGTCTGTGGAGGGAAGGTGGTCTCAATCTATGAGGAATCTTCTAGTACCGGTGTACTCCTTGACAGCTCTCTACACTCAAACAACAGCAGCCGAAGGCAATCCATCGCTATTCAAAGTCTGATCCAAGACGCTCTCCATGGCGGTCTATTTATAGCCAAGCGCCACAACTACCAACCACCCAGGAGTTACTATGCGCCTGTGATCGATGAGCCTGATGACCTCTGACTCTACCCACGTGAAAGCATTCACGCTACAAAGGAAAAAAGAGTACAGTACACCCGTGCACCCCCAAAAAGTAGAATACTCGACAAACACCGCGACTACTCAAAACTCAGAACTACTCCAACCAAGCATGGCCTGTGCTCAAAACGCATCATTGTCTCGGGGGCTTGGATGAGTCCGACCCTCTACTCAGGGGTCGGGCGATACAAAGCCTTACGGTAAGGGGTCGGGCACATCCGACCCTGGGACCAAGGGTCGGGCGAAGCAAAGTTCCATCCTCAAAGGGTCGGCCATGGCTGACCACGGGACCTCGGGTCAGGCGAGACGGAATGAACTACTCCTCGCCCACGTCAAGACAACCACTTCAAGCAAAAGAATGGGCAAGCATTCATCTCTCAGACAAAGTATTGTTCAGGGTACTCGGACGCTTACAAGAGTACACAAAAGTTCAAGGCTCCTCTGGAGATACAAATTCAGACATCTTGGACGCGATTGGCTCTACCTCTTAGAGGTACTGCGCATAGGCTTCCTCTGTGCAGATACGAGCAACGCCATCACCAGCCGCCAAAAAATTCGCCCTCGGGTAGTATGACTTGACCACAGCAAGGACTTGTTTGCAAACAGCCTTGCAAAGGCCAGCCACCTTACCCGGAGCAGCTTTCAAGCGCTCGACTAGTGATTGAGGTCCTGCGTCCTCTTCCAAGGGGGCAATGGCGTTTACCAAGTCTTGAGCTGCAACAGTTAACTCTTGGAGTTTGCCACGAAGTCTTCCTATGGTTTGGACATGATCTCTGCATGCCACCATGGCCATAGCAAGCATCACCCCATTCTGAATCTTCCTGTCTCGCTGATGCTCGCAAGCAGCCTGTGCTTCTGTCAGCGTGGCCCGAAGATGTTCAGCTTCATCCGCCACTCGGTCGTGCACATTTCTCCAGTCAAGAAGTTGGCTACTCGCAGCAGCCTCTTGCCTCTTGAGCTCTGCAAAAACGACCAAGTTCAAATACAACCGACTACAGTCGGACATACTCGGAAGATGCAAAGTTCTCACCTTGATACTTTTTATTCAAAGACTTGTAGCAGCTCTCCAGTTTCTGCTGCAAGACTTCATGATCTGACCGCTCCACAACAAAGGATTTCGCTCCAGCTTCATGAACCCTCAAGGATTCTGTAAGTCGGGCACACTCTTGCTCCAATTGATGGTTTCGTTCCTGAAGGGCCCGAGTGTTCCTTTGCGTCTGGTCATACAGCTCCTGCAAAGCAACGCGATTGGTCAAAGCCCTTAAATTACTTAATCTGTTAGACAAGCAAAGAAAACACACCTGGAAGCTTTGAAAACATCGACAGCTCTCATGAACTCTGACTCAGACGGAAGCCCGAGTACTGGACCCTCAGTACTCTTCACAGTGTGCGGAGCCACACCCAAGGCGGCACCTAAGACACAACCATCAGTCACCTCAATTTTACGACTACAATAGCAGGTCTACGGGTACATACGTGGAGCAGTTGGTTCTTTGGATTTCTCCACATCCACTACAGCTAGAGCTCCACCAGTAGATGTCAACAAAGAAGCATTCCCAGAACCCGAAGCAGCGCAGGGGACCTCAACCGAGCGGATCACTTCTTGAAGCATAAATATGGTAGCTCCAAGGCGACCAGCGTCAACTCCGGATACTTCCTCGACAATTAAATCCTCTAAGGGAGATGCAACATCACCGCCCTGGGCGGTCACGACTAATTCTTCAAAAGAAGCCTCATCACTGCCAAGTGCCGCATCGTCAACCTTTTGAGACAGACAAAGTGATAAAAAAAGATTACAAGTTAAAATTCATCGGCTACAAGTAAGTACACAGCTACATACCTTGGCACCCTGAGACTTCTCAGGCGGAGAAGTCGAAACAGACTTAGCAGCAGACCTCTTGCGGACTACTCTGTGTTTCTTCACAAGAGGAGAGGGCTCGTCCTCTGACTCCTCAACAGCAGTTTCTTCTTCTTCCGACTGTGCCACATAGCCGGCAAGAACTCGGGACTACAAAAACAAGTCGACACTCACAACAAGGGTCCAAAAGTTCACATAAGTACAAGTCAAGTGCAAGGACATACCACTTCTGGCTCATACCAAGCATCATACTGCCGAAGAGCTACAGGGATAACTGGTACTCCCTGATAGTTCCTGAAGAATTTGGTCAGCAATGCCTCCACATCATCGTCGGATATATCCTCAGCGGGCATACGCTACAGGTCGTTAAATCCTGAGTACTCACCTCCTGAGTGATCCCATTTCTAAAGAGGCTGAACCCTTCTCTTGAGAAAACTGGCTGCCACATTAATCCCAGTCAGACCGAGTGCTTTCAACTTGGTAATCTGGTGCAGCAAATGGTCAAGCTCCGGGGTATCTTCAGGTTCGCTCACCCAGTTCTCTGCATGCTTCGGCGCATGACCAGTAACCACCGGCAAGCAAGGATCATGGTTCCCAATATAGAACCACCTTTTCTTCCACTCCCTATGGGAGTCAGTCAAGTTATATTCAATATACGCGCCCGAGTTCCTGAGTTGGAACCCGGCGCCTCCAAAGACCTCCGTCCTAAGTGCACTAGGCTGAGGTTTACAGCGAAACAATTTCCTAAACAGCTCAAGGCTCGGAGGAACTCCCAAATAAACTTCGCAGAGGTGTACAAAAATTGACATATGCAGTACACCATTCGGGTTCAAGTGAACAAGTTGAAGCTTATAGTACTCGAGGATACCTCTGAAGAAGTCGGAGGTGGGCACTGCCAACCCCCTCTCCAAAAAGTGTGCAAGCATCACCGTCTCGTTGGGGTGTTCCTCGAACTGCCATGCATTCGCAAAAGCAAGGCGCCACTCGAGTACCTCCTTCATCTACAGAAGCTTGGCATCAACTAGCGCCTGAACGGCCTCCTCCTTCATCACCGAATGCTGCCACATCGCTCCAGGCGGCAGTGGCGCAGTTTGATTCGTCAGCCCCACCTTCGGCACCGACAACACCAGTTCCTTCCCCTTCTTGGACTTCAACTTGCCCGCCGCTGGAGCCTTGCCTTGGACCTTCTCAGGTTTCTTCCCCATCTTCTTGGTGCGCATCCGCCGGCTTCACTCGCAGCAAAATGCACTCAACCTCTAACCTCTCTTAGAGGAGCAGCAATGGCGGCGGTGGCGCTAGACAATCATGGCAGAGGAAAATAGGAACAGAAAGGTGGGGAAAGAAGAGAAACAGATCTGCTACAATGGGGCGTAAACCTAACCGACAGGGGGCCCTCCAGTTATATCTCTGCCACCTCTGGATTCCAAGCGTCAGTTACGCAACGGATGGATTTTAATAAGATTAATTGCCTTAAACACACAACAGCTACTCTTTTCAACAGGTTTTTGACCACTTCAACGACAAAAATCGCTTAAGTGCTCGGGGGCTGCGGGTACCGTACCCGATGGTCAGAATTTTTTTTTCAGACTTCCAAGGGTAAAACAGCCAAGAAGCAGGATTGACCCTAAGCCTGACTCTTCGACTCAACCTAAGGCTCGAGGGCATATCCATATGGAGTGCAATTGTCATCGCACTACCATATAAAAAATTCTCGGAACAGAAGCGACCTTAGAAGAACAAGAAGAGTACCTTCTAGCCACGCGACAGTACTCGAGCACTTCGAACACTGCAACCTCGATGACAAACTACTCAGGTAGTGTCCACAGTACTCGAGACTATGGCGCATGAGTACAAAGTACTCGGGGGCTTGTCGGGCATGCACCCCAGGTCCACATGTAGACCTTGGACGGCTCACTAAGGGACGTACTCGGATGTGATCAGGACAAGGGGATAGGCTTATCCCACTTGGACTAGTCAAGTATGCATATGGAAAACTACTCAGGCCATGCCGAGTAGAACTCTGTACCCGTACTCGACTAGGACTAGGACTTGTAACCCTGCCCTCCCATGCATATAAGGGTGGGCCACCCCCCTCAAATAGAACAACTTCAATTCATCCAAGATCAATACAAACAAACACACAGGATGTAGGGTATTACGCGATCTAGCGGCCCGAACCTGTCTAAATCGTGTTCCCTACGTCACCATTGATTCCTTGATTCTCGACGATCCTTACCACATAAAAGACCACCCTAGGGTACCCCCTAGGCGGGTTGCCGGTCTAAAACACTGACAGCCATCCGTTGGGAAAATATTAATAATGATACCCTTAACACTCTCCGGGTGAAAAGCTACAACGGTATATCCGTGCGCTTGCGGATTTATTCATAATGTTAAGAAATACCAACACTGAGGCCGGACGTTAGAGGAGGCAGTCGCTTGTGCCGCCGCATGCGAGACTCTGAGTTCTTCCCTGTCTTGCCATGTATGAGCCGTTTTCTATGATCTACGGGCTCAACCCTTGCATTGACCCAAGGATCGTTTACATGTTCATAGATCAGCCCTTTTAGGGACATGGCCCAATATGATCCTGTCCATTCACAAATCAGCCCTTTTAATGCTTGATCCGTATCACCTTGTGAGGCCCAATCCATTTGGCCCTTGGACTTTTACGGCCCTTTACCAGGCTTAGGCAGAAGGCTTGCTCACTTAAGTTTCTTCAATGGCAAGCAACCATAGGAGACTAACAGGATGGGGTGGGGCACTTTGTTGGAGCGAGAAGATAGGTGTGACAATGTGGTAGGGAAGACGATGATCAAAATAGGCTAGCAGCTTGGCAAGGAAATCAAGGAAACAAGCGTTGCCAGATAAATGGTAAATCCAATCCCCTAAAAATGTTGAATCTGTTATTTGAAAATAAGTAAAGTCAACTATTGATCCCTAAACTTGTAGCTTCGTCTCACCCCAGTCCCCGAGCTTGCAAATGGCTCAATCAGGTCCCAAACACTATTTGGGTCTCATTTCCATCCAATTGGGCACAACCATGTGTAAAGGAGCCGACATGTCTATGCCACCATGTCACGTACGTGGCATGGGGGGAGGATTGAGATGGGCCTTGTTTATTTTACATAGAAGCCCCTCTGATCTAATGTGTCCCTCATTTATCCCCTTGATCCCCTCCCTGCTCGTTTGTATTCTTGTCGAGAAGACAAGGTCTGCAAAGTCAGACGAGCGGGGGCTCAACGGTGGCGATCGAGAGCATACTAAGTGAGGTGGCACAGAGATAAGCGGAGTGTGAAAGGAAGTGCACAAGCTGGAGCAGTTTGCCACCGCGACATATAATGATGGTGACAAGATTGCGAGGGAAAGGGGAAGCACCGCCCGAGTATGGTGAGTTGATCTTTGTTGGTATATTTAACGATCATCAATAAATTCGCAAGCGCACAGATATACCGTTGTAGCATTTCACCCAAGAGTATGCTCAAGGGTGTCGTATTTCCCAAAGGTAGGTAGGTAGGTTAAAAGAGATTACTATGTATATGAGTATACCATAGATGGATAGAGACAATACTCAAGGTAGGGGTAAGATATGATAGACATGTAGTGTGACACACACAGGAATCATCTCAAGATAACTAAGCTAGGGAGAAGGACTAAGAGTTAGCTCTAGGTTCATATCTACTTCGTATATACTGCACAAATCATACAAGCATAACATACATACACATTGTATAGGATTCAGGCCTATTCATCCTAGCACACACAAGGATACAGTAACCGTGTTGGTTCCGCCCAGCAAACTTACTACTAATTTATAAACTCCTACACCGTACCCAAACGTGGAGGATTACAAAGGACCAACAGGGAAGTCACCACATGTGGCCTACCTTTGCAGCCCATGGGGCAAACTCGTATCCAATGAAGCTAAGCAATCCAAGCACCATGCTTGCATTGTTAACAACACTCCAGCCATACCAGGCTATTGTATCAATGGCTGAAGCCACCAAAGAAATGGCCATTGAACTGTGACAACCCTAGTGCTTAAGAGACTAAATCAAAGAATCATCAAAGTGATTAAGAAACAAATCAAAACTAACTCCAAATTGGCTAAGTGTTAAACTCAAAGACAAATCAAATTGCTAAGTGTTGAACCCCTTTAATGGTGCTTACTTGGGTAGAAAATAAACACAGATTTTGTATAAGAACTCAATTTTTGGCCAATGTAAAAGTGGTTGATCTCTCCAAATTGCACAACTTTCATAATTAGGACTTTTTCTAATTTTGAGTGGAAAGTGTTCAAAAACTAGGTTGAAGTTTAGCATCAATTCAAATTTAATTCAAAAACCAGTTTGCCAGCGTTCCGCCAAAGGTCCCTTGAAATTATATCCAAATCCAGCAAGCTTTTCACCTGTTAGCCTTTGTAGAAGTTAGAGCCTACAGTTTGGTCTCAAACTTTTGTATTTGAAGTTTTCCTCGTGCACTTCAAATTTTGAGAGAAAATCGACACAAAAGATCCACCCCTCGTGCGCCACACACGAACGCCATGTGCACCGGGCGCGGTCACCGCGTCGCGGTGAACTCGCCGGTGCCACATGGCATGGAACTCCTGCCACCACCACACCGTCCAATCGTCGGTGATTTAGCGACAGCACAAGAGCCACATCTGACCAACTGCGCGCGCGCACGATCCTCCCCCCATCACGCCATATCCCCACCGCCCAACCCCCGGCCCCGACACATCACGCGCCGACGCAAGCCGCGCCACCGCCGGCCACTCACGTGTGCCCGCCCGCTGCCGCCCGACGACCTTCTGCCTCGCCAATGCGCAAAGACCCCCCCACCCTGGCATCTCACTCCCCGTTCCTCCCCTTTGCCGCTACCCATACCGCCGGCTACCCTTCACATCTTCGCTGCCTGCCATTGATACCGTCTCGTGGAGCCCTCCCCACCAGCCACCACCATCACCGTCCAAACACCCGAGAGCCCTTCCCGACTCTCACTGCCCCTTCCCAGCCCCACAGCTGGCCACCGCCGCCGCCACCCTCACAGGAGCCCGAGCCCAAATGGTGCACCTGCCACTGCTCCGTCGAGCGCCACCACCGGCCACCCTCCATCCTCAAGCTCTACACCGGCCAAGTCGCTGGTGAGCCCCTCATCACTTTCCCGCCCTTAGCGCGCCCCCATGGTTAGACCTCACCGGAGTAGCACCGCCCACGCCGCCGGCAGGCCCCAAGGGCCACATTGCAAGCTAAAGTTTTGTCCCAGGATCTTTAGTGCAAAAACATAGGGGCCTCGCTGTGAGATTTTGAAAAGTATAAGGGGAATTCTGTAAAAGTGAAAACCCAGATTTGAATAAAATGCAGTTAAGTGGCTGCAAACCAGGAAAATGCATAGAAAATTGTAGAAAAATAATAAAAATGTGAAACTTCTTTTGTTGAGTCCCAAATGATATCTAGTTTATTTCAAAAATGTTTATGTGCATGTTACTGTCGCATATATGATGCTATAATTTATTTTGTTCTAAACTTGTTAAATGCCTTATAAATCATGTGATGGTCTAAAAATTGTGAAACCAATTTTGTTAGCTTCCACTTAACATGCATGTTCCAGTTCTGCAACTTATGTTAGTAGAACCTATGGTGTTCATGCTATTTTAAATCTAAGTGCCTATTTGCTGTCTTAATATTATTATTTGCATGATAATTAGTGGAAAATCGATAAAAATGCAAAATAAATTTTGTTAAACTCTGGAAGCTCATTCCTGTCTAGTACAAATACTTTATCTTGTGAAATATGTGTTTGAGTTGCTTAATAAAATACATGTTTTTTAATCTCCTTATTGTGGGATAAATAGTTCTCTTGCTCATAAAACCATGAAAATTTCACAGTAGCATGTGTTAGTGTTGGAAACCCTTCTGCAAAATTTATGGAAGTAAAATAATGATAAAACTTTAGTTAAAAATCATTCCTCATAATCTGAAATATAATAATATTTGATTTTTAGTAAATTCGGTGGTTGTCAAATTCATCTCAAATTTTTACAGGAGAAACCTCCTGTAAAAATGTCATATTCATATCTTAACAGATGCTTCCTAAAATATTTATTCATATTGAAAGATAGCTTAATGATTAATAATAATTACTATTAGGACTTGTAGGCTCACAAGTAATTATTTGTGCTTTTCATCAGTAAAATGATCACTCCTAAAAAGGTTGCTAAATAGTACCAACATGACACCACCTATTATCACCATCAAAATAAAAGCTATGTTTTCTTTCCAACCAACCTTGTTTTGTGAAGAAAAGAAATGTTATAAACTTATCTAGGTGAATGTGGCCAAAAGGAAAGAAAGGTTTATAAACTTGTCTAGGTGAATGTGACTGAAAATACACCCTATGCTTTTGTAATGATTAACGAGATGAAACCTACGTCATGAATGATTATAAATGAAATCTTATGCATATGCATCTCGTGTAGAAGCTAACCTCATGGACAGAACTTATGAGCTCGTCCTGCACCTGAAGAAGGACACTCTCCTGCTGAGCTGAACCAGATCGAGGCAACTCAAGACCCGAATCAAGATTCGGAAGAGCCCAAGGCTAACATAGGACAAAAAGGCAAGACCCAAAGCATAACCTTGGTTATTAAAGTTATACAATATTATTATTGTGTATGTTTATGCATTACGTTCATAGGAGTTGTATTGAAACCCTAGTTGCATGGTCCTAGTACCTATGTTTTGAATACTAGCATGTTATGTAGCGTAGGTTCTATGCTAAATAGGGACACGGTAAAATTCGAGTGATTTCCTATCACTCACGAGCTATAGGAGTTGCCTATTTATTTATGTTGGAATCATAAGGTTGATGGGCGGGGCTTGGTACTAGGTTCTCGAAATTGTGGATGCCCTTTCTGTATAGAGGAAAAATTGCTAAGGTCGAACCATATCGGTGTCATGGTCAAGTGTTTGAACGTACTAAACACATACTGAGAAAATGGGTAATCAGGAAGCCTAGTACCTGATTGAACTAGCGTCGACCTTTACCCCACTCTCTTTGGAACTGGGTTCTCATGAGGCCTCATGTGGGTACAAGTGCGGCCATGCCACAGCGTCGTTCCAAGAACCGGTGGGACTTGTATCCAAGGGAAGTGGGCTCTGGACAAGCGCCGGGGATAGATGGGAACCGTTGATAATATGTGAACCTGTTGTGGTACGCATATCTCGTGTGTTTATGTCCACCTTGCAAGGTTAAGAAATTCGATTTGAATCGTTTGCTGCTCACAGTTTGAGACTACTTGATCACTATTCTACACTGAGTAAGAAGATGGACAAGGGTGATGCTTAATATTGATGCTTGATTAAATTGTTTGTTCTACCATGCTTGCTTAGAGTAGGTGCTTATTTAGAATGGTTAATCAACTTGAACTTGATGCTAAAATTTAAAAGCAAGGATCCACTTTAGAAGCTTTTGGTAAAAACAAACCCCTCAGGCAAAACATCTTGCATGTCTAGGAGTCGGTGGATTAGATACCAACTGACAGGAAAGTCTTGCGGAGTATTAGTATACTCACCCTTGCTTGTGGCTATGTTTTCAGGTAATGACATTGATGATGTGGTTGCTAGTGTTACTTGGCCTTACCAGCTCCCTCCAGGATGGACGGTTGAGTGGGATCCATCCTCGATAGGCGAGGACCGTGGTGAGTGATATCATGGATGGCTTCACCATGGTATTGTTGGAGGTATGCCCTAGAGGCAATCATAGAGATGATGATATTCCATTTGTATCCATGATTTATATTGTGTTCCTTGAATATCCATTAAAGGCTACTTGAATTGATTTGCAATTATGTGAATTGTGTGTGAAACTCTTTTACTTGTATGGTTATTCTAAAGTTGTCCCTATTCGGAGTTCATGTGAGGACACACATGAATATTAGACTAGCACATGTATTAGTTGATGACTATGTTTCACAAGTAATGGACATGGAGATGTTGAACTAATAATGTGGGCACATGTGGAGACATGTGCTGGGACTGACCCAACACAAGAAGTAGTTCTCTCTTTACACAACATATACGCTTTGTCCTTAGACCTGAGATTGTCGCATGTACTCAAGATGTGGATCGACTTACTTAGGGGCTATCAAATGCTACGCCGTAACAGGGTAGTTATAAAGGTAGCTTTCGGGTTTGTCAAGAAGCATGCTTTGAGACATGGTCAATCAAGATGGGATTTGCCCCTCTCTGATTGAGAGTGATATCTCTAGGCCCCTCGAGTGATCGGATCCGAAAATGCATGGCCATGCTACGTACGGTTAAGAGTTAACCTACAAAGGGATTCCGAATCACATGATCGAGAAAGAGCGGTCGGCTTGAAGCTAGACCAAATATCGTGAGGCAAAGGGAATAGCATGTATATAATATTGTGATGGTTCGTCTGATATGATCTTCGTGTGCGTATAGGAGTCGGCACGTTTTGCTAGAGGCTGCTACCGACTATTGGACCGAGTAGGAGTACTCGGGCCATGTCTATACGTATCCAAACCCATAGGGTCACACACTTAAGGGGCTGGAAGCCCAATTCGGATGTGATCCGAGTTGGATTAGGTTTAGAAGTACTAATGGGCCTCGGACCCAGAGGCCCATTAGGAACCTCTATAAATAGAGGGGTGGGGGCTCCCTAGGGTTTACACCTTTTTGGCGAAACACATCTGCCGCGCCTCCCACGCCCTCGCCTGTTGCAACTCACGGATCTAGCAATCCGGCTTGCGACGCTTCCTCCCTGCACGTGTGGATACCTTGGAGGTGTTGCGCCTGCAGCACTTGGACGAGCCGCCGACGAGCCACGACGAGCCGCCGATGAGCCACGACGAGCCGACGACGAGCCGCGGCACGAGGGCGATCTTATTGTACGTGGACGAGCTGCTGAGGAGCTGCTGGACGTCGACGTGATCGACTATGTACGACTACGCTGATCCACTTCGCTGCATCGACGCGAATCTACATCTTCCGCACCAGTAGTGCGTCGAGTGGTAATCCCGTGATCCTTATACGGCAGTTTTCCTGGTTTACGCGGTAGAAAATTTTATTTTGCGCTAGTGTAGCCTACCTCGTATCCGAACAGTGGTATCAGAGCCGTAGCTGCTTTATTTTGGATTCGGGATGTGTGCATATGGAGATATGCGAGTTTTTAGTTTGATCTATGTCCTGGTTTCGTGCTCTTGCTGCAATGGTAGTATAACAACATACTCCTACCGGTCGGTTTCCGCCATCGGAGTTAAGTGATACACGTAATTCCAGTTGCAGTGAGCGAAGATCAATATGATTGGTCGAATCGAAATCCAGGGTCATACGCCAGGCGCATTAGATGTGCAATAGTAGATGGGATCTACTACCGGGGTCGGGATTTTGCCGTGTGCGTACGCTTCGGTAAATCAGCCGTAACTTTTCAGTACGATCTCGGATCGGGGCGAATTTTATATGAAAATTGATCTACAGAAAAAGTTACACATGAAATTCAACCGCTTTGCCGTTTTCGGTGAAATTAGATTTCCCAAATTCGGCTTGGAAGATGGAGTTTCGGGCATTCGAAGTTTGGAACGTTAGGACGCTTAACTCTGTTTTGCAGGATGTATGTATGTATCTTGTGATTAGTATGACCCCTTTGTGTATGTCATGCATGTGTGTAACTCATTCGTGACCTGTGTGTCGCGCGTACGGCAACATGGCAGGAGCCATATGTGTTGTCACCTTAATGTATTCAATGGTCTGCGTACCAATCTGTGATGATCCAAGCAACTATGTAATCTTCATTACTAGCTTCCTTACTAGCTATTAGGCGTAATAGCATGTTCTAGTTCTTGGAGGACTCATCACCAAGAGGATGGCGCACATGGAACATGGAGATGGAGATCACCATGGTGAACAGGTTCTATGGAGATCACCATATGAAAATGGGCCATACTGTGTCACAACTGTGTGAATGCTATTCTGTTTATGTTTTACTTTCTGCATGCTGTGATGTTAGAAGTAGAACGATCCCTCACAAAGTTTAAGTTAGTATGACCTCCCAACTAAAACTTGCACCGTCCCATGTCTTATACAATTAGTGGTGGGTCTATGAAAATAGGGTGCCACTAGTTTTCCTTGATTAGACGGGTTTGTGTTGGACACTTACACGCATAAGGGTTGGTTTGCTTAACAAGGTTAACTTAACGGTTAAGGACCTTGGGGCATAAAGGTTGGACGCCGAGACATGGAGATGTCACCCAACAACAGGAGTCATATGTGATACGATTAGCAAAAGTTGCTTACCGATCTACCTTGTTTGCTAGCGGTGATGCTAAAGCTCACTAGTAGACTTGTTAGTTGTGGACCCTAAATCACTAAGTATCAATAGAGGGATATTGATTTTAGTGGGAGTAGATTCTGTTAAAATAGTTTAATGTGATTTGCTCTATCATGGATACGTTTGTCTTAGTGTATTTAGCATTACTTTTGTTGTAGATTAAATGGCACCTAGCAACACCACCACATCGTTTGCTTTGCGTTCGGTCCTTGAGAAGGACAAGTTGAATGGAACAAACTACTCGGATTGGATCCGTAACCTGAGAATTGTTCTCAGGGCCGATAAAAAGGAAGATGTTCTAGACACCCCACTACCACCAGTACCTGCTGATGATGCATCTGCTGCCTTTAAGGCTGCTTACAAGAAGGCATTTGATGCTAATCTTGAGGTAAGCTGCCTTATGCTTGCTTGCTGCAGATGCAGTTCGAAACAAATCATGAGGCACACGATATGATCGTGGCGCTCAAGGACATGTTCCAGACACAGGCTAGGACTGAAAGGTTCAATGTGTCCAAAGCCTTTCTGGAGTGCAAGCTAGCAGAAGGCGCAGCAGTAGGACCACATGTAATCAAGATGGTTGGTTACACTCAGCAATTGGAGAAGCTGGGCTTCCCAATGGGCAAAGAGTTGGCCACTGACTTCATTCTTTCATCTCTTCCGCCTAGCTATGCGAACTTCATCTCGAACTACCATATGCATGGGACGGAGAAGGGTCTGAATGAACTGTGTGGTATGCTCAAGACACCAGAGGTAGACATTAAGAAAAGCGCTAGTACCAGCCATGTGATGGCTGTACAGAACAAGCCTACCTTCAAGAAGAAGGGCAATTCTTGGAAGAAGAAGGGTAAGGCTGGAGTGTCCAAGCCAAACCCAGCGCCCAAGGCTAAAGCTGGACCTACTCCAGATAAAGAGTGCTTTTATTGTCACGAACCTGGTCACTGGAAGAGAAACTGCAAGCAGTACCTAGCTTCGTTGAAGAATGGCGGAAGTAAGAGTACTTCTACCTCAGGTACGCTTGTTGTTAATGTTATAGACAACATTTTTCTCACTGATACAATTATTAATTCTTGGGTCTTTGATACTGGATCGGTTGCTCATATTTGCAATTCGATGAAGGGAATGATAAGAAGTAGAAGCGTGGAAAGAGGAGAAGTTGATTTCCACGTGGGCAATAATGCAAGAGTTGCTGCGTTGACTGTCGGGATGATGCAACTCCACCTCTTGTCAGGATTTATTATGGAGTTGAATAATTGTTATTTCGTTCCTAGTTTAAGTCGAAACATTTTGTCTCCTTCATGCTTGATGAAGGATGGTTATTCATTTGCGAGTGAAAACAATGGTTGTGTAATCTCTAAGAATGATATGTTTATGGCTTTTGCACCCATTGTGAATGGATTATTTGTTTTAAATCTTGATGGTTCACCTGTCTGTAACGTAAGTGTTAAAAGGCCTCGGCCTAATGATTTGAGTCCTACCTACTTGTGGCATTATCGTTTGGGTCATATAAGTGAAAAGCGCATGAAAAAGCTCCATTCTGATGGACTTCTAACTTCGTTTGATTTTGAATCATATGAGACATGTGAGGCTTGCTTGCTAGGCAAGATGACCAAGACGCCTTTCACAGGATTTCCTGAGAGAGCAGTAGACTTGTTGGAACTCGTACATAGTGATGTATGCGGACCAATGAGCACGACGGCTAGAGGAGGATTCCAATACTTCATAACTTTCACTGATGATTTTAGTAGATATGGCTATGTCTACTTGATGAGGCACAAGTCTGAAACCTTTGAAAAGTTCAAGGAATTTCAGAATGAAGTTGAAAATCAGCGTGGCAAGAAAATTAAGGCCTTACGATCTGATCGTGGAGGCGAGTATTTGAGCCACGAGTTTAGCAATCATCTAAAGAGTTGCAGAATTGTTCCACAACTTACGCCGCCTGGAACACCTCAGAGAAACGGTGTATCCGAGCGACATAATCGAACTTTGTTAGACATGGTTCGATCAATGATGAGCCAGTCGGACCTACCGTTGTCATTTTGGGGATACGCTCTAGAAACAGCAGCTTTCACACTTAATAGGGTACCATCTAAATCCGTAGTTAAGACACCATATGAGATGTGGACTGGAAAGGTTCCCAGTTTGTCTTTTCTAAAGATTTGGGGATGTGAAGTGTTTGTCAAGTGACTTCAGTCGGATAAGTGCATTTTCATGGGATATCCAAAGGAAACTTTGGGATATTATTTCTACAACCGGTCAGAGGGCAAAGTGTTTGTTGCTCGGAACGGGGTTTTCCTAGAGAAAGAGTTTCTCAAAGGAGAAAAGAGTGGAAAGACAGTGCATCTTGAAGAAGTTCAATATGAGCTGATCGGGCAAGAATCAATGAGTGATGCTAACGTAGCAGAACAAGTTGAGATACCCATGGCAAGAGAAGCACCATCACAACCACGAAGGTCGGCAAGGCTCCGCGAAATGCGGGAAATATTTTTGTTGGACAATGATGAGCCTGCGACATATGCAGAAGCAATGATGGACCCAAACTCCGAGAAATGGCAGAGTGCCATGCAATCCGAAATAGAGTCCATGGGAGACAATCAAGTTTGGAACTTGGTTGACCCGCCTGATGGTGTTAAAGCCATAGGGTGCAAGTGGATCTATAAGAAGAAAAATGACATGGATGAAAATGTTCACATCTATAAAGCACGACTTGTCGCAAAATGTTTTCGACAAGTTCAAGGAGTTGACTACGATGAGACTTTCTTGCCCGTAGTGATGCTTAAGTCCATTCGGATTATTCTAGCTATAGCTACATATTTTGATTATGAGATATGGCAGATGGATGTCAAGATAGCTTTCCTAAATGGAAACCTAGCTGAGGACGTGTATATGATACAGCCTGAGGGTTTTGTCGATCCAAAAAATGCTGGAAAGGTATGCAAGCTTCAAAGATCCATTTATGGATTGAAGCAAGCATCTAGGAGTTGGAACATTCGTTTTGATGAAGTGGTCAAAGGGTTTGACTTCACCAAGAACGAAGAAGAGTCTTGTGTTTACAAGAAGGTTAGTGGGAGCTCTGTAGTATTTCTAATCTTATATGTGGATGACATATTGCTGATTGGAAATAACATTCCTATGCTTGAGTCCGTAAAGACTTCACTGAAAAATAGTTTTTCGATGAAGGACTTAGGGGAAGCGGCATATATTTTGGGCATTAAGATCTATAGAGATAGATCAAGAAGGCTTATAGGATTAAGCCAAGATACTTACATTGACAAAGAGTTGAAGCGGTTCAGCATGGAAGAGGCAAAGAAAGGGTTCTTGCCTATGTCACATGGCATACATCTCAGCAAGACTCAGTGTCCTTCGACTACTGATGAGCGGGATCGCATGAGTAGAGTGCCATATGCCTCGGCTATTGGATCTATCATGTATGCAATGATAAGTACTCACCCAGATGTTTCATATGCGCTAAGTATGACAAGCAGAGCTAGTCTGATCCAGGTGAGAGTCACTGGACAGCGGTGAAAAACATTCTTAAGTACTTGAGAAGGACTAAAGATATGTTCCTCGTCTATGGAGGTGAAGAGGAGCTCGTTGTAACAGGTTACACCGATGCTAGTTTCCAGACCGACAGGATGATTCAAAGTCACAATCAGGATTTGTGTTCACGCTAAATGGTGGTGCTGTTAGTTGGAAGAGTTCCAAGCAGGAGACGGTGGCCGATTCTACGACAGAAGCCGAGTACATCGCGGCTTCAGAAGCCGCGAAGGAGGGTGTTTGGATAAGGAATTTCCTCATTGAGCTTGGTGTGTTCCCGAATGCGTCCAGCCCATTGAATCTCTACTGTGATAACAATGGGGCAATTGCGCAAGCAAAGGAGCCAAGGAACCACCAGAAGAACAACACACGTAATGCGGCGATTTCATCTCATTCGAGACTTCGTCAACCGGGGTGAGATCAAGATATGCAAAATACACACGGATCTGAACATTTCTGATCCGTTGACAAAACCACTCCCACAGGCTAAGCATGATGCGCATGTAAGAGCTATGGGTATTAGGTACCTTCTAGATTGACTCTAGTGCAAGTGGGAGACTGTTGGAGGTATGCCCTAGAGGCAATCATAGAGATGATGATATTCCATTTGTATACATGATTTATATTGTGTTCCTTGAATATCCATTAAAGGCTACTTGAATTGATTTGCAATTATGTGAATTGTGTGTGAAACTCTTTTACTTGTATGGTTATTCTAAAGTTGTCCCTAGTCGGAGTTCATGTGAGGACACACATGAATATTAGACTAGCACATGTATTAGTTGATGACTATGTTTCACAAGTCATGGACATGGAGATGTTGAACTAATAATGTGAGCACATGTGGAGACATGTGCTGGGACTGACCCAACACGAGAAGTAGTTCTCTCTTTACACAAAATATACGCTTTGTCCTTAGACCTAAGATTGTCGCATGTACTCAAGATGTGGATCGACTTACTTAGGGGCTATCAAACGCTACGCCGTAACAGGGTAGTTATAAAGGTAGCTTTCGGGTTTGTCAAGAAGCATGCTTTGAGACATGGTCAATCAAGATGGGATTTGCCCCTCTCTGATTGAGAGTGATATCTCTGGGCCCCTTGAGTGATCGGATCCGAAAATGCATGGCCATGCTACGTACGGTTAAGAGTTAACCTACAATGGGATTACGAATCACATGATCGAGAAAGAGCGGTCGGCTTGAAGCTAGACCAAATATCGTGAGGCAAAGGGAATAGCATGTATATAATGTTGTGATGGTTCGTCTGATATGATCTTCGTGTGCGTATAGGAGTCGGCACGTCTTGCTAGAGGCCGCTACCGACTATTGGACCGAGTAGGAGTACTCGGGCCATGTCTATACGTATCCGAACCCATAGGGTCACACACTTAAGGGGCTGGAAGCCCAATTCGGATGTGATCCGAGTTGGATTAGGTTTAGAAGTACTAATGGGCCTCGGACCCAGAGGCCTGTTAGGAACCTCTATAAATAGAGGGGTGGGGGCGCCCTAGGGTTTACACCTTTTTGGCGAAACACATCTGCCGCGCCTCCTACGCCCTCGCCTGTTGCAACTCACGGATCTAGCAATCCGGCTTGCAAAGCTTCCTCCCTGCACGTGTGGATACCTTGGAGGTGTTGTGCCTGCAGCACTTGGACGAGCCGCCGACGAGCCACGACGAACCACCGACGAGCGACGATGAGCCGACGACGAGCCGCGGCACGAGGGCGATCTTGCTGTACGTGGACGAGCTGGTGAGGAGCTGCTGGACGTCGACGTGATACGTACGACTACGCTGATCCACTTCGCTGCATCGACGTGAATCTACATCTTCCGCACTAGTAGTGCGTCGAGTGGTAATCCCGTGATCCTTATACGACAGTTTTCCTGGTTTACGCGGTAGAAAATTTTGTTTTGTGCTAGTGTAGCCTACCTCGTATCCCAACAGGTATCGTGTATCGACGTTAGATTTATCGTTATTTTCCGCTGCATTTGAACTCTGAACTACTTTATGTTTTGAACTTGGTTTGTAATAAATAATTTGGGACCTCTGTAATATTTGACCTATATTGTTGTAATATCTGAGCTCGTCTTCGTACGGGTTTTATATGCTTGTTTCGATCATAAATACGTGATTGTATCAGGTGAAACCCGATAGACTACTATCTTGATCCTATTAAACTGTCGGTTCGCATTTGAGGCGATGTTTAGCACACTTTAGCCGGGTTAATTTGGATGGTTCTCCCACAGCTGGTATTAGAGCAAAAACCATACACCAGAGAAAGCAACGAGCCTTAAAAACTTATTTCGATAAAACTTGCCCAGCAAAATCACGTTTGAAAAATGTGTTGGTTCGCTAAGGATGAAATATAGTCCGTGAAGCCCTAGGGGATAGGAGTTGATCAAGTGGCTAAATAACTTATTGGTTATATTATACCGACTTCCAGCACATTACTTTCAGTCAAAACTTACTTTCTTACACAATGGTTGGCGCAGGGGTACGGCAATTGCTGTAACGTACCCACAGCACCATATGAAAATATGGTGGTGGTACATAAAAAGATGGTTGGCGCAGGGGTACAATGATTGCTATAATGTACCCACGGCATCATATGAAAATATGATGGCGGCACATAAAAAGTGAATACGCTATCTCGACGTATGAACATTGTCCGTACAACGAAAATCATGCAGATACCGTTTCTATAGTGAACGGTAATGAATGGGGACATTTTAGTGAGTGCTGGCATGAAAGGTTCAATTTGTACAAAATGATCTTATGCAAGTACACTAACCGCGACTACATTAAGTTAACAAACGGTTAGAAATTTGGCTAGGTATTATAGGGAGGGCTGTAAATTTATACCACGCCACCAGCACTTACCCCGTAAGTCCAAGTATTTGGCAAATCTTTGAATTTGTGAGGATATATAGATCGTGCATGCATCATGTTAAAAACCTATAAATTGGAAATTGGAACAACTTTTTCATAGAACTTTTGGATGGATAACATATCAACCTAATGCAACTCCCACAAAAGTTATTGCCGATCACCTAAGCATTTTCTAGCTGTCAACAAACTGAAACTACCTAATGTTGGAATTTTTCGAGCTATCAAATGATCTTTGTTCCAGAAATATCCTATAAGAAAGTGGTTCCAAAATTATCATGGGTTATTCTGTAAAAATATCATAAAATTTGGCAAGCTAGAACTCAAATTACCCCAGAATTGGTAAACCACTGGCTGCTGAAAATTTCTGGGTTCACAGCCGACCAAAGTTAAATTTTTCAATTACATTAGGATCCATTTTTGTCCAGTGTCATAAAAGAAAAGTTATAGATAACGTGGTATAGAACCTTTTGGTAAAATTTCATGATTTTTGGATGAGTATCTTAGGAGTTATGGTCAGATTAGTAATACATAGTTACAGAAAATTCCAGGTCATACCACAGTAGGGAAATCCAAGTTTTGACCCTTTTAGATGCTGTTTGAGCAAAAGTTTTGACTAACAAACTTGTGACCAAATACCTAAGAAACATTCAAGTAAAATTTGGGAGCTTTTGGATGGGTACTTCTTGAGTTATGGCTATTTTTCTATCTATCCAGAAATCTGTTCTCACTCTTGGATAAGTGATTTTCCTAGCTCCCACACACTCCCTCGATTTTTGTTTTCTTCAAATGGCTGACCCCGTCTACGTCGTGGTGGATATGGATGAACGAGTTCACTCTGACTGCCTACACTTTGAGGACTTTCCTTCCATCGTGTGGGGTGTCTTGAGCTCGGTGGGATACACTACCCCTCCCCGCTACGTGGGACAGCAGTACGAGGAGCGCGGAGTGCCCCGTTGCTGCGTGCACCTCACACTTCTTCCCCACCTAGCGCACCCTGAGTGGCCGACCTTGGAGGTCGAGACTCTTGGGTACTGCCTCGATGACACCTGGGAGGCGACTGCTCTTCAGGGGCTCACTACTTTCTATAGTCAGCACCCCGAGGAGGTTGCTATCTCTCCCGTAGGGCTATTTCCGTCTCCACAGGCAGACGACCCTATGTGGCTTGACAGGATGGACCACATGGATCTTCACTTCAGCACAGTGCATGAATGCACTATACCATCTGCAGGCTCTCTAGGGCAAGGTAATAGCCCAGTTGTATGATCTGGCACAGATGAATCAGATCATGTTGAATGATAGGAACAGCTAGATGGTCAACCTCTCAATTGCGTTGGTTGACAAGGACACAAGGATTGCCTAGTTGGAGGCTCAGGTGGGAGAGCTTCAGACAGAGCTGAGTGACAGAGTGGCTGCTATTGATTTATTGGAGGATCAGATTCATGACCTCAACATGGAGTTGGAGGACGCAAATGATCATATTGAGATGCACCACCAATAGGAGGCAGCTATGCAGGCCTCTCCAACCGTCATGGAGGAGGATGAGGATCCCGAGGAGATGGAGGGTGTCTCCGGTATGGACGTGGAGAGCGGAGCACCACAGCTACCACCTTGGGGAGCTCACTCCCTGATGCTCAGTGTATCTTCAGTCAATGATTTGGATGACTTAGCACAAAGTCACGTTAGACATTACAGCACGGGCTATCGAGATAAATTCACCCACACATGGAGCTTCCACACTTTACTTGCCATCTCAAGAATGCATAAATTTGTGTGCTTATTTGGCAATAGGGTCCCAACTAGAAGAAATTCTTGTGGTATGCGAGTATGCCGATGTTTTTCCGGATGATTTGCTAAGAATGCCACTAGATAGGGACATTGAGTTTGCCATTGAACTACAGCCAGGCACTGCACCTATCTCGAAAAGACCCTACAGAATACCGCTTGTGGAATTGCCAGAATTAAAAACCCAACTTCAAGAGCTACTAGATAAGGGTTTTATTCGCCCAAGCACATCACCTTAGGGTTGCCCAGCTCTCTTTGTAAAGAAAAAGGATGATAGTTTGAGGGTGTGGGTAGATTACCGACCTCTCAATGCGGTGACTATCAAAAATAAATATCCACTACCCCATATTGATGTCCTCTTTGATCAACTCACCGGAGCCAGAGTGTTCTCCAAAATTTATCTCTGCTCTAGCTATCATCAAATTAAGATCCGGCCAAGTGACATCCCTAAGACCGCCTTCTCTACTCGATATGGATTTTATGAGTACTTAGTCATGTCTTTCGGGCTCACGAATGCTCCTGCCTACTTCATGTATCTCATGAATTCGGTGTTTATGCCTGAGCTTAACAAGTTCGTTGTGGTCTTCATTGATGACATCCTCATATATTTCAAAAATGAGGAAGAGCATGCTCAACACCTCCGCATTGTTCTTCAATGCCTTAGAGATCATCAACTTTACGCCAAATTCTCTAAGTATGAATTTTGGTTGGATAGTGTGAAATTCTTGGGACACACCATCTCTAGTGAGGGCATAGCCGTTGATCCAAGCAAGGTACAAGAGCTGATGGACTGAAAGCCACACACTTCCATTCATCAAAATAGAAGTTTTCTTGGTTTGGCAGGCTATTATCATCGTTTCATTCTGGACTTCTCAAAAATAGCCAAGCCAATGACCGAGTTGTTAAAGAAAGGGGTCAAGTTCGTATGGAGTGAGAAGTGTGAAGAAGCTTTCCACACTTTGCGAAAACACCTAACTTCAGCACCAGTCTTAGCTCAACATGATAATACCAAGCCCTTTGACGTTTACTGTGACGCCTTTGGCACTAGTCTTGGATGTGTTCTTATGCAAGACAATCGAGTCATTGCTTATGCTTCACATGCAGTTCAGCCCCACAAGTAGAATTACCCGACACATGACCTTGAGCAAGCAGCGGTGATTCATGCTCTGAAGATCTGGAGACATTATTTGATGGGTGCTCATTGCAATATCTACACCGATTATAAAAGTCTCAAGTACATCTTTACCCAAGCTGATCTAAATATGCGTCAAAGGAGATGGTTGGAGTCAATTAAGGATTACAATCTCAAGGTGCACTATCACCCCGAGAAGGCCAATGCGGTTGCGAACGCATTAAGCCGCAAGACTCATTGCAATTGCCTTTCCATAGAAACCTTTACGAAAACCTTGTGTCATGAGATGAGGAAGCTTAATTTGGAAATTATCCCTCAAGGCACAATGAATCACATCTCTATCGAACCTACCCTGCACGATCAAATCGTTATGGCACAGCTAGAGGATGAAGAGATAAAAATTATAAAGCAAAGGCTCTGTCAAGGGGACGAGAGATATAAGTGTTTCCCCTAAGACTGGAAGGGAGTTGTATGGTTTTAGGACCGCTTGGTTGTTCCAGAAAGTCGAAATCTCCGAAAGCAAATCCTGGATGAGGCACATCTCTCAAAGTTCTCTATCCACCCGGGTAGCACCAAAATGTACCAAGACCTTAGACAAAATTTTTGGTGGACTGGGATGAAAAAGAGAAATTGCTCAATATGTGTCGGAATTCAACACTTGTCAAAGAGTAAAAGCAAGGCACTTAAAAGTAGCCGATACTCTTCAACCATTGCCTATACCATCATGGAAATGGGAGGACATAAGTATGGATTTCATTGTTGGGTTGCCCCACACCTCTCAGAAGCATGATTCCATATGGGTTATAGTTGATAGACTTACCAAAATAGCACATTTTATCTAGTTCAAACAACCTACTCAGCCAAGAGATATGCCGAGATATATCTTGATCGCATAGTTTGCCTACATGGAGTGCCCAAAACGATCATCTCAGATCGAGGTACTCAGTTTGTGGCATGCTTCTGGGAACAGTTGCAAGCTTCTCTTGGCACCAAAGTAATTCGCAGCTCGACCTATCACCCTCAAACAGATGGACAAACTGAAAGGCTAAATCAAATCCTTGAAGACATGCTTCGAGCTTGCATCATTCATTATGACAAAAACTGGGATAAATGCTTACCTCCAGCGGAGTTTTCTTAGAACAACAGCTATCAAGCTAGTTTGAAGATGGCACCATTTGAGACCTTGTATGGTCATAGATGTCAAACTCCATTGAGTCGGTCCCAAGTCGGAGAGTGGAAGTATTTGGGCTAGATTTGGTAATTGAGGCGGAAGAAAAAGTGAGGGTAATACAAAAACACCTTAAAGCCACCCAATCTAGGCAAAAGAGGTTTTTTGACAAGAGGAGGAAACCCTTGCAATTCGAAGTTGGTGACCATGTCTACCTTCGAGTTTCACCAACCAAAGGTGTGCAAAGGTTCGGAGTAAATGGAAAACTAGCTCCTCGATACATTGGTCCCTATGAAATCACTAAAATTTGTGGTCCCGTTGCCTATCGAGTGAAGCTTCCACCTAGACTATCAGCAATCCACGATGTCTTCCATGTCTCTCAACTTAAAAAATGTGTTCGAGTTCCAATCAAGGTTATCGAACAAGAGGAAATATGGGTAGAACTGGATCTTTCTTATATTGAGTTTCCCATTAAGATTCTTGATCGCAAGGAAAGAAGAACTAGGAGGCAACTGGTAAGAATGTTCAAAATTCAATGGAGCCATCATACTGAAGATGAGGCAATGTGGGAAACTGAAGAATTTCTCAACAAAAACTTCCGTGGTTTCCTATTCGAACAGAAAGGTACACGCACATCCACACTAGTTTTAATCACCCGAATCTCGGGACGACATTCTTTTTAAGGGGGGTAGGCTGTGACATCCCTAGTGATTAAGAGACTAAATCAAAGAATCATTAAAGTGATTAAGAAACAAATCAAACTAACTCCAAATTGGCTAAGTGTTAATCTCAAAGACAAATCAAATTGCTAAGTGTTGAACCCCTTTAATGGTGCTCACTTGGGCAGAAAATAAAAATACATTTTGTATAAAAACTCAATTTTTGGCCAATATAAAAGTGTTAGATCTCTCCAAATTGAATAACTTTCATAATTAGAACTTTTTCTGATTTTGAGTGGAAGGTATTCAAAAACTAGGTTGAAGTTCGGCCAAAAACCCACGACCGTGACACACCGCGCTGGCGCAAGCCGCGCCACCGCCGACCACTCACGCGCGCTCGCCCGCTGCCACCATCGCCCCGCCACCACCTGCCTTGCCAATGCACGAAGACACCCCGCCCTGGCGTCTCACTCCCCCTTCCTCCCATTTGCCGCTATAAAAGGGCGGCTGCCCATACCGCCGGCTGCCCTTCACACCTCCGCCGCCCACCATTGACACCGCCTCGTGGAGCCCTCCCCTCTGGCCACCACCATCGCGTCCAAGAATCCAAGAGCCCTTCTCGAACCTCACTGCCCCTCCCCAGCCCCACAGCCGACCACCACCGCTGCCACCCTCGCAGCAATCCGAGATGAAGCGGCGCACTTGCTACCGCTCCGCTGGGCGCCGCCACCGGCCACCCTCTGACCTAAAGCTCCACACCGGCAAAGTCACTAGTGAGCCCCTCATCACTTTCCCGCCCTTAGCTTGCGCCCCCGTGGCCGGACCTCGCCGGAATAGCGCCACCCGCGCCGCCAGTCAGCCCTAAGGGCCACATTGCAAGCTAAATTTTTATCCTAGGGTCTTTAGTGCAAAAACGTAGGGGCCTCACTATGAGATTTTGAAAAGTCTAAGGGGGGTTCTGTATAAGTGAAGACCCATATTTGAATAAAATACATTTAAGTGGCTACAAACTTGGAAAATGCATAGAAAATTGTAGAAAAATGATAAAAATGTGAAACTTATTTTCTTGAGTCCCGATATCTAGTTTATTTCAAAAATGTTTATGTGCATGTTACTGTCACATATATGATGCTATAATTTATTTTGTTCTAAACTTGTTAAATGCCTTATAAATCATGTGATGGTCTAAAAATTGTGAAACCAATTTTGTTAGCTTCCATTTAACATGCATGATCCAGATCTGCAACTTATGTTAGTAGAATCTATGGTGTTCATACTATTTTAAATCTAATTGCCTATCTGTTGTCTTCATATTGTTATTTGCATGATAATTAGTGGAACATCGATACAAAATAAATTTTGTTAGACTCTGGAAGCTCATGCTTGATTAGTAAAAATACTTATTGCTGTGAAATATGTGTTTTAGTTTCTTAATAAAATTCATGTTTTTTAATCTCCTTATTGTGGGATAAATAGTTTTCTTTCTCATAAAACCCTGAAAAGTTCACAGTAGCATATGTTAGTGTTGGAAATCCTTCTGTAAAATTTGTGGAAGTAAATGAATGATAAAACTCTAGTTAAAAATCATTCCTCATAATCTTAAATATAACAATATTTGATTTTTAGTAAATTCTGTGGTTGTAAAATTCATCTCAAATTTTTACAATAGATATCTTTTGTAGGTAGAAACCTCCTGTAAAAATATCATGTTCATATCTTAACAGATGCTTCCTAAAACATTTATTCATGTTGAAAGCTAGCTTAACGATTAATAATAATTACTATTAGGACTTGTAGGCTCACAAGTAATTATTTGTGCTTTTCATCAATAAAATGATCACTCCTAAAAAGGTTGCTAAATAGTTTCAACATGACACCACCTATTGTCTTTTGAATAATACGTTTCTAAGAATTTTATATGTGTACACAATCACTATCAAAATAAAAGTTATGTTTTCTTTCCAACCAACCTTGTTTTGTGAACAAAAGAAATGTTATAAACTTGTCTAGGTGAATGTGGCCAAAAGGAAAGAAAGGTTTATAAACTTATCTAGGTGAATGTGGTCGAAAATACACCCTATGCTTTTGTAATGATTAACAAGATGAAACCTATGTCAAGAAAGATTATAAATGAAATCTTATGCATGAGCATCTCGTGTAGAAGCTAACCTCACGGACGGAACTTACGAGCTCATCCCAGCACCTGAAGAAGGACACTCTCCTACTGAGATGAACCTAATCGAGGCGACTCAAGAACCGAATCAAGATTTGAAAGAGGCCAAGGCTAACCTAGGATAAGAAGGCAAGCCCCGAAGTATAACCTTGGTTTCTAATGTTATACAATATTCTTATTGCTTATGTTTGTGCATTACGTTCATAGGAGTTGTATTGAAACCCTAGTTGCATGCTCCTAGTACCTATGTTTTGAATACTAGCATGTTAAGCCGCGTAGTTGCTATGCTAAATAGGGACACGGTAAAAGTCGAGTGATTTCCTATCACTCGCGAGCTATAGGAGTTGCCTGTTTACTTATGTTGGAATCATAAGGTTGACGGGCGGTGCTTGGTACTATGTTCTTGAAATTGTGGATGCCCCGTCTCCATAGAGGAAAAATTTCTAAGGTCAAACCATGTCGGATCGTGGTCAAGTGTTTGAAAGTATTAAACACATGTTGAGACAATGGGCAATCAAGAAGCCTAGTACCTGATTGAACTGGCGTGGACCTTTACCTCACTCTCTTTGGAACCGGGTTCCCATGAGGCCTCATGTGGGTACAAGTGCAGCCACGACACGGCGTCGTTCCATGGAACGGTAGGGCCTTGTATCCGAGGGAAGTGGGCTCCAGACAAGCGCTGGGGATCAATGGGAACTGTTGATAATATGTGAACCCATTGCGGTATGCATATCTCATGTATTTAGATCAACCTTGCAAGGTTAAGAAATTTGATTCGAATCGTCTGCTTCTCACAGTTGGAAACTACTTGATCACTATTTTGCACTGAGTAAGAAGATGAACAAGTATGATGCTTAATATTTATGCTTGATTAAATTGCTTGTTCTTCCATGCTTGCATAGAGTAGGTGCTTATCTAGAATGGTTAATCAACTAGAAATTGATGCTAAAACTTAAAAGTAAGGATCCACTTTAGAAGCTTTTGGTAAAAACAAACGCCTCAACCAAGAAGCCTTGCATGTCTAGGAGTTGGTGGATTAGATACCATCTGGTGGGTAAGTCTTGCGAAGTATTAGTATACTCAGCCTTGCTTGTGGCTATGTTTTCAGGTAATGATACTGATGATGTGGTTGCTAGTGTTACTTGGCCTTACCAGCTCCCTCCGTGATGGACGGTTGAGTGGGACCCATCCTCGGTGGGCGACGAATGTGGTGAGTGATATCATGGATGGCTTCACCATGGTATTGTGTATCAACATTAGATTTATTGTTATTTTCCGCTGCATTTGAACTTTGAACTACTTTATGTTTTGAACTTGGTTTGTAATAAATAATTTGGAACCTCTGTAATATTTCACCTAGATTGTTGTAATCTCTAGGCTACTTTATGAGTATTGTATGCTTGTTTCGATCGTAAATACATGGTTGTATCGGGTGAAACCCGATAGACTACCATCTTGATCCAATTAAAGTGTCGATTCACATTTCAGGTGATCTTTAGCATACTTTAGCTGGGTTAATTTGAGTGGTTCTGCCATAGCTGGTATTAGAGCAAAAAGCATACACCAGAGAAAGCAATGAGCCTTAAAAACTTATTTCAATAAAACTTGCTCAGAAAAATCGCTTCTAAAAAATGCGTTGGTTTGCTAAGGATGAAATATAGTCTGTGAAGCCCTAAGGGATTATGGGTTGATTAGGTGGCTAGCTGACTGATTCGTTATATTATACTGACTTATTGGTTAATTTGGGTGGTTCTGCCACAAGAACCGATGCCGTAGCATAGATCAACTAAGCTATACAAGGTATATATGCACACAGAGTATGTACTAAAGCATGGTCTCATACATGAGAGTATATAAGCCTATTCTATGATAGCAAGGGTATACGACTAGCATACGAGCGTATAAGCCTAGAAAATTAACATAGCAAGGGTATAAGACTAACTGATGCATATAAGAACCAAGCACAACACTATATAAAGAAAATATATACTTTGAATAGAATAAAGTCAACCTAGGAATAAAAGATACAAGAGCCATACCCTAGACTCCAAGGAGACCTGGAACCTGAAGTAGAGCTACTATTGCCTAACTCCACTAACTTGGAAACTAAGAGGGAGAGAGTGATTCACTTGTGGTGTGTGTCCTAAATGGAGCCCCTACCCTCATATATATAGGGTCATGGAGGCGGTTTACAGGAGGAATATTTGAGGGAATCCTCCATAACCGATGTAGGGAAGCCATCACCTCGCCACGTGGAGGCTAATTAGTAAAGGAGCTAGAGGCGATTCAGCCGATCCAAGGGTTTGATCGAACCCCTAGTGGCCCCTCTTGCAACCACCTTCGCGTGGTAGTCTAACATGTGGGTCCTAATGGCGGTTGTGTGTGTTATCCGGTGGATTGAGGCAGTTGTGGTACTTGTGAGCCCTTCAATCTATGGGATGCACATGTGGCAACCTTCCATTGGTTAGAAGTGTGTTTCTTGGATCCATAGGGTGTGCTTTTTCCATCCTTTTATGCTTTTCACCTACAACCAAATAATCTTCAAGGACAAGTGGAAGTACATTATTCGATACCAAATATGCGTGTAAGAAATTCTAATACTTCTTTTTTTCTTGAGTATATTGACGGTCATATTTGGTACTTAATGACCATCAACAACTCCCCCAAGCTAGCCCTTTGCTCGTCTCAAGCAAATGCTAAGACTTAGATTGGTTGATCAGGAGTTGCTACTATGTTGTATTCCAAACTTATGCCAAGCCAACAACAAAATATTCTACCTAGAATTGAATAAGTTGGCATTGAACTTACCTCTTACCTTACTTATGTGGGGCATGTAGCTCCACCTTGTCTTGGGCAGTTGAGAGATAGACCAGTTTCATAGATCACCAGTAACTCATCCTTTGATAAGCTATCAATCCGGAGGTTTTTGCCAAGTTTTTCAAAAGAAATCAAAGTTCCTCAAATGATACTCTCGGATCCCTCAATGTGTATGATTCCTCACCAAGGCATAGGATTGCCTTTCTTTCACAACCTACTCCTAATAGGCTTATAATGTGGAGCTGTAGGTGCGAAGGAATGAAGGCATACCTGCGAAGGAATGAAGGCATACCTTTTCCTCATGTATTGCTAAGTCAAAGACCAGATCCTTTGGAGAAGCAAGTCATACAACCTTATCAAGATGTGCATGTGTGTGGATGGTGAATGGTATATGGACTCCGTTTTGTATGATCCTTCTCTCTCCTTTGCTTTTTCTCTAGGGACATGGGCTATCTTTTTCTTTCTTTTTTTTTCTTTTTTTCATCATGCTTTCATGAGCATGTTCTTTATTTCTTTTTGCATAGCCCAAGTCTCTTTTGCAAGGATACTTTTAGAGAGAGAGGTCATAGAGCAACATGGTGCTTTATTTTGTGGATGGATGAAATGATGATTGCTAACTTCTTTTTGCATAGCCCAAATCTCTTTTGCAAGGATACTTTTAGAGAGAGAGGTTATAGAGCAACATGGTGCTTTATTTTGTGGATGGATGAAATGATGATTTCTAACTTCCAGTGTAGAAGTTTAGCATATGGTGGTGGCGTCTACGTGATCTTGATCATAAGAGTATGACAAGTTTCTCACTAAGGGTCACAAAAATTTGACAAAGCTCATTGAGAGAACAAGCTATGCCTATGTAACAGGATCAACATATCCCTTGGATAGGAATTTCTTATCATTGAGGAACTTATCATTTTAATATTTCAAAAATAAAACTCTAGATCACACTCTATTCTACCATATCATATCTCACAACAGCCTAGACATGGATCACACTTTTTGCCCACAAGTTTCAAGCTAAGGTTTGATCATGCAAGCCAACAAACTCAAAAAAATGGGTAGGATACTAAGTTGTGGCAAGACATATGATAGGAAATAAATAGGGTAACTATTCATCATTTCAACTATGGAGAATCTAAACATTCTTACGCACATAGGAAAAAGTAAATATTTTTGGTCTTTTATTTTTTTCAGATTTTTATTTGTTTTTATCATACATATTCTGAAAGCAGTAAAGATACAACTTACCTCTCTTTTGGAGGTCCTCCACCAAGCTAGCTTCAGGCTCACTACTGTTGGTTGGGGTTGTACGTCGTTTATCGAAAGTAAGCCCTTAGCTGCAGTGCAATTTGACAAGCGGGTGCCCAACTTGCAAAAAAAGTTCGACAAAATGGGGCAGCATTCAATTGGGCAAAAGAACTCTCCCCAAGTGGTTGCTCCCCTTGAGTTCAAACCCACGGCAAAGAGCAAAATAGAGGAAGAGAGTTTCCTTGGCTCGTTCTCCTAAGTGAAGTCAGTTGAAAGAGCTTAAGAGCCAATTCATGGGAGGAGCGAATGCCATGGTTGGGCAAGACTCCTCTTCCCCTTTACTCCTTGTAGAGCTTAGGAGAACAAATGGTCAAATACTGACCCGGGGTGACAACTAGAAGTCATTGAGGCAAATGAGGCCTAAGAGTTATTGACTCGGCTGAATCACAGATTCGATCGACACATAGTAGATCTCAAATGCTTCCCTCTTGGTACAAACTTCCTTGCAATCATGTGAGATCATGCAAGAGAAGATTTGGCCAAGTTTGCTCTAGAAAAGGACTCAAAAGTTTTTTCAAACAAATCAACTCAATTTTGTTTTAGAATTTTTTATGGAAAGGGAAAAATGGCCAAAAAAATTCCAGCACGCAAGGTTGGAAAAATCAAATATGCAAATGCAAATGTCGAGGAAATCCAAATATTGAAAAGCAAATATGCAGTTGGAGAATCAAATATGGGATAACTATCGTCTACCAATTTACCTGTCAATAAGGACTCACCAATTTTAAGTCCGATGAGTGGGACTCTTTTCCAGTGTATTCACCTTGATGATGTGGCATCTGCTTACGGAGAAGTGACTGCGGACACTTGTTCTAATTTCCACCACACCTTCTTGATATTATGAGGTTTCCTTGGTGTGGTCGGTGGCTTCTTGGACTTTCAGGGCTGCGAGTCGAGTCGCTGCCTTGGCCTCATATTCGTTCTTTGTTGCTCAATGACCAGTAGTTCTTCATGAATGAGATAAGGCTATCCATTCTAATGGGTGTCACTTCAATCTCCTTGACATGAGTGTTGATTCCCTGCTTGCTCTTGATCATGGAGCATTGCTCCTTCCTCTGACGGAACTCCAACTTCTCCTCCTTGCCATTAATGTGGAGTCAGATTACTCCATCTCCCACATCAATGCGTGCATCCACGGTGCTAAGGAACGGGCATCCAAGGATGAGCGGTGATTCCTTATCGATATCCATATCGAGCACCACAAAATTGACAGGGACGAAGCAATCCCGGATTCTCACAGGAATGTCTTTAGCAATTCTCACTAGGTACCAGACCAATGAATTGGCTAGCTACAGCTACATAAGAGCTGGAGACAAATCCGTATAATTGAGGCGATCAAAAACTACCTTGGGCATGACGCAAATGCTGGCTCCAAGGTCGCAGAGGGCATGGTGGAAGTGATGTGTCCCAATCATACAAGTGATCGTGGGACACCTCAGATCTTTCTCTTCTCAGGAAGCCGGTTGAGTATAGCTGCACTACACTCCTCCATAAACTTCACCACCTATGAAGTGGGCATTGGTCACTTGTTGCTGAGGATGTCCTTGAGGTAACGTGCATACGTGGGTACCTGCATTGCCTCCAGCAGTGGAACAATCATGTGGGTCTTTTGGATTATTTCCACAAAGCTTGTGAATTGCTTATCCACGGACGACTCCTGTTGCACTGGGGGAACAACAAGATGTTGGTGTCGAAGAAATCATGCGGTGTCATTTTCCCCTCGGGCACCTTCCTTCTTTTGGGTGCATTTCTTACCTCGAGCAGCTCCTCTGTGTTAGAGTGGCCATTGTTTGGATGCTTCAACTTCCTTCATGCCTCCCTTGCTCTTCCCTTCATGGTTAGGATATGGTGGATCGCGAGTGGTCTTACCCCCTCTCGTGATCACCGTACTAGCATTTTCACGAGAAGACTCAGGTTTCCCTGGGATCTTCCCAATCTCAGCAAAAGGAACAGTAGCGGCTAGTTGAGCTAACTGGGTTTCTAGCATTCTACTAAAACTCAGCTGGTTCTTGAAAGCAGAAGAAAGACCATAAAGTTTTATGTTGAGGCTATCCAAGGTTTTCTCGTTGGCAGCTAACTTTTTAGTAAAACTTTCATTGATCTTAGCTTGCCCAAAAATGAGATCTTTGAAGGAGAGTTGGTTAGGATTGAAAGAATTACCATTGTTACCTCCTTGGTAAGGGCATTGCTGATTCCACCCTTGGCCTCCTTGTGGGTGATATCCGTTGTTGTTGCCGTTCATGTACAACACGTCCTCCTGAGTCTCAGGGCAGTTATTCCCCGAGTGTCCAGTGTTTCCACAAACCTCACATGTCATGTGAGAATCCATAGCTTGGATGGTGTTGGACATGGCAGCTTTCTCTTTAGTGTAGTCATCCAATCACTTCATGAGGAGGTCCATTTTAGCAGTGAACATGTCCGCTTCCTTGACAGTATGCATACCTCTCTGTCGGGGTTGGAGTCGCTCATCGATCCACCCTTGATTGGAGACCATCTTCTCGATCAAAGTTATAGCAGCATCAATGGTAAGCGAGAAAAGGCTCCTCCAGTAGCAGCATCAACATGGCCTCAGGATGTCGGAGTCAACCTATTATAGAAGTTCTGAAGAATGAGCCCCTTATCCATCCCGTGGGGAGGATAGGCCAGGATGTACTCCTGAAGCCTTTCCCACACCTCAAAAATTGACTCAGTAGCTGCTTGCTAGAAACTCGAAATCCTTTCATGAAGGGTGTTGGTTTTGCCCAACGAAAAGAACTTCGTGAGGAATGCCACAGGGCATTTATCCCATGTATTGACCTCCTTACGGCTCACATAGAACCATTGCTTTGCTCTCCATAGGAGAGAGAACGAGAATAGTCAGAGATGAATAGCATCTTCACTCACCCCTCTAATGGTGAAGGTGCTGCAGAGCTCAAGGAACTATTGTAGATGGGCACTTGTGTTCTCATTGGCTTTCCCACAGAATGGGTTAGCCTGCACCATGGTAATGAGACCCGTCTTGACCTCGAAGTTGACGTTCGCAGTGTCCACCTTAGGGCCTTTTAGCACCTGAGAGGCTGAGGGAGCGGTGTACTCACGAAGAATCTTATGGGCCATAGCATTTGATGTAGATGGTACAAAGGAAGCTAGGTTGAGTGCCGAGAGAGTAATCTGAGGAGGAATGACACGAGATCGTACCCTTCTCACAAGTGACTCTGGATTCTCGGTGAAATTTGTCAGCAAGTCAAAACCATCCATACACTACTTATCTTCACATCAAAGATAGAGAAGACAATAAAGGTTAGCCTACTTGAGTAAAGATATATCAACTATGCATATAAACATATACAAAGTAAAAACTTTTAACCAGTGCCTTCCCCGGCAACGGCGCCAGAAATGCTTGTTGGTATATCTAACGATCACGAATAAATCCGCAAGCGCATGGATATACCATTGTAGCATTTCACCCAAGAGTATTCCCAAGGGTATCGTATTTCCCAAAGGAAGGCAAGTAGGTTGAAAGAATTTACTATGCATATGAGTATACCATAGATGCATAGAGACAATACTCAACGATAGGGTAAGATATGATAGATATGTAGTGTGACGCATACAGGAATTATCTCAAGATAACTAAGCTAGGGAGAAGGACTAAGAGTTAGCTCTAGGTTCATATTTACTTTCTATATACTGCACAGATCATACATGCATAACATACATACACATTGTATAAGACTCAAGCCTATTGTGGCGGAACCGTCCAAATTAACCTGACTAAAATGCACTTAAGTCACCTGACACACGATCATGCACTTTAAGCAAGTCAACTTGGTCGTTCGTCGGATTTTATCCGATAAACCACTTACTAAGGATCGAGAAGCATTGCTCACACGAAGGTGAGTGGGCACCGAGATTACAACATTACCATCACAATAACATAGTTCAACATTTTATTACATCAGAGTTTTCAAAATTCAGACCGAATTTGCAAGGTTGTAAGCAACAAGAAGTAAAACAAGCGGAAGCTAAACGTCGATACATGATATCATGATGAAGCCGATCATGACATCAATGACCCCTGTCCTCGCCGACCGAGGATGGGTCCCAAACAAGACAACACCAGCAACCACACCTCAAAAAGAAGCCACAAGCAAGGCTGAGTATACTAATACTCAACAAGGCTTACCCGTCAGGTGGTAACTACTCCACCGACTCCTAGACATGCAAGGCTTTTTGGCAGTGGGTTTGTTTTTTGCCAAAAGTGACTGAAGTTGGTCCTTACTTTCAATATTTTAGATCAAGTTCTAAGTTCATTAACCAGTCTAGATTAGCAACTTATACTAAGCAAACATAGTTTCCAAACAATTAAAGAACAATCATCAAGATTAATATCATCATCATGTTCCATCTTTACTCAGTGCAGAATAGCGATCAAGCAGTCCCAAACTGTGAGAGACAGATGAATCGATTCGAATTTATTAACTATTCATGGCGAACCTAATCTCACGACATCCGCGCACCACGAAGGGTTGCTTCATTTGTCAGTTGTCCCCATCGATCCCTTAGGCACGTGTCAGGGCCAACTGCCTTTGGCATGCAATGCTCCATAATCCCGGCCTCTGCCGTACTACGATCGCACTTGCACCCACATGATGCACCATGGGAACGACGTTCCAAGGACAGCCGGAGGGTATGCCACACCCCAGTTCAATCAGAAACTAGGCTTCCCCATCCCATACTAGGTATGAGATTAGTACTTTCAAACACTTGATCATGAACGCCGACACGTTTTGACTTTAGTCCAATTTCATTTAGATAGACGGGGCAATCCACCAACCACCAAAACAGTTCCCAAGGCCCTACCCCACCCGTCGTCCTTATGGTTGTAACATAAGTAAACAAACAACTCCTATAACTTGCGAGTGACACGAAATCACTTGACTTTTACGTGTCCTATTAAGCATTGCATCTACACAACTTATCATGCTAGTGTTCAGATCAAAAGGGTACTAAGTTCATGTATCTAAAGGTTTCATTCAACTCCTATAAATGTAAATGCACAATCATAAGCATCAACATATTGCATAACTTTTTAAAATAGGGAAGCATGCACTGGGGCTTGCCTGAAAACCACACTAGGTTAGTGTTTGTTAGACGACACTCGCTTGGTGAGCATCTCCCATCTCAGCACATGCTTAGTCCTTCCATCTTCGGGATAGCTCCACCATACACCATCTTCGAGTTCGGTTCCATCATCACATCCTTCATGTGGTTTATCTAGCGTATCTAGATGAGATGCAAGATGCAACAACATGAATACGAAGAATGGTAAAAAGAGATGCATCACACAAAAGCATTCGGGACACGCACAAGGTTACACCACAAGATATAAGCACTTAGAGAGCAAGTTATTTAACTAACTATCACTCAAGTCTCCATAGAGATAGCAAGCCTAACAAGCACGGCACACTAGTTAACTCAAGTCAAGCTATTGCAAGCATTTAACAATCAAGAGCTAATTAAGCCTAGCATCATACAAGGACTAGGGTGATGGTGCTTATCAACATGGCATATATAAGTGCATCACACAACCAGCAAGTTGAAGGTGATCAAAGTATATTATATTTATTTTTAAACCACTCATACATAAGCAAGTCACACACCAACATCACTAAGGTTCTAGCAAGCTATGCAGCAATGTTATTTCATAGCAACATATATACATGACCATGTATTAGTTAAGTGCTTGACCAACATTATATAACACATTTATAATATCCTCAGGTAGATCAATTTAACGCTAATAGTGATATGAGCTAACTAACAAACATACAAGGCAATCTCAACTTAAAGCTAATAACTTAAGCACATACACTGAATCTGGATAGCAGCACAGTAGTCACTTGTTTTAGCTATAACTAGAGATATAAGCATCCAAAAAGGGTGATCCTGGACTTTCTGTAAAGTTAAGGAAGTTATCTAAAACATTGCTACGCATACCAAAAGCTGATTCAACAAATAACAAGGTGAAAACACACCAATGAGCAGATCTGTACAAATAAGGACAAAAAACTAACACGAACTTCACATATGCATATCTGGAGTTCTAGACTCCAACAACCATGATTATTAACTTGGTATAAACCTTATTAAGTTTTATATAACTTTATTATTATCATATCAAGATGATTAAATAGTTAACAAGACTACACAACACAAAGAAGCAAATCTGTCCAAACTTGGAAAGATGCTGACATTAAACCTTAGACAGCCATAAATTAAGTTCTAGCTTTCACAACAATGTGGTTATAGACTCTTTAGAAAGGTTAACAAACCATGCACAACTTTGTTTTAAACACCACATGCTAAAACCAAAGTTAACCAGGTTAAACATCACAAAGAAGACATCTCTATCTAGATTAGGACAGATCCTGTCGTTCCACTTCACAAGCTCATAACCGGAGATTCAGACCACCAAAAAGGGTGATCTTTAACAATTTGGAAAGCTCATGAAAACTAGTACACTTCTTATATTATCTCCAAGATATGGTTCAAAGCTTAGTTAAGTCAAACAACGCAATCATTCAGACCTATACATAGAGCACGCAAAACCTAATGATGAACTTGTAAAATTTATAGCCCCTAAACCATCAGGCTTATGGTCATGAAAATTTAACACAAGCTATATTATGAAGTTACCTACAGCTTTTGTATTCACCATATTTCACATAAATGTTGGGGAGAAATATTAGCGATCTCTCCAAGCCAATGGAAACAACAAAACATAAAGGTCCAGGCCCACCTACGGTAGCGAGATTGCCATCGGCCCAATACGGGAGGGAGAGGCCACGTTCCGCCTCGCCCGACCCGGCGTCACGGGGTCGGACATTCCCGACCCCTTGAAGACTAAACTCCGCCTCGCCTGGCCCCCGCCGCAAAACTCCGCCTCGCCCGACCCAGGGGACTGGGGTCGGGAGTGCCCGACCTCCACCGTAAAACTCCGCCTCGCCCGACCATGGACGCGGGGCTCGGACTCATTCGGGCCCACAAGACAAATATCCACCTCGGGCGCAGATTGGAGGATCACGGTGCTGATCTCGTGGGTCCCCCAATCGACCTCACCATAAATGCGCCGTGGCCCTGGCATGCAGAAAGGAGCTGGCGCTCCCAACACAACCTGTCACGAATACCCACGCGCGACCGTGCGGCGCGAGCTGTAGTGGCCGCGGCTCCCTCTGATTCACCACAGGGTACTCGTGGCCCGCGCCGTCCGGCCCAAGAGGGCATTCTGCTCGTTCTCGATCCCCGCGCTCCCGATGACAGGGACGCGATGTCCGCGTCTCACGGGTGATCAGCAGGATAACAGAATCGGCCATCCTCCCCGGCGGGCACAGATGCCAAGGCTGAACATCATCATCATGCTCGGCAGCAACGGCGACCGGAGAGATCATCGACAGGATCCGGGGGAAATCGCCCTCTCTCAACGGGCGTGCTAACCGAGGCCGGAGCGAGAGGCGGTGGCCCTAGAACTTGTTCCTCTGTTACGTTGTATTTTGCTTAGCTTTGTTTATCCTTCTTACTCCCTCTGACACCCGATCTCACCTGTAACCCGAGCTCCCCCTTGTGCTATAAAAGGAGGACCGGGGGTCCTGAGATAGAGGACTCTCTCAAGCGAACAGAACACACTCGCACCCACTTAGAGCCTCAGTGCACATCCAAGAGACCAGGGATCAGCTCCCTCTCTCGCACTCCTGTAACCCCTACTACAGAACCCCGCATGGGCAACACGAGCAGCTCCCGATACTGGACGTAGGGTGTTCCTTTGCCCGAACCAGTCTAATCCCATGTCTCCCACGCCACCATCCGAAGCCTTACACGCACAAAAAAAATTTACTAGTCTAAGTCTTGAGTCGCAAATCTTGACAACGACAGTTGGCGTGCCAGGTAGGGGACCTTTGCGCGTACATCTCCGGCTTCAGATGGCCAGCCACAACACCAGCTTCGCTCCGGGCTCCCTGATCCGCTTCGAGAGTCTGGCCTTCCTCGCCACCGGGGAGGGGGTCGAGCTGATCCCTCTCCTCGTCTTGCCCGCTCGCCCCACCATCCCCGGCTCCACCGCTGGGACAGCGGCGAGTGTCCAGGCGCGCGCTGGAGGGCCTTCCCCAAGGGGCGGCTCTTCGGGCTGCGCAATGCCGCGGTGACCTACGGCCGCCTCCTGACGTGGTCCATGACCGTGTCGCCCGCGAGCAACAAGCTCGTAGGCGTGGCAAGGATGATCTCCGACGCCGGCTCCGACAACGGGAGCCACCACCCCTCACGCGAGTGCTTCATGGCCGACGTACACTCCGAGGGGTCCAACAACGATGGTGCCGAAGGGAGGCAGAGGACTCCCCCACCGCGCACCGCGACTACGACTGGGGCCCTTGGCAAGGCCCCGGTGCGACCTCGGCAGCCGGAGGCGCGCGCGGCGTCCCGCCAGGAGGTCGAGCGCCCCCGCAATGAAGGCGGAGCACAACAACGGGCGCGCGACGTCCAACAGCGCATCTGCGCGGACGAAGAACACCCTCAGCTCTTCGCTCGCGCCAGCCAGAACATCGCTGCCGCGGCAGCCCTACTCCGGTGACTCCCCGAGCCGGCGATGCCCGAGGAGCGACGGGCACGCCAAGAGGTGCACAACCTGCTTGAGTGCGCCGCCGTCCAGCAGGCGGAAAGTTTCGCATCCCGGCAACGCGGGCAAAACGCCAGTAGGGCAGCGCCCGATGCACCCCCGGAGAGGAGGGGGGAGTCTGTCCACCAGCCTCCTCCGAGGGCAAACCAGGCCGCGTCCGCTCGACGGACACTACCGCCCGTAGGAGGTGGGGCTCGATCCTTTCACCGACGTGTTGGCCCTGTCCGCGACGCCCGCGACACCTTGGACGTGCAGAGGCGCTCCCGCACGGACAGGGAGGATGGGGTAGATCGCGGCTACCACGTCCATCTCGGCGGGCGCTACGACAGCGAAGAAGACTGTAGCCCGAGCCCTGACCCGGCGGGGCCTCGGGCCTTCTCCGCGCGCATCCTGAACGCGCCGTTTCCACCGCGCTTCAGGCAACCAACAAATGTGGCCAAATACTCGGGGGAGATGAACCCCGGGGTATGGCTCAGCGACTACCGGCTTGCATGTCAGGCCGGTGGGGCGGACGATGACTTGTTCATCATTTGCAACCTTCCACTCTTTCTGGCCGACTCGGCACGAGCCTGGCTGGAACATATCCCTTTGGGTTGGATCCGCTGCTGGAACGACCTGAAGGAGATATTCGTAGAAACTTCCAGGGCACGTACACGCGCCCGGCAACTCCTGGGATCTCCAGAGCTGCCGCCAGGGATCAGACGAGTCCCTCCGGGACTACATCCGACGCTACTCCAGGAAGCGCACTGAGCTCTCCAACGTCGCGGACGCCAACGTCATAGGGGCCTTCCTGGCAGGAACCTCCTGCTGGCCCCTCGTCCACGAGCTAGGGTGCCGAGGCCCGCGAACCACGGAGGAGCTCCTCAATATTGCCACCAGCTACGCCTCGGGCGAAGAGGCCCTTGGAGCAATATTTGGACCGCTCCATGGGCAAGGCAAAGCAGGAGGAGGATGCTGACGAGGGCACCTCCAATCGCCAGCAGAAGAAGAAAGGCAAGCAGTGGCGCGAGGCTCCCCTCGTGGCTGCTGTTGAGTGCAAGCGAGGACAGCCACCCCCGGAGGGCACTCCCGGCTTCTTCGACAAGCTGCTCGAGGGACTGTGCCCGAACCACGAGTTCCCCGCAAAACACGCCTACAAGGACTACAACCTCATGAAGAGGTACTTCGTAGGCAACCCGGTGAAAGGCGACTGGAAGCGGAAGCTCGACAAGGAGAAGAAGGATGACGAGGAGAAGGAAGACGGCTTCCCCAAGGTGGACGGCTGCTTCATGATCTTCGGCGGCCCAGCACGACTCCAAGCGCCGTCAGAAGCTGGAGCGCTGCGAAGTCTACGCGGCCGAGCCTGCGACACCGGCTTTCCTCGATTGGTCGGGGTCCTCCATCACCTTCGACCGGTCCGACCACCTAGGATGCGTCCAGCATCCGGGACGCAACCCTCTCGTCATCGACCCTATCATCAGCACGACGCGCCTCACCAAGGTGCTCATGGATGGAGGCAGCGGCCTCAACATCCTCTACGCCGAGACCCTCGACGCCATAGGGATCGATCGCTCCCGCCTCCGCCCTAGCAAGGCGCCGTTCCCCGGCATCGTGCTAGGGAAACAGGCAATGCCTCTCGAGCAGATCAACTTTCCCATCACTTTCGGGACCCCTTCCAACTACAGGAAGGAGGTCCTTACTTTCGAGGTGGTAGGATTCCGTGGAACCTACCACGCCATCTTTGGGCGGCCGTGCTACGCCAAGTTCATGGCCATCCCCAACTACACCTACCTCAAGCTCAAGCTGCCGGGGCCCAACGGGGTCATCACCGTCGGCACGTCTTTCCAAAAGGCGTACGAGTGCGACGTAGAATGCTGCGAGTATGCTGCAGCCATTACCTTCATAGGAGATTTGGCGGTCCAGCTCGCGAAGGGCGCCAAGGACTAGCCCGACTCCAAGCAGTCGGCCACCTCCTTCGAGGCCACCGAAGGCGTCAAGGAAGTCCTCCTCGACCCTAGTAGCTCCGATGGCCAGACCGTGCGGATTGGCGCTACCCTATCACCCAAATAGGAAAGCGCGCTCGTCGACTTCCTCCGCGCGAACAGCGACGTTTTCGCGTGGAAGCCCTCGGACATGCCTGGCAATTCGAGAGAAGTCGCCGAGCACACCTTGAACATCAAGGCCGGATCCAAGCCAGTAAAGCAAGGTCTGCACTGCTTCGACGAGGAGAGATGCAAGGCCATCGGCGAGGAGCTCCAGAAGCTTTTGGCGGCCAGATTCATCAAGGAAGTGTACCACCCTGAGTGGCTAGCTAATCCTGTTCTTGTACGAAAAAAGAATGGGAAATGGAGGATGTGTGTTGATTATACCGGTCTCAACAAGGCGTGCCCAAAGGATCCATTTCCTTTGCCACGCATAGATCAGATAGTCGACTCAACCGTCGGGTGCGAAACCCTTAGCTTCCTTGACGCTTATTCTGGCTACCATCAGATCGCGATGAAAGAGTCCGACCAGCTCGCTACCTCTTTCATCACCCCCTTTGGCCCCTACTGCTACGTTAAGATGCCATGCGGCCTAATAACCGGGGGCTACGTTCCAGCGATGCATGCTGAAGTGTTTCGGGGGACCTCATCGGGCGGACCGTAGAGGCTTACGTCGACGACATCGTAGTCAAATCCAAAAAGGGCGACCAGCTCGTCCCCGACCTCGAACTAGCCTTCGAAAGGCTGAGGGACAAGCGTGTTAAGCTCAATCCCGAAAAATGCATTTTCGGGGTGCCGAGGGGCATGCTGCTAGGTTTCATCGTCTCCGTGCGCGGCATCGAAGCCAATCCGGAGAAGATAGCAGCCATCAGTGACATGGGGCCAATCCGAAATATAAAAGGAGTCCAGCGCGTCACGGGATGCTTGGCGGCTCTGAGCCGCTTCATCTCGCGCCTTGGCGAACGGGGGCTCCCTCTCTATCGACTCCTAAAGAAGACTGACCGCTTCGAATGGACCGTCGAGGCCCAGGAGGTGCTTGACCGACTCAAGGACCTCCTGACGAAGGCCCCGATCCTAGTCCCGCCGACCGACGGCGAGCCCCTCCTGCTCTACATCGTAGCGACCACCCAGGTGGTTAGCGTGACCCTAGTGGTGGAACAAGAAGAGGAGGGACACGCCCTCAAGGTGCAACGCCCGGTGTATTTCGTCAGTGAAGTCTTGTCCGAGTTCAAGGCGTGCCACCCGCAGATCCAGAAGCTCATCTACGTCGTCCTCATCACGAAGAGAAAGCTGCGCCACTACTTCACCTCCCATCCGGTAACGGTTGTTTCGTCGTTCCCACTCGGCGAAGTGATCCGGAACCAGGACGCCACGGGACGGATTGTGAAGTGGGCGCTCGAGCTCATGGACCAGGGCATCACCTATGCCCCCCGCACTGCCATCAAGTCCCAGGTACTCGCTGATTTTGTAGCAGAGTGGACGGAGATCCAAGCACCATCGGCGCCGGAAAAGTAGGAGTATTGGACAATGTACTTCGACGGATCGTTGATGAGGGCCCGTGCCGGAGCGGGCCTTGTCTTCATCTCTCCTCTAGACGTGCGCATCAGGTACATGATCCGCCTCCACTTCCCTGCGTCCAATAATGTCACCGAGTACGAGGCCCTCCTCAACGGGCTTCGCATCGCCATCGAGTTGGGCATCCGTCAGCTAGACATCCGGGGCAACTCTCAGCTAGTCGTCGAACAAGTCATGAAGGAGTGGAGCTGCCACGACCCCAAGATGGCAGCCTACTGCAACGAAGTTCACAAGCTTGAAGACAAGTTCGACGGGCTGGAGCTCAACCACATCGCAAGGCGCTTCAACGAGGCAGCTGATGAGCTGGCAAAGGCAGCATCCAGCTGAAAGCCCGTACCCGATGGTGTCTTCATCAGCGACCAGTTCAAGCCCTCAATCCGTTACCAAGAGCCGGAGAGGGTCGGCAACACGCCACCAACTCCGGACTCGGGCCCCGACCCAAGAGAGGTCGGTAGCGCGCCACCTGTCCCGGGCTTGGGCGCTAGCCCTGACAGGGTCGGCACCGCTTCTCCTGTCTCAGTCTCGGAAGCCGACCCCTCCGACCCCGTGGTCATGGAAATCGCTGCAGACCCCACAGCGGGGGCTGACCCCCCGCCCGATTGGAGAGCCCCGTACCTTGACTACCTCGTCCGCGACACGCTCCCAGCGAACAAAATGGAGGCACGTAGGGTTGCGTGTCGCGCCAAATCCTTTGTCATTATCGACCAAGAGCTCTACAAGAGAAGCCACACTGGCATCCTCTAGCGCTGCATCCCGATCGAGCAGGGAAAGGCACTAATTCAAGACATCCACGCCGGAGCCTGCGGTCATCACACTGCGCCAAGAACCCTCGTTGGCAACGCCTTCCGGCAAGGTTTCTACTGGCCGACAGCGGTCGCCGACGCCACCCACGTGGTCCGCACCTGCGAGGGGTGCCAGTTCTGCGCGCGCCAAACCCATCTGCCCGTGCAGGCACTCCAGACCATCCCCATCACGTGGCCCTTCACGGTCTGGGGGCTGGATCTCATTGGGCCCTTCAAGAAAGCACCCGAGGGCTTCACCCACCTGCTTGTCGCCGTCGACAAGTTCTCCAAGTGGATCGAAGCACGACTGGTCATGCAAATCAAGTCCGAGCAGGCGGTACAGTTCTTCACCGACATCATCCATCGCTTCGGAATCCCCAACTCCATCATCACGGACAACGGCACACAGTTCACCGGAAAGAAGTTTCTCCAATTCTGGGACGACCACCACATCCGAGTGGACTAGTCGGCCATGGCGCATCCCCGCATGAATGAGTAGGTCGAACGAGCCAATGGCATGATACTCCAGGGTCTCAAGCCACGGATCTTCGACCACCACAAAAAGTTTGGCGGACGGTGGGTTGTGGAGCTCCCCGCAGTCCTCTAGAGTCTGAGAACAACCCCCAGTTAGGCGACTGGCTTCACCCCGTTCTTCATGGTCTACGGGTCCGAGGCCATTCTGCCCACCGATCTGGAGTACGGATCGCCGAGGGTCAAGGCATACGACGAACAGAGGAACCAGGCATCGCTCGAAGATGCACAAGATCAGCTCGGCCAAGTACCAACAGGCCTTATGACGTGACCACAGCTGCAAGGTGCAAGGTCGAGACTTCAACGTTGGCGATCTGGTGCTTCGCCTCGTCCAGGATAGCAGGGGTCGGCACAAGCTGACTCCTCCGTGGGAAGGTCCCTTCATCGTCGTGCAGGTACTGCGGCCAGGCACCTACAAGCTAGCGACCCCCGACGGACAGATCTTCAGCAATGCTTGGAACATAGAACAGCTAAGATGTTTCTACCCCTAGTTTTCATTTCCAAGTTTTGTACATGAACATTTCTGTAAATTTAAAGATTTTCATGGAAAAAAAGAATTTTGAGCTGGTTCCATTCAAGTTTCACGTCGAACTCAGGGATATCCGACCCTGGCTTCGTTCCAGGGCCGCACATCCCTCGGGGGCTATCAGGGGCTCTGGCTCAAGCCACTTGGCACCATCTCAAAAACGTTTTCCCTTTCCGAGCCGACCCTCTTTCTGAACTTTCAGGCATGAAAAGGAGAGAGCGCATGAATGGTGTTCAGGCAAGACTGATCGGACTGCGAAAAACCTACGCCCCAGCGGCTACGGTGCCTTCGCTCATCAACGCTTACTGACACACCCGACAACGCGCTCTAAACTTTCCAAGTCCAAAAAACAAGAAAGAGGATCGGAAACTTTTTTACGACAAGTTATGGAAAAGGCCTCTATGGCCATCACAAAATAAGTCTGGAACTAACGTATTTACACCTTGGGTGCCAGCCCGATACAGTTAACTCGTCGGGGGATCTTTGGGAGGGACGGCTTCATCCTCCAGGAGCTTCGCCAAGGCCTCCGCCGAGTTGAATACCGACGCGTCGATCTCGTCCAGCTCAGCCTCGGAGTAGCCCGCGGTGTATCCCCCGCTCATCCCAGTGAAGTTGATGCCGGAGTAGTGGGAGCCGAAGACCCCGAAGGCTCGCCGCACGCCGGTGTGGAGCGCTTCCACGGCGATCTCGCAGGCCCGGTGGTACATCCCGAGGACACGAGCTGTCAGCGAGCTCATCCCCTCCCCCTAGACCACGCCAAGGCTGTCGCAGACGATGCGGACCGCATCCTGCAGGTTGCCGTGCTCAGCGCGCTTCGCGTCAAGCACTTCCTTCAGCCGAGCGATTTCGTCTGCAAGGACCACCCGGAAAGACCCACCAAATCAAAAACCACCGCAACACCACAGAGACAAAGAAATGAAGAGAAGTCTTACCCTCGGACCGGGCCTTCAGCTCACTCTCCCGGTCGACCCCCTGGGCCACAGCGGCCTGGAGCCCCTGCACTTGTGCTCGGAGCTGGCCGACCTCCACGCCAAGCTCGGCTGCCATCTTCTCGGCCTCGCCCTTCCGGGCCGCCTCGACGTCCCGCTCCTACCACGCCTTTTGCCGCTCGCGCCGGATGCGCTCGACGATCTTCTGAAGGGCATCAAGATCTCCCCTCAGGCGCGCGAGCTCCTCGGCATCAAGGCGGGCCCTCTCGACAGCAGCAGCCTGGAGCTCCTCGTGGTCGAGGTGAGCCTTATCAACGACAGCTTGGAACTTGGCCTCTGCCCACCGCGCATCCTCCTGCGCCGCTTGCTCGCGCCTCTGCAGATCGTCGATGACCTACTGGGCGGCGGCAACTTGCATGGACAGCTCCCCGGTCCGCTGCCTCTCCAAGTTGAAGTGCTCCCAGAGCCCCCGCTCCAGCTGAAGGAAATCAGATTTCCCCCGACTGCATTCTTGGAGAGCCTGCAAAACAATACGCCATCAGGGGTAAAACAACGGGGAGGATACAACCACCAACGGAGAAGGTACCATACCTGGCTACCAGGGAGGACGACGCCGTCCAATTGCCCCAACGCCAAGGACAGAGCCGTGTGGATGTTAGCGAGGCCGCCCTACAACGCCTGCCACTTGCCCCATTCCGTGGCATCATCCAATGTGAATGGGAGTGGCCAAGGCAGGACAACCAATGCAGGACGGACCCTCTCCACGCCCTGGGAATGGGAGTGGCCAAGGCAGAGGCGCAAACCAACCTTGACGCCGCCGTCAAAACAGGCTCCACCATCCCAGAAGCCACCGGGCTCACCGACGGTCTCGGGGCACGCGCCCCTGCCCCCGTCGAGGCTGCCGCGGGCCCACCAATCGGTGCCACCGCCTCCGATGCAGCCGCCGGAGCGAGCATCCCCGTGGCCGCCTCGCCCTCTGTCGCAACCGCCGAGGTAGGCGTCTCCGCCCCCATCGGGGCCTCTGGAGCAGGCACCTCCGCCTCTGCCGCCGGTGCCACCTCCGCCGGGACTCCCCAGGCGGACGTCCCCGTCTCCATCACCACTGCCTCCTCCGTCGCAGCCACCGGGGCAGGCGTCCCAGCCTCCCCCGCTGCCACCGTCCTCGCCGTGGTCGCGGGAGTAGGCTCTCCTTCCTCCGTCGCTGCCGCCGTCCCCGTCACGACCGCTGGGACATTCGTCCCCATCTCCACCGCCGCTGTTCCCTCCACCTCGTTGAGGTCGATCACCTCCCCAGCCTGAGGGCCCCGGGGAACGACGCTCTGCACCGCGGGGTCGGCCGAGGAAGCGGAAGGCGGAGCGGGGTCCGCGCCCTCTCCCGCGCCCGACGGCGGCACCACTCCACCGGTCACCGCCACGGGGGCCACTTCCGCGGTAGGACCCGCTACCTCACCAGGAACCCCGCCGCTCGCCGCGGTCCGCTCCACAGGGGCGGACAACACCCGCAGCGCCTTCTTAGGCGCCAGCTGCAGAACGAGGCCTCGAGGGGCGACGGTGCGAAACAATCAACAAACGTCAGCGGAAACAAACGCAATGTATGGGAAGGAGCGAGGTTCGCAAGGAAATCCAACTCATGTTCCCCCAGTGCAAGGACGGCGTGCGCGCTTCGCCTCCGAGCTAGACGCCGACTCCAGGGCGTCCGGCAACGGCCGCTTGCCGCCGCTCCTCTTCTCCTGGGCCGCAGGCACGGGGGCGGGGGCGGGCTCCGTAGACCCCTGGAAAGCGCTTCGTGCCGACTCCTGGGGGGCGCTCCGCGCCGACCCTTGGGGCATGGACCCAGAGCTTTGTAGGACCAAGCCCCGGGCGGACGGTCCGCCCGCTTCATCCCTCGCGGCCGTTTGGGAGCGCGTCTCCCGAATAACGAGCGCACCTGACCAGGGGGATTGGACAAGCTCCTCCTCCTCCTCGTCATCCTCCTCCTCTTCCTCCTCATCGTCGTCGTCGTCATCATCGTCGTCGTCCGACACGACCTGTCCTCGTTGCCGCCGCTGGAACTCCTTGGCGGCCCCCTTCTTCTTCTTCGTCGTCTCCTTATCCTTGCGACGCTTTTGCTTCTTAGCAAGGAGACGGTTCTGCAACCGCCGCTCGGCATCCTCCAGCACCGACGGGCGCAAGTCCATGACCCAGGTCATGCTGCCCTGCAAACTCAAAAAGGCCCAGTGTTAGAGCGGCGAACCAAGAGACACGAAAAAAGAAGATTGGCACACAAAATCTTTACCAGGTCAATGAACTTCTCATCCGGGCGCATCGGAGGGTGCCCGGGCACCGGGTAGTCGGCGTCCTTGTCCTCCAATGCCTCCCGAATCCGCTGCCGGATCTCGAAGGCAGCGAGCGCACCCGTCGCAAGGATGATACCCTCGGTCGGCGTGCTCGGAGTCATGTCGGCGAGCGAGCGGACCCGGAGCATCAGCTGCACCACCCGCCGGGCGTGGTACGCCCCGATGACTCCGGCTCCGGTCAACCCCCTCCCCTTCAAGTGCTCGATGGACTATAGCAGGCCATGGATCCGCTTCTCTTTATCGACCGGGCTATACGCCCACACCTCCGGTGCCACCTCAATAGTGCGGCTGGTGAACTCCGGCAGGGGGGAGTTCGAGTAGTTCTTCACGTAGAACCACTGCTGGTGCCACCCCTTGTGGGATGCCGCGGTCTTCATCGCCATGTACTCCTTGGCGCGGGTATGGCGGAGGTGGATTCCGGCGCACCCTATCGGCACCGGGGGCGACCGCTGCTGGCTCCGCTTCTTCTTCGCCTTCTGGTACAGGCTGACCGTGAAGAAATACTTCCACAGCGAGAAGTTGGGCTCGATGCCCAGGAACCCCTCGCATAGCGCGACAAACGCCCTGATGTGCTGGATCCCGTTAGGGTTGAGGTGCTGCAGCTCAAGCCCATAATAATGCAGGAGCCCGCGGAAGAAGAGGCTCGACGGAGTCGCGAACCCCTTCTCGTGCAAGTGGGCAAAGGAGACGATGTAGCCGGTGGGTGGCGCCAGCGCCTGCTCCGACCCCGGAAGCTCCCACTCGCCCGCCTCCGTCCTCTCGTAGAGGAGGCCCTTCCTCACCAGGCCTTCGGCGCATGAGGGGTTGAAGTGGGAAATCGCCCAGGATCCCATCGCCGGAGGGGGAGGAACTCGACGGGGGATGGGGAGAAAGGGTGCAGCGCTGGGCGGAGGAATAAGAAGCGGGCGCAAAGGAGCTAAGGGCGCGCGAGGAGGCGAAAAGTCTTGAAGGCAAATGGCGGGCGGAACCAACGAGGGGAAGTACTCGTTTTATAGGGAAGGCGCGACGGAAGCAGAACTGACGCCCTTATCATAATAAATGCGGCGCCAGGTACGCCCCCGTCACGCCCGTTTTCTTTTCGAAAACCGCGCGCACGATCTACAATAGAAACATCCCCTCTTCCCTTGATTTGCGGGTCGACGCCCTTCACAACTTCATCTCCCGGAAGACGTGCGCGCGACGTCCTCCACGTTCGGCCCAAGACGCGACATCCACTACAATTTAGCCCACAGCCCATTACGATCCAAAGGTTCAAAGGCTGGCCCGCCGCAGGTTCGACAGCCGCCTCAGGATAACCCCGAGCGAGGGGTGAGAAGAGACGGGTCCGCTAGCGACCATCACCCGAGCACGCGACAGCCCAGGGCGTCTCAATCTCACATTCGAGTCCAGACCGGCATCAAAGTTCATGGTTTTTCCCGAAGAAAGGCAACGAGCCCCCGGATCCGACCGAACGGACTCGGGAACTATATGAACTGGCCGACCGGAGCCTGGGGTACGCCACCAGCTTGGCCCAAGCCGGACCCCCCCCCCCCCCGAACAGGGACCGGGATCCCACTCAAATCAACCCGTTAATAGCTCAACGAGCACCACGGTTCGTCCGAAGAGGATAGCGTGGCACGACTCGCCCCCTCCATCCTAGCGAACGGACGCTTGAGGGGTAACGAATAAAAGTCGACCTAGCCTCCGACCGATCTCCGGCAACGCGCGGGAGCTCGAGGGTTGGCCTCGCAACCTAAGGCCACGCGGGTGGTCTCAACTTAAGGCTCGCAGATGGAAGGGAATGACGAGAAGTCCTCCCGCACCGAGTCGCTCACAGGATGCGTCGCCTAATTGGTCCCCTCGGCCAAGCCATCCGAACAACATCTCCTGTCTGGGATCAACCGCGAGGATCCTATACCGGCAATCACAGCAGCCTCTGGAGGAGCGTCCCCGCTCCACCACAGGCTCGGGGGCTACTGTTGGGGAGAAATATTAGCGATCTCTCCAAGCCCATGGAAACAACAAAACATAAAGGTCCAGGCCCACCTACGGTAGCGAGATTGCCGTCGGCCCAATACGGGAGGGAGAGGCCACGTTCCGCCTCGCACGACCCGGCGTCATGGGGTCGAACATTCTTGATCCCTTGAAGACTAAACTCCGCCTCGCCCGTCCCCTGCCGCAAAACTCTGCCTCACCCGACCCAAGGGACCGGGGTCGGGAGTGCGACCCCGTGACGCAACCTGTCACGAATACCCACATGCGACCGTGCGGCGCGAGCTGCAGTGGCCGCGGCTCCCTCTGATTCACCATAGGGTACTCATGGCCCGCGCCGTCCGGCCCAGGAGGGCGTTCCGCTCATTCTCGCGCCCCGCGCTCCCGATATAAGGGACGCGACGTCCGCGTCTCACGGGTGATCAGCAAGATAACAGAATCGGCCATCCTCCCCGGCGGGCACAGATGCCAAGGCTGAACATCATCATCATGCTCGGCAGCAACAGCGACCGGAGAGATCATCGACAGGATCCGGGGGAAATCGCCCTCTCTCGATGGGCGTGCGGACCGAGGCCGGAGCGAGGGGCGGCGGCCCTGGAACTTGTTCCTCTGTTACGTTGTATTTTGCTTAGCTTTGTTTATCCTTCTTACTCCCTCTGACACCCGGTCTCACCTATAACCCGAGCTCCCCCTTGTGGTATAAAAGGAGGACCGGGGTCCTGAGATAGGGGACTCTCTCAAGCGAACAGAACACACTCACACCCACTTAGAGCCTCAGTGCACATCCAAGAGACCTGGGATCAGCTCCCTCTCTCGCACTCCTGTAACCCCTACTACAGAACCCCGCGTGGACAACACGAGCAGCTCCCGATACTGGACGTAGGGCGTTCCTTTGCCCGAACCAGTCTAATCTCGTGTCTTCCACGCCACCATCCGAAGCCTTACGCGCACAAAAGAAATTTACTAGTCTAAGTCTTGATCTGCAAATCTTGACAACAATAATAAAACATCATTATCATCTCGAAAACATTGCCACTACTTATCATAACTTAGCATCATATGTACCCCTCAAAAACAACTACTAAGAGCTTCACATGACTTAAGTATATGCATTTATTAGCAAACTTTCATCAACTTCCATAGAATGACATGTATATATATTATTTTTAGTGTCATATGAGAACAACTAGTTTGGGGCTAAGATTTTTTTGAGTGGTAGATGCTATTACAACATGGCTACTGCACAGATTTCACATGCTCAAGTTGTATAAATTAATTTCTATGAAAAAAGACAAATTGCTAATGCAAGAAAACATGTAAAAGCAAGATAAATCTAAAGATCATCATTGTCTATAAATACATAGACATATAATATCTTATTATGGTAGAAAAACCTCATACAAAGGTAGTGGAACCACATTTCCCATTTTTCCACCTACATGAAAGTTATAACTTATTTAAAACCATTTATGAAGTAATAAAAAATTTAAATCAATAACTCAGTCATACATGCACCAATCAATATGAACTTTTTACCATAGAACAGGAGCATCATGTATAGCCTACCATAAAAATTTCACAATGATTGGAGCACCACAACTTTAGATATGAAAATGATAAGCACGACAAGCTAGAATTTGCCTATTTATCAAGATTAAATCAAACCATGATAAAAACAGTACACAACTAGCATGTTTAATATATTTCTTAGCTAGAGGGTGTCATCACAAGACCAACACAACTGGAATCACAAGTTTTGGACTTCTATAACTCAAGATGTGCATCTAACAACTTAAAAGGATTTCTAAAAGCACTTTGAAAGAATAAATAAAAACATCAGAAACTTTCTACTAAAATATAACATATTATAACTCTACTGTGTGATTCTTCTATCAAAGATTCCAAAATGTCCTCATTTGATATTTTACGAGTTTTCTACAATTTACTATGAATTGTTAAACTGTCAGCCTTTTTAGATCTAGAAAATAAACAAAACCGAGACGATCTTACGATCTACCCACTGGGTCTACGGTTTAATTGCGCAAACATCCCTAAAACTTCCCCATAACCCCCTACACTTCCTCCTTCTTCTCCAATGAGGCCCCCCACGCACCAACAGCACACAACACAGGCACGCACGCACGGGAACGGGCACGGCTGACCATGGACTTGGGGCCGAAGGTGGGGGAAAGAGAAGGGGTGGCTTGGGGAGGGAGAGGGGCGGTGCACGGGGCCAGGAGGCTCACCAAAAGGGAGTAAGGCGATTGGAGAAGGGCGGCGCATAGGGAGGAATGGCACAGGAAGGGGGCGGCAGAGGAGCTCCCGTGGGGGGGCCTCGTCCGGTGAGGGAGGACGATCGGGAAGTAGCAAAACGGAATCGCGATGTCAAGAAGGATCTGTGGCTGCGAGGAATCAAGCCGGAACTCGACCATGGCGACGGATTTGGGCAGCGAAGTTTGGGGAAAACTTGGAGCTTGTACTGGCAATGGAGGAAGGGGAGGGTTGAGGGCTTTATACAGGAGGGGAGCGGAGAGGATAAGCATGGGCGAGGTGATAAGGTTGCCACGACGTTGTTGCTTGCCCATTGGTGGCGATGGTGAGCTGCTGTGCATGGCGGCCTGGTGGCGCACATGCCTGTTCGGTGGAGCTCAGGCCAATGGAGGGCAAGGAGAAGGCATGGGAGATAAGGGAGGTCACATGGGAGATGCTTGGGGGACCTATGTGTGGAGAGGGGCTTGCTGGCACGGCCGGAGGCGCCCAATGGCCATCCTCGGTGTCTTTGCCAGCCAAGGGAAGGCGTGCAAGTGGCTGGACAGAGGTTGAAGATGACTGACGTGTGGGCCCGCGGAGAAATAAAACATGCCAACTTTGACCCCTTAAACGACCTAGCTACCGGTGTCCAAAAATTCTCCAAAAATACTCGTTGGAAAGATAAAATCACCAAGAATCCAATGCAAAATCAACTCAAAAGCTTCTATGGTTTTCACACAATTGTCAAAACAAAACAGCTAAAATTGAACTTTAAATTAATTTTTAACCCAAGAAAACATCTCTAAAAAATTTGGTAAAAGTATTGTAAAATCACTAAATGATGTCTAGTATTTGAATAACATAATTGGAGGTATAGTTGTATGGAAGAAATTGGGGTTCCTTCACAAATTTGATTTTTTTTACCAATAAAAGATGAATTTCTGGGCACTCAACAACTCATGGCCAAAACATTCATTTATGCACAAATGATGCTCATGACAGTCAATTATGCACAAAAAGATGTTCATGATGCTTAATTATGCATGGTGATGTGTGTCGTGATGAAGGTGTCGTGTTTAACGCGTGTTCTCACACCAAGTTCGAACTACACGGTTTAACTTCCAAAAGTGCAAGTTTGGGAACAAGGTATGTGCTATGACTTTTATAAAGATCAACAAGGACAAGCTCAACGAAGTTGGAGATAGGATGGTAGGATCTTTGGTGGAACGTCGGTCGAAGCTATTTTGGAATTGGATTTGAAATTTGACTGATCATCTACTCGATTTTGGAATATCCTCTGCTCAAAAATCAGAAGAAGTGCTGTGAGTGGAAGGTGTTAAACTTGAAAAGGGCTACCACTAGTATATTGGTCAAGATTTAAGTTCTTATATAAAATTTATTTTTATTTGCTTCACAAGTGATTCTCAACAGGAGGGAGTTTTAACACTTGGTTCAAAAATCTGAGGTGTTTTTGGACCTTAACTCTCAGCAAATTGGAGTTAGCTTTGATTTGCTTCTTAATCACTTCGATGATTCCCTAATTTAGTTGCTTAGTTACTAGGGCTGTCACACCTATGCACCAAGGCACGCACGGGGATATAGTACCCGTACTGGTTCTGCCCAGCAAAGTTATTGCTAATTTATGAACTCCTACAAAATATCCGAACGTGGAGGATTACAAAGGACCAACAGGACTGTCACCACCTGCGGCCTACCAGTGCGGCCCATGGGGCAAACTCATATCCAATGAAGCTAAGCAAACCAAGGACCATGCTTGCATTGTTAACAACACTCCAGCCATACCGGGCTATTGTATCAATGGCTGAAGCCACCATAGAAATGACCGTTGAACCGATGTCGTAGCATAGATCAACTAAGCTATACAAGGTATATATGCACATAGAGTATGTACTGAAGCATGGTCTCAAGGCATACATGAGAGTATATAAGCCTATACTATGATAGCAAGGGTATACGACTAGCATACGAGTGTATAAGCCTACACATCAACATAGCAAGGGTATAAGACTAACTCATGCATATAAGAACCAAGCACAACACTATATAAAGAAGATGTATACTTTGAATAGAATAAAATCAACCTAGGAATAAAAGATACAAGAGCCATATCCTAGCTCCAAGGAGACCTGGAACCTGAAATAGAGCTATTCTAGCCTAACTCCACTAACTTGGAAACTCAAAGGGAGAGAGTGATTCACTTGTGGTGTGTGTCCTAAATGTGGCCCTACCCTCATATTTATAGGCTCATGGAGGCGGTTTACAGGAGGAATATTTGAGGGAATCTTCCATAACCGATGTAGGGGAGCCATCACCCCTCGCCATGTGGAGGCTGATCAGTAAAGGAGCTAGAGGCGGTTCAGCTGATCCAAGGGTTCGGCCGAACCCCTAGTGGCACCACTTGCAACCGCCTTCGCGTGTAGTCTAACATTTGGGTCCCAATGGTGGTTGTGTGTGTTATCCGGTGGATTGAGGCGGTTTGGTACTTGTGGGCCCTTCAATCCATGGGATGCACATGTGGCAACCTTCCATTGGTTAGAAGTGTGTTTCTTGGATCCATTGGGTGTGCTTTCTCCATCCTTTTGTGCTTTTCACCTACAACCAAATAATCTCCAAGGACAAGTGGAACTACATTATTTGAAACCAAATATGCATGTAAGAAATGTCAATCCTTCTTTTTTCTTGAGTATATTGACGGTCATATTTGGTACTTAACGACCGTCAACAATCTTGTTTCCCGCCGTATCAATTCTAGGGTAGTCATTTTTACAGTGTGGTGTCGCAATAGGAAAAATTTGTATTTGGCACATAAAATTGTGGATTTGGGGGTGGGGGCATTGCTAGGGTTCTGAAGCGATTGGTTGTAGCTTACCTTGTGGCTGTGCAATGTAGGTGCTAGTAGAGAGTTCACTATTGAGATTCACCATGGGGGTTTCTTCGTTACATTTGGTCATCTCAGGTCAGTAGCTTTGTTTGATCAGATTGAGAGTGATACTTGGTCGCCATTGTGGTTTCTAGATTTTGTGGAGCAGCTAGAATATGAGAGTTCTTTCGCAAAAAAAAAACCTAGGATATGAGAGTAACACATCAAAACAAGAGAAGAATCAATCAAATTCAAACAAAATTACTTCAAATCCGAGCAAATCAAACCAAATATAGAACTTGTGAGCAGGGCACGTGTAGAAGATGCGCATGCGCCCATGATTCCCATTCTCATTTGTCTTCACCTCAAGCTCCAGAACAATGTAACATGTGCATTCAGTGTAGGTGATGAGTGGGAGCTCCGTTCTCTTTGCGCCAACTTAGTGCCGCGGAGGAGCTCGCAGTCGTCGAGTTTACCACCATGGAAGTTGTGGCGATGGGGAGCGATGCCATTGTCGGTGATAGTGAATGCAGCATCGGCGGCAGTTGCTAGGTGAGGTCAAACACAAATTGGATGGGGAATTTTGTAGCCTAGGGTTCGAGTCAACATTGCGTCATTTCATTGACCCACCAACAGCCACGTACTCCTACACGTCATCACGGGTCACGGATCTACACTCGAATTGGACAAAAACGAGGCCCAAATTCTGTTTAGGGGTTCTGATTAAGCGATTTGCAATTTCGTGGACCAGGGTGACACAAAGCTACAAGTTTAGGGACTGGTGGTGGACGTTACTCTTTGAAAATATTGATAGAAGTTTTAAAAAAATGTTGAATCTATTATTTAAAAATGTTGATAGAGGTTTCGAAAAATGTTGAATGTATAATTTTAAAAATACCAGTGTTCGCCTGCACGGTCGTTTAGCCCACTTACACGCCGTGTAAATGCTACATGGTGCCTAGCCATGTCCGTTCAATCACTCATTTAATTAGCCATTTAATCATAATAAAGAGCTAAACAATAGGTGACCGACTGTTTAGCGTTTAGAGTAACATTGCAAAATACTTATATGTGTTTTAAAATGTTGAATATAATCATTTGAAATATTGATGCATGTTTTAAAATGTGTTCATTTCTAGCCTTTTGAGGTGTTGATACAAGCATCAGACAAATGTTGAAGCTAATCCCCTAAAAATGTTGAATCTAATATTTGAAAATGTTGATGGAGGCTTTAAAAAATGCTGAATCTATTATTTGAAAATGTTGGCAGAGCTTTTGAAAAATGTTGAATGTATAGTTTTCAAAATGTTAAATCTAGTCATTTGAAATGTTCATGTATGTTTTTAAAAAGTGTTGATTCTATCCTTTTGAAATGTTGATAAAGATGTTTACAATGTTTGAATGTAGTTTTCAAAATGTTGAACAAAAGCACAGCCATGGCACAAAATCATTCATCTGCCCCCACAAGAACGGAATTATACAGTAGTAATAATGTTAGCATTAGAGGAAGGAAGGGTGCAGTTTCCCATAAAAAAAGGAAGGGTGCACATGCATGAAAAAAATGACACGGGCCAGTGGCAGATTCAAGGGGGGCTAGGGGGCTGCAGCCTCCCTAAAGGCTGCATTATCCATTAGAGCACGGGGAGCTAGGGTAGGAAAAAGATGAGAGAAGAAGAAGAAGAAGATAAGAGAGAATAGGTGGGGAAGAGGAAATAGAAGAGTTTAGCCCCCCTTGAGCTGCCTGCTAGGTCCGCCTCTGAATGGAGCCGTGCTCGTGCGTGCATGAAGGTCTTGCTAGTTTGGAAACCAAAAAATGGAAATAATTGCTCGCTGCTCCGTTTGGACAAACTGAGATTGGAGGTGGATGCGGCTGTTTTCTCCTCCACGTCAAGTTCAGCTTCGGGTATGGTGGTATGAGACTATATGGGATGTGGTGCTATTAGTTTTTTGTTGGGGTTACCATGTCAGAGATGGCTGAAGCACTTGTTGTGCGGTCTAGTGTAGCTTTGCCTCATGAGGAAAGCTTCCACAAAATTGTGATTTAGTCCAATTGTTTATCCATTATTTTGAAGTTGAATGCACGGGAAAGGGACCGGTCTCAAGTGGGCACTATTGTTGCAGACATCAAGGCTTTATCAAGGAAGTTTACTTGAGTTACTTTTGTTCATATTAGTCGTAGTCTAATGAGGTAGCTCATGCTTTAGCTCAGTCGAGCGAACTTTGTCTTTGTTCAATCTACCCGCATTGTGTTTCTGATTGTATCCAAGATGTTGTCTCTGCTCAATCACTCTTATAAATAAAGAGCTGCCTAAATTAAAAAAAATGAGAGTGGAGGGTCGATCCCCTCCTTAATTTGTTCCTGCAAACTGCAAAGTTGATCTCTAGGGCACCAAGGGTTGAACCTTCGTCCACTGGGTGTGATGTTGTAGTCGATGTCGTTGAAGTAATCAATGGCGAGCTCACTAGTATCAAGGTTGACCACAACTCCTCTGTTGTGTGTAGTTGACGAAGATTGGTCATGTTGATAACATGACCTAAAAAGCATCTTCAATCATTAGATGCTTACTCTCTAATGACCCTCATAACAGAAATAAGAACACAAATAGATAAGGTAAAGATATTGTTCATGACCGAAATTGGCAGACCTGGACAGACCACTTCATACCGATCTCCCAAACCGGTCAGACCGGATTGACCAAAGTCCTCAAAATGCAAATTGGACTCCATCATTGTGTAGCTCTCATCAAGTAAATCAAAATGAATATGTAGAACGTCCGATTTAGAGTCCGGATGAGAGAGTTATGATCTCGGGAAGATCTGCACCCACGAAAACCGGTCAGACTGGTTTACCAGGGCGGTCACGCCGGTTTGGTCTGTGTAGTCCGAGTTAGGAGCTATATTTTGACACGGGATTTGTAAAGGTTTCAACTCCTAATGGGGCAAGATCTCCCCAACCTATAAATACAAAGGGCCATGACCGATTGAGGGTATCCAATCGATCAAAAACACATCTTTTATCTTTTTTTACCTTTTTCCTTTATCCTAGTGAGAGACCAAGTTGAGATGTGCCTTGGTCTATATGTGATGAGTGATTGACAAGATGATTTGAGGCTTTACCGGTTGAGTCAATGTTTCATATGTGCATGATTATGCTAATGGTTAACCGGATGTGTTGTGTTGCGGTGTTTGTACAAGACATATCTTGTGTGTTGTGTCTCTTGGCTTGTGATGTGCAGGTGTAGGATGCGACATGGCAGTCGACGGCATGAGGTGAAGGTCAAGCGAAAGGTTCATGCTGATGTACTAGGGCTGTGAAGGGTGGACACGAGTAGGCTTGGATCAAGGGACCCGAGGAGTCCGGGTAGAGTCATGGGCGATCCACATGGTGCATGGAAGAGCAAGAGTACACGGACGAGATGGAGACGGCATCAGTCGAGTCAAGCGGGATGGAGGCAAGTCAAGTAGGTGGCCCGGGAGCCAGGAGTGAAAGACTTGGAGGCGTCGAAGGCTTGGCGGAGGCCGGACACGCGTCAACATCGATGAGTCACGTTGTGTGCGGCGTCCAAGAGGGTTTGACTGGTTTGACCTCAAAACCGGGGGTGAGTCGCGCCAGGAGGGTGTGCAGAGGGTTTGACCGGTTTGACCTCAAAACCGGGGGTGAGTCACACCAGATGGGTGTGCAGAGGGTTTGGGTGGTTTGAACCTCAAAACCACCACGCAGGCATGTTTGCCGGTTTGGGCCTCAAAACCGGGGGCGAGTCCGGTGCATCCGAACGACGTCAAGTCGGAGGACGCGTGGCACCATCACGAAGCTTGCGTCGAGGCGAAGCTAAGTCGTAAAGGCGTCAGGTCCATCCGATCAACGAAGAAAAAGCTAGACGGTTTTGCCCCTAGGGCATTTGGAGTTGTATGCTTCATGTAAGAGCAACTTGGGAAATAGCCAAGTGCATATATAATTGAGGAGAGGGCTGTTGGGGCAGCCATCTCTCTTGGGCTAGTAGGTGGTAGTCTACTCATTTGTTTGTGAGAGGCTTTGGGAGAGAGGTGAGGTGAGAGAGGTGTGGATCTTTGTTTGATCTTTTCACCATCCTAGCTTTGATTGTGCTAAGGAGTGGCTTGTAACTGGACATGGTGAAGTAATCCAATGATCTATTTTGTGCCATCTTGTCCCATCCCAGTTGGATTTGCGATTCGCGTTTGTGTTCTTCGTTTCTTCCCTCTCACCCCTTTCACGTTTTTGTTAGATTCGTGATTTCTGGGGTGTTTGGAGTCAAACCGATTGTTTAGAGATGAACTAGGATGTGAGTTGAACCTTTCCACCAATGGGATCTGATTAAAACCTCACGAGTTCATAGATCGGGGCGATTCAAGTTATAGGGTTGAAAAAGCAGCATTCTTCACAAGAAATTTAATTCCCTTTGATTGGATGATCTTTTTGAGGAGATATTTTGGGAAAATGTTTGTTATGTTGTTGGAAAACTATGGTGAAAATTTCGTAATTTTTGGAGGTCATTTGATTGAGTTTTGGACTTTTCTTCTCTCCTCACGAAGGCTGATTTCTGTACTGCTGGAAGTTCCGACGTAACTTCCGACGTGTGTCGGAACTTCCGACAGTGTGTCGGAAGTTCGAAGGGAAAATTGCTGAAATGACAGAGAACTCCTATCAGGAGATCCCCGGTACTTCCGATAGGTATCGGAACTTCCGATAGGGGGTCAGAACTTCCGACAGGAGCAGTTTGAGTCATGTTTTGACTCAGATCTTTCGAGTTTGCTTTCCGGATCTTTGGAGTTTGCTTCCAGTTGTTTCTTGAGAGTCCCGTTCTGTTATTGATCATCACGATAGACACCCAGCCACCTAGTTGGCTCGTGGATCTCTCATCTTCCGCTCGCTTCGGTTTTGGGGTTTGAATTTGGGACAGAAGGCTAAGGATTCAAAAGAAATATTTGAGGCTCCCATTCACCCCCCCCCTCTGGTCGCCTTTTCGGTCCTTCACCTAGCTTTTCCAATCTATTCATGTTGTTCCGCTTTCATCTCTACGTCGATTGAGGGTGCTCTAGGTGGTCTGCAGATCCTAGAGCAACCCTACATGCACTTGCCCCAATAGGATCCTTCCCGGTTGAGTGTTCGTTGGTCCGTCGTCGGGCTTATCGGCAAAATCGGTCTGACTGGTTTATCGAACCGGTCTGACTGACCCATGTAGAGGCGTTACAAGCTGTGCCCCGGCCTGCTGAACATTCGAGTGTGTTCATGTGTTGGCCCGATTTTAGCGCCAACACATTTTGGTGACTCTGCTGGGAAGAAGGAAGATCAATCAGCTACCATGGCTGATAAGATACCTAAACCCGCTGAGATTGACACCGAAAACATTCAAAGGCTGAAGGTTGAGCAACGGTCGGCCGAGGAGCAGAAGGCACTTGATGAAATAAGGAGAAAGGTCCGTGAGAAGAAGTAGCGAGAGATCCAGGAGCTAAAAGAAGAAGCTACGAAGCAATATGTATCACACTTCTCCGTAGATCAACAAGGGAATGTCAAGAAGATCAAGGATGTCATCATCGATATTCCCCAAGCTGAGGTAAAATCTGATCCATCTTCTAGTGTTATTTCATAAAATGCAAATTTAATTGATACTAGTGTTGCTGCTCATATGAACAATAAGTTTGATGCTATGAGTGAAAATTTTGCAAAACTTGTAGGTCAGTTAGATGCTAAAGTTAACCAATTGATTTCTACAAAGATCCTAATGCTTCTACTTCTAATGCCGAAAACAATAAGGATAGGGATATTTTTTATACTTTGCAAATACCTAAAGTACCTATAGGACCTTGATCATCAATAAAAGAAATACATAACCGAATTGTTGTTGGTAGCTCGGTTGAAACAGGAGGTACTGTAGTTACATATAGTGAACCCCCTAAGTCTGTTCAAAACATAGGTAATAGGGGTGTTGGTCCTGATCTTCCGCTAGGTAGGGTATGTTGGATTTGTGGGGACTCGACGTTGGCGATTCAGGGCTCCTGCCGAAACAGATTCACCCCGTGATCGTTACACCACTGCTCTGTTGGTTATCACCCCCATCCAGGACGCGGATGACCTCACCAAGAAGGCTAATCCCTTTAAGCGAATCCAAGAACACAAGCAAGAATGAGAAGAACACAATCCGAATTGCAGATGAATGATTAAGCACTCAAGTTGAGGTTTCACAAACCAATTGCAGCAGCCTAGTCGGTCCGGTGCAAGGCGAACTCTATCACAAAGCGTGAAGAATGAATCTAAGCAAAACCTAACCCTCGAAAGATGACGGTACTGAGAAAATAAGAGTTTGTGGTGTGCATACCCCTAGGGACGCACCCCCTAATGGGCTCGACAGGATACATGGGCCAACCGCCCAAAGACGGTGACGCAGCACCCGAACAGATTCTGGATGTCAACTTCTTTCGACGATTCCCGTTGACTCTGGCCGTATTTTGCAGTGGGACTGGTGCCAATGGAAGATCCTCAAAATTATCTTTCCATCCATATAAAGAATGTCCAAAACAGCCTCCGTATGCCACCGGGGCATCCAATTTACTACTTCCTGCTCCTGGAATCCGAGGCTGAAACGAACCCGAGTTGTATTGCATCTCCAACTTGATTTGGGCGCCCTTGCTGGTCTCCTCCACTTCCAAAACTCTCTCCATATCCTTGCTGGTCCTCTCCTAAGTTCCTAATCACAATAATATCATTAGGTAGTATCTCATTCTTATAATCATGAAAGGACATACCTAAGAACGAGCTCACCTATTGATTTATTTGTCGTGCTCTAGCTCGAGTGATTGGTCCTTGTACAACTTGAGGAGTATCGTGTGCATCCAAAGGAGTTATGTCCTCATCAATAGGTGTTGTACCTAGCTCGTTGCATGCTTTTAATAGTTCGTTGCAACATTCAATGTCGAATCAATCTCAACAGCATGTTCATGGTTCACAACATGCTCCCTTAGTAGTATTTAAAGCATACAACATGTGGTTGCAGAATTTATTAGAGCAATGGTACAATGTCACTTGATGGTTTCGATTTAAGAGCACAATATATACCGTCATCTTAATAAAGAAAATAAATAAAAAGATGGGTTGCCTCCCGAAAAGCACTTTAGTTGTAGTCATATAGCTAGACTCCTAACCTCGATCATGTTCACGCGAAGCCATGGTCCTTTGTGCGAGAATCCAAAGTGTCCATGCAGCTTGATGTCATCTTTTGTAATCCTTAGTGGTTCGCTTCTAACATCTTCATGTATTGAATGTAGTATGTTTGTGTCTTCATGTGCCAATTCTCTGGAGGTTTATTTTGTTATGATCTTATGAATTGGATCATGTACACTTGATGAAAGCATTGCCCAAGCTCCTCTTCATTGTTGTCAGCCTCATCTCCTCCGTCATGTTCTCATCGCCATACTATTGCCTATACTTTGTGGATTTTCCCCTGCATACAGAACATAACATATACCAAAACATAGCTCTATTGAAAAGTTTATGAAATTATCTTTCCAACGAGTGGTCATTCATCTAAAACGGAGTTCAAATGATAGAGTTATGCCCGTTTTATTTTAGTATTGTGTGCTGTTCAGAACTGATTTTAGGATGCGCGACCGTTCGATGATTTGGCCATAACTGCTTGTAGGAATCTCTGATTGCCTTGATTCTTAATTCATTGGAATTTAGACTTCATGGAGCTTTTAAATATTTGAAAATATTCTGTTATTTTCTTTTGAGGTCAAGCAAAAATCTTGATGACAATAGTAGCTTCTCGTGAATTGATCAAGAGATCATCTTGTGGTCTTTGGGGCATTATATCACACATCCTTTGGCTTCAAAGTCATCACCATTGCTGCACTAGCGAGTAACATGACGGCAATGATGCTTCTTCTTCATAATTCTTGCTTTAGCCAAGGTGTCGGGATTAAAGGATGCTCCTGCGCTTTGTGTCGATTATCTAAGAAGTTTTGTTCCTTGATTGCATCACTCAATTAGAAGCTCTCGAGCATCCCACTGGAGAAGATTGGTAGTGATATGGTGCTTCTAATCTTGTTGCCTTCAGTCTTGATCAACTCCAAATCATCACCTTCTGTGCAGAGAGGTCCTCCAATTTTTCCTCTTTGCTTGATATGGTTGCTTCCAACACGTGTTACTTGAACAAACAAATCTCCAAGAAATATTAGTCTTTAAAAATTAATTGACACAGTGGCATACCTTACTTATCAGTATCTGTATCATCTTCATTGGTGTGGACTCAATAGCAGATTCTGGACTACTAACAAAGTTAGAACCAACTGCTAAAGAGTCGAGCTTGATGTTGTTATCATCTTATCGGAGTGAATCAAGACTTGATGAAGTCCATGTTCGATCATCTGGCGTCTAGTATTTACTTGCTTTCAAGGACGCAAACAAGAAAAACAGGGTAAATGCAATAAAAAGAATTAGGGTTAGTCCAAAAACTTAGATAGATCGCCCCATGGCTCGAGTCGCCGATCCCCGGCAATGGTGCTAGAAAAGCTTGTTGACGGTAGTTAATACGCCAAGTTGTAAACTACAAGCGCACGAATCATTGTAGCTTTTCTCTTAGAGTATTCCATCCAAGGTTTATTAATCCGTAGATCAGTAGTTAACTAACTAGGGCTTTTTATCTAACTCAACGGATCTAATCCTAACATGAAGCATCGATTTCATATAAAGGTAAACATAATGGATATGAATGATAGAGCATAGATTGATCACATCCACATATTCATATGAGATAGCATAACCATGGGTAACAAGGACCTATCATCTTCTAGTTGCAGATCTAGCTAATAAGCAAGCAAATCATGCATCTCATCCAAAGCAATCTTTAAACTACTACCTCCGGTCAACCTCCCAAAAACCTCCACCCTACACGGAAGCAGACCCCATCACGATCCCCCCTATCGGCGCAGACAATTTAAGGGTACGAATATAGGTGAATATATCTAGATATCATGAAGGATCGACACACTAGATCTAATCACCGTGATTACACCAAGCATGCTAGATAGTCTAATCCGGAACTAGACCAGGAACAAGAATATCCACGATAGACAGAAAGCATAGAAGGAGGCAATGAGTCGCTAACAAATTGGATGACATGAAGAAAACATTGGTTATATAATATATGTATTAAGATCATCACCTCTTAGTATATATGTAACAACCCCAGTTAATCCTTCAAGTTAACCTTAATCCGAGTCCCAAATTCCTCTGTCTCAGCCCTCCCCTGAGCTTAAGCGCTCCGCCTCCGGTCAGGGTCCCGACCCCTGAGACTCCGACCCACCCTGTCGGTTCCTTCTGAGTTTCCCAAGGCAGTGTCCCTTCAATCTTAAACAGAGGAGAAACTGAGAATGACCGGTGGAATGACGGGTGGACCCGCAAATCTTTTTCCCCAGATCTCCCGAGGCAGACGCACTCGAGCGGCCTACATCGCTTCATAGCTCTCCCGCCGCGTGGCTCAGCTTCTCCGACGCCCGCCGCTTCACCCAGTCGCCGGCCGTGACAGAATGGATTCCCATGCCCTCCTCCCCAATCGCAGCGGAAGCCCCTCTGCACCCCTTTCTGCAGCGCCTCATCTCGCTCGCGCCCTCGCCAGCCGCGCCTTGGTGCTCCGGCGCTGCTATGGCAGAGCCTTGCTGCCTGCTGCGTCCAAACTGCCTCGCTGCTCGCGCCCATCATCACCTCACCGGATCCCCTGCTGCAAGGTCCGATGCCTTCCGGTTTTTCCGCCACTTCTCCACAGTCGCGCCGCCCCAAACTCGCTACGCGACAATTCCTCCATCGCCAACCTCGACTCCGGCCACGACAGTTCTTTTCCGCCTTGCCAGAACTGTGCCCAGCAAACCGCTGCTTCGCGCTCGCCCGCGCAGCCGCAGCCCACCTGTCTTGTCACCTGTGCAACCTCGCTTATAGCGCCGTTTCCCCCTGTCACACCCATCAGATCCGCCGCACGACGACGCTCACCTCCGCCAAATCTCAACCACCGGCAAAACCGCGCCTGCGCCACCTTGTCTCCAGTGCCCAATAGCTGAGGACGCTATCTTCGAAGTCCTATTCCGCTGCCCATCGTCGCTCAATCACCGCCATGGCAACGCACTCCCTCCTTTTCTTCCGGTCTTCGTGCTACTCCAACTCCCTCTCGCTCCGCGCAGCTATAAAAGGGAATGCCGGAGTCCTACTGGAGTTCCCTTCGCCATCGTTGCCTCGCCGTCTTGTTCCCTGTTTTGTGCTTGAGCGCCGCCACCTAAGTTCTTGAGAAACTCTCAGTCCCGCTCAACACCCACACCTCCCCAATCCACCCAGCCGCCTACTCCTCCGCGCTGTGCTAGAGCTTCCTTGTTGCTCACAAGAAGCTTCGCCGCCACCGGAGCACCGCCGGACATCGCCGCCATCGGAGCACCGCCGGACATCGCCTCCACCCAAGCCTTAGTGCTTAAGTGCTTAAGCCCTTCCGCGCAAGTCTACTCCTTCCCGACCCTAAAGCTTCACCTATAAACCGAAGGTAAGCTACCGACCCCTCACCAGTTCGCCCGACCTTATCTGTTTGCCCGACCCCTTTTCCGCCTCGCCCAACCCTATCTGTTGGCCGACCTTTAATTGCTTCGCCCGAGGACTCAGCTGTATCTTTTTCCTTGACCTAAGGGTATCTGTGTAAGATTTCGGGGACTTCCCTGTAATAGATCTGAGGACCCCAACCACAGTTATCCCTTAATGTTTAAGAGTCAGATCATAAGTTTCTTCCAATCCGACCCTTGGTCTTGTTCTCTATCCACTGAAGCTTGAACCCCATACTCTTTTCGTAGCCTTGCTACAGGTTTTTGGGCTAAGACTTGCAAGTGTTGTTGTTGAAATAACCGTCTAAACACTAATCCCTGCATTGCATGTGTGTAGAGTTTCGTCTTGCTGACGGCGTCTACGAGCTACACCCGGTGCCAGAAGACAGAGCCGTCACTGAGCTACCAGTTCCAGAAGCCAAAGTCGCCCCAGCTGAAGACCAGCTTCCCTCCCCTCCGCTTGAAGGCAAGCCCCGGAGCATGAACCCCAATCTTTTTCTCAAACTTGCGCATGCCTTCTTTCTCGTGTTTGTGCATTTACGTATAAGAGTTGTTTGCAACCTTAGATGCATGACATAGTTCCTTGATCTGAACACTAGTTGTTGGACTGAGTAGTTGCTATGCTTAAATAGGAAAGCGGTACAAGTCGAGCGATTTCCTGTCACTCGCGAGTTATAGGAATTGGTTGTTTCCCTTCTGTTACAACTATAAGGATGATGGACGGGGTAGGATTTTGGTTAACTCTTTGGTGGTCGGCTGATCGTCCCGTCTGTCTATGGAACTTGTTAAGGCCCGACAGTGGTGGTGTTCGTGATCAAGTTTTTGAAAGTACTAATCTCATACCTATTATGGGATGGGGAAGCCTAGTACCTGATTGAACTAGGGCGTGGCTTATACCCCTGCTATCCCTGGAACGAGGTTCCCATGATGCATCATGTGGGTGCAAGTGCGGTCATAGTACGGTAGAGGCCGGGACTGTAGAGCATTGCATGCCAAGGGAAGTTTGGACCTGACACGTGCCTGGGAATTGATGGGGACGGCCGACACAGGAAGCGACCCTTGTGGTGCGCAGATGTCGTGAGGTTAGGTTCACCATGCATGGTTAAGAAACCCGAATCGATTCATCTGCCTCTCACAGTTTGAGACTGCTTGATCGCTATGCTACACTGAGTAATGAAAGAGTGTGATGATGACATGGTTTTGATGATGAGTTTATATTCATAAAGCTGGATCCATGTTTGCTTAGAGTAAGATGCCAATATAGACTGGTTAATGAACTTAGAATTGGAGCTAAAAACTTGAAAGTAAGGACCTAAATTAGTCGCTTTTGGCAAACAAACCCTCAGCCAAAGAGCCTTGCATGTCTAGATGTGGTGGAGTAGTTTTACCACCGGTCGGTTAAGTCTTGTTGAGCTTAGCAGCTCAGCCTTGTTTGTGGCTTCTTTTCAGGTGAAGTCGCAGCTCCTGAGTTCGCTTCTGTTGGCACTTGGCCACCCCAGCTCCCTCCGGGTTGGACGGTTGAGTGGGATCCCTCCTCGGACAGCAAGGAAAGGGATCACTGATGTCCTGATCGGCCTCATCAGGGACATCCGACCCCCAGCGCTAGCTTCCGTTATTTTACCCTTTCCGCTGCTTGAACCCTGTAAAAACTCTGATTTTCGTTTGGATGTTGAACTAAATGATCAAATTTGGTTAACTCAGTGGATCTGTTGTATTCTCTGGAACCACTCACCTTCGTGTGAGTTTGCTAAACTCGGTCCTGTTGAATGGTTTAATCGGATGAAATCCGACGACACTTCGAGTTAACTTGACTAAGGCATGAGTGTCGCGTGTCAGGCGACTTAACTATGCTTTAATCAAGGTAATCCGAGGTGGATCCGCCACAATATACCATTGATGATCTAATCCTGATACTGGTCCCCACCATGGCACAACCGCACAGGGAGGCCATGGTGGCTAGGGTTGGTCTAAGCCATCTCCTAGACAACTTCGAAGACTTGCAGCGGCCCTCAGCTCCCTCTGGTGTATGCCTTTGGTTTCATCGAGTTCTAGTAGATGGATCTGCATGCTTAATGAAATATCAGAGTATTTATAGTGTGGAGGTGCCGTGGGGCAAAGGGCACATCAATCGGGGCTAGAAACGGGCCAGGCTGATCGGCCTAGGCGAGTTCACTACCTTCTCAGCCTTAAACGCCAAAACTTTCTATACAAAAGTTGTATATCTTTTCGATCCATGCAAATTAGACACCAAATTCTCCCCAATCAGAGTCCAAACAAGGGAGATATGCCTCATGCAATATCTGTTGCTTCTGCGGGCCTTCTGACCTTCCAATCTTGAGTTTCCCTTAGCTTGACCTCAAACTCATCTTGCCATATCTTTGCAAACTTAGCCCTTAAGTAATCTTGGAGTAGTGTTTGCCAAAAATGAGCATCATATGATCCCAGAGGACCCTAGGCCGATTGGCCTAGGCCCTTTTTGGGCCCGTTGGCCTTCATCTTTCTCTAGTTCGTCGCTTGTTCTGGCTTTATCCAATTATGCTCCATTTAGTCTAATTTCCTGCAAAAACACAATATGCTTAAAATACATTGCATATGCGAAAACAAGGTTATTTCAGGTGCCAGGTGGCGGGTTAATATAAGAATATGTATGAAAACGCCACTTAAATGGCACGGAAAGTGTGTCAATAACGAGCGTCAACACTTACATCGATTAAACAAAAGTTGCATGAAATTGTTTTTGAATATATTAGAAGACTTAGAGATACTAGAAACCGATGCTATGGTCTAACAATTTCTGATGGAGATTTAGCTGATCTAGTTTATTCTAGTTTACTTGAATTTCATAAAGAAAATCTAGAAGGGAAAGAGTTTCTAGATGTTGGTCAAGTGTTACAAAAAGGTCTGGCTAATGGAAGCCGAGGTAAAGACTCTAGAAACTCACAAAAGGCTAGTGAAAAAGCTAATCGTCCTATTTATATCGTTAGTTATGAATCTGGTCATTCGGATGATGAAAGCAATGATGTTTTAACTGCTAAATTTGCATGGTCACACAAAGATAAACCTAGTACTTGTGCTTCTCTCAAGCTGGTCCATAAGAATTGGCAAGAAGAAATTAAGTATACTTTCGATGTAGCCAAGTGTAATAGGATTTTTGATGAGTTGCTAAAAGTTGGGAAGATCAAAGTATCTCATACTATACCACCACTTGAGGAATTGAAACAACATTCTTATAAGGCTGAAGATTGAGCAACGGTCAGCCAAGGAGCAAAAGGCACTTGATGAAATCAGGAGGAAGATCCGTGAGAAGAAGGAGTGGGAGATCTAGGAGCTGGAAGAAGAAGGTACGAAGCAATATGTATCACACTTCTCCGTGGATCAACAAGGGAATGTCAAGAAGATAAAGGATGTCACAAGTGACATTCCCCAAGCTAAGGTAAAATCTGATCCATCTTCTAGTGTTATTTCAGAAAATGCAAATTTAATTGATACTAGTGTTGCTGCTCATATGAACAATAAGTTTGATGCTATGAGTGAAAATTTTGCAAAACTTGTTGATCAGTTAGATGCTAAAGTTAACCAATTGATTTCAGGCAAAGATCCTAATGCTTCAACTTCTAATGCCAAAAACAATAAGGATAGCGATGTTTTTTATACTTTGCAAATACCTAAAGTACCTATAGGACCTAGATCACCAATAAAAGAAATACATAGCCGAACTATTTTTGATAGCTCGGTTGAAACAGAAGGTACTATAGTTACATATAGTGAACACCCCCCATATTTGTTCAAAACATAGGTGTTGTATCTAGCTCATCACATGCTTTTAATAGCTCGTTGCAACATTCAATGCTGAATCAATCTCAACAACATGTTCATGGTTCACAACCATATACATATAGTACAACGCCTCCTAATGTTGCTAGTGCCCCCAATTTAGCTTCTAATCAGCCTAGGACTGATATGGAAGGATTAAGAGGGGAGATGCTTGAGATCTTCAGGCAAACTCTTGGTAGAGATCATAAGGTCCCAAAAAGAGCATATCAAAAACCTTACCCTCAAACTTATGAGTTTGTTCAATTTCCACAAGGGTTTAGGACTCCAGAATTTACTAAGTTCACAGTTATGATAATAGAACCACATTAGAACATATAGCGCAATGTCATACAATGTGGTGAGAAGGCCCCTCAAGATATATTGAAGACTTCAACGCTTGGGGGGCAAGGCAAAAGCAAGGACGTCGGTGCTGCAAAGACCGGTCTGATCGGTCTCAGAACCGGTCTAACCGGCTCATCCAGGAATACTGGAGCCAAGCGTGATTTGAAGAACAAGGCGAGGTCGACCTTCAAGGATCTGTTGGCCAAGTATGAAAAGGAAGGAGCTAGCCAGAAACAAGGGAGCCATCCAAGTAAAGGTAAAACATCAAAATTTTCACCAAAACATCAAAAACAACCATGTTCTTGTGAGTCTCGTGTAAATTATGCTGCTGCGCCACATGCAAATTTTGGACCGACTACGCCATGGTCTTGGTCATATCCTTACTATTATTCACCTTTCGATTATGGTAGTTTACATACGCAACCATTTATTATTCAATATCCTCCTACATATTCAAATTATGGTTCATTGCAAAGATCGGTTGTTGCTAACAATGATCTAGTCAGAAGTGCACCCATTGCTGCTAAAGGTGGTGAGAAAGACAGCAAGAAAAATTCAAAATACCTACGGCCGAGGTGGCGTCCCTCAGGCTTGTCTCACACTCAAAAAAGAAGATTACAACGGATGTGGAAGCAAGGATCAACGGAGCAGCATGCAGCGGTGATACCGGCGAGGTCAGTAGCTACTAAGCAGGTATGGAGGCCAAAGCAAGTTGTTCCTTGAATTAAGAGTAAGTTTTATGGCCGATAAGATGATTATCGCCCTTAGGAAAAATATATGGTCGATGCATTGTTCATCATCGTCCTTAGGAAATTTTGGTCCAAAATGGTGTTTTCTAGCATGCATGATTTGCCAAAAAAATAGGGGGGGCATGTGTTCTTAGCCGAAATTGGCAAACCTGGACAAACTTCTTTAGACCGGTCTACCAAACTGGTCAGACCGGTTAGAATAAAGTACTCAAAATGCAAATTGTACTCCACTATTGTGTAGCTCTCATCAAATAGATCAAAATGCATATGTAGAACGTCCGATTTGAAGTCCGAATGAGAGAGTTATGCCCTCGGGAAGATCTGCACCCAGGAAAACCGGTCAAACCAGTTTGCCAGGGTGGTTAGACTGGTTTGGTCTGTGTAGTCCGAGTTAATAATTGTATTTTGACACGGGATTTGAAACGATTTCGACTCCTAATGGAGCAAGATCTCCCCAACCTATAAATATAAAGGGCCACAGCTGATTGAGGGTATCCAATCAATCAAAAACACATCTTTTATCTTTTTTACCTTTTTCCTTTGCCCTAGCATTTCCAACTATTACTTGTTGTTCCTCTTTCGTCTCTACATCGATTGAGGGCGCTCTAGGTGGCCTGCCGATCTTAGAGCAACCCTGCGTGCGCTTGCCCCAACGTGATCCTTCCCGGACAAGTTTTCGTTGGTCCGTCACCGAGCTCACCGACAAAACCGGTCTGACCGGTCTATCGAACTGGTCTGACCGTCCTGTCTGACCGGTCTATCGAACTGGTCTGACCGTCCTGTGCAGAGACGCTGCAAGGTGTGCCCCTGCCTGCTACACGTTCGAATGTTGGCCCGATTTTAGCACCAACAAATATAAATAAAAAAATCTTCTTTATTACAATAATAGATCTAATCTACAAAGGGATAAGCTCCATCTTGTATATAATCTTGAATTAGGCTCCTCTGTTTTAGGAGGTTAGTTTCTGTAAGAGAAGAGCTCACTTATAATCGGACCAGTAGTTCTTGTTTTTCAACAGGTGGAAGTGTGAAAGCTCAAATGTAATAAACTGGTTCCTTTTATATATGAATGAGCATGGCATCATGCCTACTTGGCGGTACGAACCTGTCTTACGGTAACCTTGAACCCGCATCAATCTCCCTTTCGTCAACAATGCTCATCCTAATAATAAATCATAGATTGCTACAAAAGAATGGTTAAAAGACCTACTAACCCAACCCACAAAATTGACGGAATACAACAATCCTTATTTACATTTTCCAACCCACAATTGACTATTTACAGTATGCATTAAGCCTTGAAAAAGTGTGTGCTTGACGTGGTGATACCGAGTGTATCCTCCGTGATCTATCATATGCCAAAAAGGTTTGAAGCCCTTCGCTTTCTTGTATAAGGGATGAGGCGATGTCGCTGAACTCAATGTTGACGCAAGCTGTAGCTTGGTTTGTCCGTGAAGCACCTAGAATACAGCATTTGAGAATCAATGAGGTGGTGTTAGAAAACATTACAGAAGCAATCGCTACCGCAGTTGCAAGTTCAAAACTTGTATTTGTCCCAGAAAACTATGGCCAGGAAAATATATTAACCCCTATTTTCTTCTTATCTTCTTCTTTTCCCCAATGAGCGGGAGTGCAAGGTATTTTCTTTACTAGCAAGGTCTATGCGCACTGGGCCTTCAGTTTGATTTGCTCAAAAATAAAGCTACAATTAACAAATCAAGCAATTTCCCTGAAAAAGTAAAGAGCAAATTAGTATTTGCGTTTCTAAGATACTTCATATATAACTTTTATTAGCTGTACTTAGCTGGCAAACATAATAGATGCTTTATCCGCATTTGACACCAGGCAAGTCAATGTTATAACAGGTTTCTTTTTTTGGATAACAAGAGCAAATTAGTATTTGCGTTTCTAAGATACTTCATATATTGTGTACTAAGCTGGCAAACATAATAGATGCTTTATCCGCATTTGACGCCAGGCAAGTCAGTGTTATAACAGGTTTCTTTTTTTCGGATAACAAGATGCTTTATGGAGCGATGGGGAACTATCTTTATCGCTCCATAAATAATGCAAATGCATATGCTTTGTGAGCTGCATGGGCAATTACCTTAATCGCATAAGCTTCTTTGCAAAAAAAACAATAATAATTGTATAAGCTTGCTCCTAAAAAGTATGTAGAGGAAATCACCAGATAAAATGCAGTTCAGTCGAATCTGGTTTTAGTACGCCGTAGCTCCACTGCTTTGCAGGACCTGCTGACCTTCAAGTGGGTCTTTTGGCAGATCTTGAACTAGTGTTAAGGCAAGTACCAGTGTTGCCCAGACAGGTCGATCCTGTGCCAGGTGCTCGGAATGCCTGGGTGTGCTGCCTGGTGCAGGCAACTTTTCCGGGGTTCAATCCAAACAGGCCATTCATCTCTTATGAAGTTGGATCTGTTTCACCAGTCTCTAAGAAATGGGCAACAGCAGAGTAGAGCTGCTGTTCTTCAAATGGCTTTGACACATATCCATCCATTCCACATTCCATACATTTTTCAAAGGTCGCTTGGATTACATCTGCTGTCATGGCTAAAATCGGGACATGCCAATGCGGCTTATTTCCATAATTATCAGCTGATACTTCACCCATCTGGATCACATCATTGATTTTTTTCTCTACGGATCGGATTAATCTTGTAGCCTCAAACCTGAAATTGAAGGTAAAAATTGTTAATGTTAGTCCTACAGTGCATCTACTAGTGATCAAAGTGGATGTAGCCACAAACTAAGCATACTAAGCTACAGTGATCTTTTTAACCAAGCACTGAATGTGCAAGAGATTATGCTCAGCGATCCACCTATGATCACTAGCTTCCTGATACTTCTTTAATATAATGGTACACAACTCTCCTATGTGTTCGAAGAAAAAAAAAACTAGATTCCTAATAATAATAAAAGGATATGCATACATTTGTCGTTTCTTTAGTTGAGTACCAAAATTTAACTCTAGCTCAAGAAGCTTATAGCTAAAATTAAAGACATACTTCCATGAGAACCAATGTAAGACGTTTCAGATTTCTGCACAAAGGATCTATACTTGCTGAATTTATTATAGTACACCCACATCACGTACATAACATATAACAATCTTTTATTAGTTACGTATTGGAAAGGAGGATTACCCGTCCATCTCAGGCATCTGAACATCCATGAAACAAGCATCAAATGTGTGAGGTGGCTTGAGCATATCAATTGCATCATTTCCACTGTCCACACATGTAACTATAGCTCCATATTTCTTCAAAGAACCAGCTGCAACTTTACGATTGACTGCATTATCATCCACAACCAGAATCTGTTTTCCAGTTAGTACACTTTGAAGAACCGAAGACTGATCTCTATTGTGTTGCCTTGTAACCCCAATCCCTAAGGTTTTGCGAAAACTAGCAGCGATAGTACTAAGGCGGAGGGGTTTCCTTATGCAATCACCATATCCTGTCAACCTCAAATAATCAGACTCGGCAGGGCTTATTGAGGTTCCCAAAAGAAAAATCTTTGGCATGGGTTCAGAAGACTTGTGTGTGCCCTTTAGTTGAAGATCTACAAGGCGACGATAAAATGCGAAACCTGAACCCTTACCCCAAGCTTCTGTATCAACAAGGACCATGTTCGGATTGCTTTTGCTGCACAACATGTAAAATAAGTCATTAGCAGTTTAAAAGAAAATGCATAACAAGTAACAACATGAAAAGTGAGACGGAACTTTGATTCTAAACAACATGCACTGTAGGACGAACATTAACAATTTTTACTGTAGGACTAACAACATGCATGTTGTTAGTCCTACAGTGCATGTTGTAAACCTGATTCCATAACTGAAGGAATTGACAAGTCATTTAGAATCAAACTACTTATTTCAGCTTCTAAACTGAAACCAACAAAAGTTTCACTCTGTTTCTCCTATCTTTCATTGGTTGATAAGAAATTATCGAACCTCCACACTACAGAAAATATCCAAAGAAATGATATCCAACCAACTCAAGAAATTATAGCTACACCATGTGTTGAGAGGACTGAAGCTTATAAAGTGCAAGGCATTTTACATTGGTTTGAACAAAATAACCTGTAGAAAGGTGTAGAAAACAAATCAAACAGTAAGATACACAAGAAAGGAAATGAACCTTGAGGTGCAGGCTTCCAGCAATGCTGAAAATGCAGATTCAGTTGTGGCAACAAGATTGCAATGTATTCCAAGTCTCTGCAGATGGTACATAGTAATCTCTGCACGTGCATTCCTTCCATCAATAATAAGAGCCCTCATTCCTTGAAAGTCTGATGGAGTAGGTTCGAAATAATATCTTTTAATATCACCAGGACCTTTTCTGTTCTCCTTGAAAATGGCAGTAAATGAAAATGTACTACCAACTCCTGATTTACTCGTAAACCCTATTTCTCCGCCCATCAATTCAACCAAACGTTTTGTAATACTCAAGCCAATTCCAGTTCCACCATATGTACGTGAGGTGGAACTGTCAGCTTGCATGAAAGGTGTAAAAATACGCAGTTGAGCATTCTTTGTTATTCCTATGCCAGTGTCTTCAACTCTGACAACTAAGTTAATTGTATCTGTTTCACCAGTTGAAGTTTTGAACATCCTAAAATTCTCCAATGACTTCCAGCTATCTGCTACTTCAAGCCCACTTAGTGTGTTCCATAGCTTCATGTTGTCAGGATCATCCAGAACTTCTCTGTTCTGAGCAGAAACGTCATAAAAAATGTTTCCTGCCCTCTTTAGTTCCTCAACCAAATGCACTTGAACGAAGATATGGCCTCGTTCGGTAAACTGTATTTACAGGCAGCCTCATTAAGATGGAGATAAATGAGATCATTCCTAGGTTGCATAAAAGAAAATGATGCAAAAGGCAACAATCTGTTTAGGTATGGAAATTATAGTCAAATATCAAGTTGCTAACGCTGCAGCTATTTGAGAATCACCAAGTTATAAGTCTGTAAAGAAATCTCAAGTTAATAAGCTCACAGCATTACTATCTTAGTTAAATTGCCACATTTCCTACTGAGTACAATTGTATAAATTAGTGGTGGGATTGACCAAACACAACTACAACTTGCCAGAAAGCTAAACATGGAAGCTACCAAAGATCTGAAACTAACCTTCATAGAATTCCCCACAAGATTTGTAATGATTTGCCGAAACCGCCAAGGATCCCCAATTAGAACATCTGGAACTTGATCAGATACAAGCACAGCCAACTACCCTCACAAAAGAATTAGTGAATTAAACATGATTTCAGGTCCCATGTCATTAAAACAATATTCAGAGTTACAGATTTTAAATTAGTACTGACCTCTATGCCTTTAGCCTGTGATTTTTCATAGAACAGAGATACCACATTGTCAAGAATATCACGGACATCAAAAGGCACTGCTTCCAACTCAATCCTTCCTGACTCTATCTTAGCTAGATCAAGGACTTCATTTATCAAGTTTATCAATGCCTTTCCACTTTCTTGAGCAGTAACTACAAAATCCTGCTGAGTTGTATCAAGTTCCGTGTCCATTAGCATCTGCAACATACCTGATTCATGAAGAAAGCCGCTTTCAAAAATCATTTGACAATGTCTATTGCGAAAACATTAATAAAAATACATATAATATCTAATATTAAACAAAAGAGATCTCTGAAGTACAAACCTAGAACACCATTCATTGGAGTCCGAATCTCATGGGAAACAGTTGCTAAAAACTGCAAGGCAATCAATATCTTATCAGCCGACAAAAAGAGAAAAGTAGCACACAGGAGATAACAACTAAAGAATAGTACAAAGACACTGGAAAAGGTAAACAGAACCTGAGATTTTGCAACATCCGCAGCTTCAGCTTGTCCTTTTAGTTCTCTCATTACTATATAATCTTGTTCAGCCTTTTCAAGGGAGTTCAGAGTTGCATAAATAATATGTCCAACAAGCAAAACAATTATAGCTACAGCTGCTGATATTATAATTGCAGACCAGGGAAGTGGGGGTTCATGTTTGAATCTGGAAGTGTGAACAAGGAAGCATTGAGTGCATCTGAAGGACAAAAGCATTTTACAAATTCTGATCACAAAAGATTGGTACCTGCAATGCATTTCATGTTTGCGTGTTGGGTCTCCAAAATCAATGCTACTAATGTGCTGCAGATCACCAGACACAGTAAAATCAGAACCATACATTTTGATAGGAGAGGTATGATTTGTGGTGTCATATAACCTAACAACTATCTTTTGTTTGCTAGCGAGTTGCTCTAGGAGTTTATCCACCAGAGAAGGAACATCAAATGAGGCACCAAGATAACTGCAAAGTGTCAATAATCACAATAAGATCAAGTCTCCTAAAGGGGGGAAACATAAGTGTGTGCCTATATGGAAACAAATTTACCCCAATGTAGCATGAATACGCTCCTCTGGTGTCGCATTTGGAGGAAGATCATATTTGTACACGGTGAACGTAAGCACCACACCGAGATGATTAGATTTCAGAAGCTTAAAAGGGGACGTTAGAGCCCCTTTACCTGTTGCCCGGGAACGTAATATATTATCATGATCTTCCTGAAATCAAGGTTCTAATGTTAAGAGACAGATGAAGGTCCTGAAATCTAAAAGCTTACATATTTATTTCAAGCCTACAATCTATGGCTCCTGTGTTGCTTTTGTACCATCATGTAATGCGCTAAACCACCAAAAAAGAATGCAATAACCAAAAGATCTTTTATTGCTATACTGTGGAAAAGAGAGAGGGGGCACAACTCTTTTACTGAGGTCGAACATCTAAGGTCCACATGTCAGCTATAGGCAGTGATGAACAAATTCATGGCCTCCTGCGTAGATTACCTAAGGTTTGAACATTCTATGGAACCTATCCACAATTTATGGTAATATAACGCTCTAACTCAGATGAACTGTTGAATAAGACACTGAACAGCTCATAATACTATCACATTCATTGTAACAATGTAATTTTTATGCACCAATTTCTAGTTTAATGAACAGGATAAAGTTTTGCACATGTTTTATCTTAAGCACTCGAAAGTAAGAAGAAGAGTTAGAAATTGCTTATTTTCCTAACAAAGTTAGCAGTGAGAATATAGATCAAAGAGAAAAGATTTACAGAAAAGGCCTGCAAATATCCTCACCTTCCCAGACATCATATCTACAGATATGATATGCTTCACAGTTTCCTGAGAGAAAATAACAGGTGCATACTCATCTTGAACTGGTGATGGTTCAAGCTTTTCAGGATTATAATCATGAACAAGGGACTGATCTCCAGCTTCCATCTTCTTAATCTTCCATCCGTGTTGTTGCTCAAACTGCTCCCTTTCACTGTGTAATACCTTCAATGCATAGGCCACACCGCTCATCAATGGCCTTTCAAATGTCGTCCTTGCTGTGAAGTCCTCGAATGTTTTCTGCAAGGGTCGGTATAAGCAAAAGTACATGATCATTGAAAAAGGTACAGTTATATTAGCAGGATGAAAACTAACATGACTTTCTCCTTACAAACAATAATTATTAGTAAATAGAAAATATAGTTTCAAACTAAATACTACTGTTTTAAGAACTTCTGTATGGTTCATACTTCATAATACAGTGGATTTTGGATTATCCACCTAGCAAAATCCCTATTATTTGCTTATTGGCAGTACATGGATGTACACGCATTCATTCCTTTCTCTACTACATACTTAGAGATCAGGGGACAAGTAAATAGAATGCTATTCCAGGTTTCAGCCAGAACAAGGCTCTGGTCTTTGTTGCCGCCTCCTAACTATAAGTAAATGAAGATGATCCTTGGGAGGCAATAATGCTATTGAAGTGGTCAGGATACATGAGACGCTGGGCACTTATTAAAAAAAAACTCGACCGGTGGGGGAAAGACCGCCGCCACGGCATTGCACTAAGAAGAAATCTCAGCCAATCTGGCCGAGAAAACCCCCAAACCCTGGATTCACCCTATAGGCCCGCACCGTAACCTGGGCCGACCACGACCAACTGGGTTGGCGACCACAGCAACTACCCCCTGATAGGAGGGCCCAAACCAACCATATGTGCCACAGGCCGGCGCCCTGCCACTATTTTTCCGGGTTGCCAGCGAGGGTTTTTTTTTTGTGCCACCAAGGTTTGAACCCTGGTTAGTGTCTCCCTCAACTAGGGAGCGTACCACTACACTATTATCGTTTACTCCCCAATTCAAAAAACCTTGTGCCCCTGCATGCAGTGTCAGCAATTACGACGGCTCCCTTTCTTAAATAAGAAATAAGACAGCCTCCTTAAGGAATCTATCTACTTCAAGTTATGTCCCTTCATCACTAAAGTGCAGCACCAATGGACATCATGATATCCAGTACGGTAAGTACAACACCATTATTTAAAAAAAGCGGTAAATACAATATCATCAGAAGCAGAAGTATTTGACTTCACCCAAGTAAATATAATAACATGAATGTTATACTAAGCAAATATGCAATCTCAAAGTTGACTTAACTCTACTGGAAGCTAGTATTAAATGGTGCCAAGCAGGAGCTGAACTAAGGGCACTTTGAGTTCACTACACATCATAATATGGTTCCCATTGATCTGTTGTAAAATTTACTGTTTCGCTATTACTATATGACACCCATATTGAAAGTTTGTTATTCACCATGTGTATGGGAGAACTTTGCAATTCATGAAGGGTACCTGATCGATAGCAGACGGATTCTTCCCATGGTGAAATGTTGAGACCAATATAGCCAAAGCTTGCACATGGTTCATGCTTACATTAAACTGATCCTGTAGCATCCTTGCTCTCTCATCACACATATTAGCAAGATTCTCAATTCTCCTAGCGACAACATCTGCATACATGCATAAAAATATGCATCCAGAGCTACAAAGCCCAATTGAGACACCAATAAGCAGGGCTCTTTTTGACCACTTTCGACTTATTTTAGCACTTGGTATCTGGAGAACTTTGTCAGACTCACACAGCTTATTTGATTGAATCCTTCTTTTGTGTATAGTTTTAACTATTGAAACCACAATGCTCCCAAATAAAGCAGATAGAAAGAGCATCACTGTGTGATTGGAACTTGACACAATATTCTGGACCACATTCACGCCATTCATTCCAGCACATAACTCACATTCATGCAGCTAGATACATTGGAAACAAAAACAAAATCAATGCAACTTTGTGGCAGTTGATGAGTAACATGATCGTGGATTATGCAATTACAAATAATATTTAAAAATCAAATAACCACATGTCAAACCAATATTTTACTTTACCAATATGATAAAACTCCATTTCTTTAATGATAAATCAAAAGCTAGAGGTTTAACAGCTATAGTCAAGTATCATGGCATAAAAAATGAAGCTAGGTAGTTCGTGCAAGAGAATTCTACTTAGGATTGAGTTCTGAAGAAACTATATATATTAACCTCTACGAAATATCTATTAGAGTTCAGATATCTATAGAACAATATGTTTACATGTAATAGGTAGAAGTTCCAGATGACTCACGAATAGCCAAATACACTCAACTACATGTTTCACTAAATGCAACTCTATACATGCTTTATATCTGTAACTGTAAGAGCTGCCATTCACAAAGTACATACAAGAGGAAATAAAATGAAACACTCACATTGCCTTGTGTAGTAGAACTAATGTCTTCTTGTATGACATTTTGCAAGAACTTAGCTTCCAATACCGCAGGTGCATGACTATTGACACCATATTTATCTTGAACTGTGCAGAATTGTTGAAGAATTGCATCTTTCAACCAATTCTGCTTTCCATCATATATCTTATCTCGAATACAAAGACTATCTGGGATACAAGACATGCCATTTACTTGATTTCCACCATGGATCAATCCAGATTTTCCCATACATTCTCTCTACAAAATAATAGCAAAGAAATAGTGGAAAGTGACAGTGAGGAATGCAAAATGCGATAGCGCAAAAACATTGTTAGTAACAACTATTTGATCAGACAGCTATTAGAAACATTGCATTCAAAACTCTCAGTTGGACACAGGTACAGGTATTTGATGGGAAAAGTAAAATTTTCCATTCCACTGAGATGTATATTCTTCTGTTTCACACATATATTAGCTAGTTTATAAATATGAATTGGAGTGATTTGTCTTGAGTTCGACATGAGCAATTAAATATATTGAAATGAGTCCCTTGCATTTGAATCACGTTTTACATCTCCCCTTCTTGTCATGTTTACCATAAATACTAAATGCCTGATAGCAATAGTATGTTAAATATGTTTTCAAGAAAATAGTAAGTGAAATGCACTTAAGGTATGTAGCCCTTTACTTTTACTTCCTAGATTACCACAGCTTTGTGTGCAACAATGGAGTTCTTGATAGCTAACTATATCTGCTGGTTGTTGAAACGGCCATTTGAGGTTGCTAGAGATCAAGTAAAAAAGTAGACCCATATTTGGGGTTCAATTGGCACCAAGTGAAAAGCATCCAAAAATCAACACAAGATTAGGCATAGTGTGCATCCGGCTTAGATGATTAACCAAGAGTTGGTTTAGATCAGTGATCCACATTTGTTATTCTTGATGCTTCGTGGCGCTGAGACAGCCTGGCAGCGATTGTTTAACTCTTGTGAGGGGCTCCAACAAGGATTGTGGGAGAGGGGTGACTCCCCAATACCTCAAGAAAAGGTTGTCATGCGTATTTTTCTTCTACCTCTACATACCAAAATTAATTTATTGCACTTATTTTTCACATTTTTTCCCTAGGATTGACATGTGTAGTTTATAGGATTGAAACCTAGAGTGCAAAACTTTTGTTCCGATAGAGTAGAAACACTAGAAAAGCCTAAAGTGCATTTAGATTGAAATTGATTTAGGCTTCTATATGCTGAGCCGATTAATTTTAGAAACTCTCTGTCCATTCAAGGATGACCGGTCTACCTTCTTGCCTATTAATGTTATGCTTCTAGGGCTTGTTTGGTTGCAACCCTGGACTAGGCAGCTAAATCGAACGGTAGGCACTCGAAATCGACGGCCTGAGAAGTCTGCCTAGCCCAGGCAGCAAAACACAGGCTTGAAGCAAGCAAGCCCCTAATGCTTGTTTCAATCCTTGCTGGAACAGAAAAACTGGCAACCTAACATTTTTTTATTGGATTCTAAACATTTCTTTATCTATTTTCATCGATCTTATAACAGCTTAAATTTCTAAAATCCACTGGAATCCAACTCAATCTATTGTCAACCATTTCCAGCAATCCTTCTACCCACAACAAATTCTTATTACCATGGAACCTTGTACTACTCTGTTTAGTAGATTAATTAGCTCATATAGGTACTGTTAACTACAAGAACAGACTCAGCATTCCAAATAGCACTAGATAATCAAGTGAACATACAGAAAGATAGCATACCTCTTCAGGTGTCAGTACCATACGGAATGGAACAGGTTGACACGTGATATCTAGTCCATAACAAATTCATATGCACCTTATTTGACATGCCGTAGGGAGAAACTGCATGTCTACGTTCAATCCTTGATACATCTCACTCCTTTACAGTGACTTGTGTGTAACATGACAAATTAATCTATTTATTGCTCCCGTTATCTACAATCTTTCACAAGTTTTGGTGCTCAACTACCTCAGATAGTAGTCTATATGGCTATCAAACAACGAATAGCTATATCAACAGCAGCGGACTGAACACGGATGAAAGATTGTGCAATGCATATGCGTGGCAAGCTCCTGCACTGTTCCATTCAATTAGAACTACAGAAAAGTAGAAAACAAGAAACTGACACAATAATTAGGCAAGCAAAGTACCTCTGTCGACGAGAGGAGGGACACCAACGCCTGCAGCTGTGTCGTACTGAGGTTGAACTGCCCCAGCATCCCCTCCTCCTCAGCAACCCTGCCCGAACTTGGCCTCCCACATCCACCAGTTGCCCAGACCACCAAGAGGCACACGACGAAGCCGGCAACGGCGCCGGCGCCGGCGTGCGCCGCCTTCCTTCGCCGGCAGCCGCCGCCGCACTCCCCTGCCCCGTTCGGAGCCATCCTAACCAGCCCCCCGCTTCAGCCACTGAAGACCTTCAAGAAACACGGCCTCACAGCACGAGACAAGTGGTGCTGCAGCGATTCAGACTCCACGATGCTGTGTTGCGCCCCTCCCCGATTCCGGGCCGGATGTTCCCAGAGCCACATGAACAGCGGAAGAAACCGCCGAGGCTTCCACCCGTCCAGGAGGCAAGTGAGCTCAGGATTTCAGAGAGGCCAGCGCCTCCCGCATCATCGAGCCAGCAGCAGTCACATGCCAAGAGAGAAGGGCGGGATTGGTGGGGTTCTTGCTTGGTTTCTTGCCCGGTTGGAGGGGCCCGGCACGCCGAGAGCCAATCCAAGAACGGAGGAGGTTGGTTGCTGCGGTGGCGCGAATGATTGCTTCCTCCTGCACTCGCACGCCGGGGCGTCGGGGACCGGTGGTGATCCAAGCGCCCACTCCAAGCCACCGAAGCAAGTTGCTCCTGGTTCCTTGCCCGGGTTTGGGTGGGTGGGTGGTGGGAGGGGAAAGGTTGGAGCAGGAGCTGCAAACAAAGGCAGGGGGGCTTGGTAGTAGTGACTAGTGAGCAACAACTGGACAACAGGAAAGAAACAAGAGAGGGAGGGAGGGAGAAGGGCGGCAGTGGTGTTTACTCAAGGTGGGTTTGTTTGGTCCCGGAGGGGGTTGCCTTCGTCCCATGAACCCGCGTTTGGTTGGAGAGGAATGGAGGTTGGGTCGGACCTAATAGGAGAATATTCAGTTGAGATGCGAGTCGAACGCATCCGCCCAAAACGAGCGGACGCACTGGACCCGCGTCGACATCGCGTGCGTCCCTCCATGCGTCCGCTCGCGGGCCTGTGCGTGCACGGGAGGAGGTGGCCTGGCATGAGGGCGGCGAGGAGGCGGCCAGCGGGAAGGAAGCGGCGGCCGGCGCCGGGACGGGGAGGAGGCGGTGCCGAGCGTAGAGAAGGTGGGGGTCGGCGCGGGGCAGGGAGGAGGGGTCCACAGGTGACAGGTGGGACCCGTTACTAACAGTGTTAAAATGACATCCATCACATCCCTCTCAACCCCTTCAACCAAATAAAAAACTGAAATGAAATCATCCATCTCATACAAACACGAGATGGGTCGACACCAAACCCACGTCGTTCCAAAATCAAACACACCTTCAGTAAAAGCTATTGTGGGTCTTGTGCTCCTCTCTCTCTCTCTTCCCCTGTTGCTTTTGATCCTTTACCCCCAGCTGTGTCTCTTCGCTGCTGTTGTTGCTGTACTGCCAAGTACTACTATAGCTCTAGCTGGAGGCAGGGGGATGGGAACAAGCCCAGGCCAGCAAGGAGGTGATGTGGAGTAGGTTAGTGAGATGGAAATTTTTGATGTTGGGAAAGGGTTGAAGGTGCACATCATTCTCACATCATACTCTGGTCCCAACATTAGTCATTGGTGACATGGCTTGGGGTTTTTCTTTCCCTTCTCTCTCTGTCTTTGCTTGCAAGAAAGATCTAAGTAATGAAGTCATGTGTAAACTGTGTGGTTGTATATGTGGAAAATTGTATATGTGGAAAATTGTGCTTGGCCATTTATGTGTAATCAGTGATGTATTTTTGTCCTTTTCAAGTTTAGGTAATTAAGTTACAGATGCTGACATGATCACATGAGAACGTAACCTTAGAGTACATCGTAGTTTGTAATAGAAATGTGGTTGTCACATCGTAGTTTGTAAAGATGTGGTTGTCTTAGTGTTATGTCGCTTTCCAAATGTATCTTTGCTTCCAAAAATCTTCCTATTCCAATTTTACTCTCCAGGTAAATGTTTCATATGAATAGGAGTCAAGCTCTAGCACCTTCGAAGTTAAATAATTGTCATCAAATTAGGCTTTCTACATAGCTATCGGTCAACATGCCCTTTTTTAAGTCATGTTTGAGCCCCTAACGTGAGAGTTAAGTCATGCATAGCGCAAAGTACTTCTATCGTATACGTCCTGGTATGAACAAAGCATAAACATGCACATCATGCATATGAACATCAATGATAGCTGATACATGAGTTAGTGTTGCGTCATTTTGCATTGATTTATTGTGACCATGCAGATGCTCTTTTTTCTCCATGAACCAAATAATATAATTTCTCTCCTTACTTGAATTTCTAAGTTTACTTTGGATCTCAGGTATCCAAAAACTTTAAAACTTCTCACCTTACTCGAAGTCATAGTTGATAATCGGGCATGATCCTATTGTAGTTTGTGTTATATATCTTGTGTATCATTATAGAAGGTTGTCCAAACGTTTTGGTTCTCCTTTTTTGGTGAACACGCAGACTGCAAAAGTTCGTGAAGTTTGACCTTAGATGGTCCACCTCTATTACATTTTTTTTCTTTATATAGCCAAAAACTTTTGGAAAATCGCACTTGGTATGTGCTGGTCCCTATAGGCTATAGCATGCATGTACTCTCTGATAGCCTGTCAAAAGCAAATATAAAAGCACCGCCCGATTGGATGTATGGTCCATGTGTCGTCTTTTCTTAAGGTTCAGTGAATTATGATGCACGTCTTTATTAGTATTTCCATTTGCTCTTTTAACATGAAAACAAAGTTTCACGCGGGGGTTATCTGGACTATGCAGAATATAAATTGTGAACATCTTTGTTTACAAAATATTAGTTAAATTTCATTGGCGCAAATAGTTGTGAGATTTTGGGCTTTATATTATTTTTTCACAATGGCATAGGTGGTTAATTTAGATCATAATAGTGAAAGTGGATAATTTGTTAAAAGATATACACAGTACTTTGGGACTTGAATGATAAAGCAAGGTAATTTAAATATAGACTTAGTGTTGCTTTGGGTTATTTTCAACAATTGTTTTGGTGAATAGTCTAGATGAAGATTTAGGGTGTTCATTTAAATTATTTTCTTAATAGCATAGGAATGATTCTGATTAACAATGGCCGAAGTGGATAATTTAGATGCATATATAGAAATACGTAGGGATATTTTCATAATGAGGATTTTTTTATAATGATAAAGGTAGGTACATGCCAATTAAAGTGTGATTTGAATGAAAAAAAGGGACATGAAGCGAGTACAGTTCTTTTTCTGGGACTCTGCAAACTTTGCTTCTTTGGCAAACAAACGAGTATATAATGAAATCGGTGAAGTATGACATTATATTGATGCCTAGTTTTTAATGTCAATGTTTTCTTTATATCCTCACAAAATTTTATTTGCTATTTCTACAGTCAGGAATTGTACACCAAAGTAACATTTTGCCCTCAGATATGCTGCCTGAATTTTATAAATGTTTGGTGATTGCCTAAAAGAAAATGGAAAAATATTGCTTGATTCAATGTATGGCGCTACATCTTTCTTTTTCTAGTTCTTATAAGGTTTTGCGTGTCATCATGATAAACGTCGCTGTTAGAAAATAATTGTCTAATGTTCCCTATTGGTTGTTCTTTTAATACGAAAAATAGATGACCTGCGCGAGGTCTTTTAATTTAAAGTATGCAGATTAATGATCAAAATCGACCAAACCTAAAAAAAAATAGAATATACACTACTTGCGCTGTCGCGCATATTTTATTTGCAAGTAGGTAGCGATCATATATAGCTATCCCAACTCTAAAATAAGACTGCACATAAAACACTAAATTCATTCAACCTGGAGTAGCTAAGAATTTCCGAGCAGTTTGAAATCATTGTCAAAAGATGAACTCAACCATAATTAAGGCCTCGTTTGGAACATGGAATTTTCCTCTCGTTACTATGATAATGTACAGTATTGTTTCTTCTGAAACTGTTGAATTACGGTGAAAAAACAGAGTCACGGTAAACAACTCATCAAGTCATCGTGAAACAGGTGGCGTCATCTAAGCTGATTCTGATTTTCTATGGAAGCTGATTCTCTTAGAGAAGTAATTCTGTGGTCGAAAGTGATTCTTTTTTATTCTCTAGCGTAAACACTTAGGATGGAGAATCACTTCATAGAATCAGGAGAAGCTATTTTTTCAGCTCCCAGCTTCTTAGTTCATTTCAAAGAATCACTTCACAGAATCAGCAGAGAATCACTTATCTCTTAAAAACTATTTGCTCCTACTGGATTCAGCGGAATATCAACTCTGGGAGCTCTACCAAACGCACCATAGGAGTAGCAAAGAGCCAAAGAATCAAAATTATAGCTCTAAATTTTGACCGTTTATTGCCATCACATCGCACTAGCTCGTTTGTTTGTAGCACAGTGTGAAAATATATATTTTTAGTGGGTCGACTTTTTCTGCATCGGTATCTCACTGGTTTAGTATTTGAAGTAGTATTTGTCATCCACAAATCGCCACGCTTACCTGCGGCTGGCGCCAAAATGGGGCAAGAAAAGCTACGGAGGAGCACTAATAGCCGTGTACTCCCTCCATCCCAAAAAACTATTCATTTATCTTTCAAAACTTATTCCATAAAGAGTAACCATATAACTTCATAACAATTCAACAAAGACTCTCATAATACCTTCTGGCCCAATTAACAAATTGAGCATTTACTCCCACCGTCGATGCTCGAGCCAGACTCGCTAAATAAGGAAGACTAATAGGTCCGAAATTACTGCAAGTTTGCATGCATAATTAATTCTACATGATAATCGATCTGATTAAAAAAAATATTAGGGGTACTTTGGATTTTTAACTTTACTACTACCTTATCTAAAATTTTCTAAATGAACGGTCTTTGTGGGACTGAGGGAGTAAAGTTTTGTGACACCAGTCAACCAAATAAAGGGCTTGGTGGGCTGTGCTCGGCATCCAAACACGTTCATAGTCAATTAGTCATAGCCGATTAAACAGGGACAATCTATCAGCAGTAGGAAGTCAATGTGATGTCCATTACGAGTAGGAAGTATCGTCTGGGAGTCGAGATACCAAGTGCTTATCTCAGCACGACAGGTAATGGACATCCGCGGCGGGCCAACCCGGCACTCATGGTGCGGGCGTGTCGAGTGTGGTCCACACCCTGAATCCCTGATCGAGCGCTGTGAATTGATGCATGCATACAAGTTTTTCAAAAATAGGCATGAGTGTGCACCTGTTCAGGAGATATTTTTTAATCGAAGACAGAAATGAGGGCGCAATTTATGCAAAATTGGCTAGGGACAAGAATATTGATATCATTTAATCGACGGTCTCGTACATACACTTAAAAGACAGAACGTAGGATATGTTGTCTTCTAAGTTGTGCGGTAGTCACTCAATAATTTTTTAAATTTCTGCATAGAAAAAATATTATAAGTTGTATGGTAATAACTCGAGCAATGGCAAAGGAGTTGTGTCATAGTTCTAAAATATAGCTTACGAGGGTTGTTTCATGAAAAAAATAAAAAAATTTATCTCACCCCACTATGTCTTCTTCACGTCACCAAAAATCATATTCCCTTAGTCCTAAATTGTAGGTCACTTTATCTTTTCAATACACATAGATATATGCTACGTCTAGATTCATGGTAAAAATATATGAATCTAGAAACGCCAAAACAACATATAATTTGAAACAAAGGGAATATATGCCATCATATGAGATGATATTTAAGACTCTTGACGTGTAGCAATGTAAGAAAAAAAAGGTAATCGCAATATTAAATTCTAATATAATAAAACATCAGGGGCATAGAAACTAGTATGCAAAACTCTAACATAATAGATATCAGAAATAATTATGATCTCAAAAAATATTATTAACATATGGATCAGATCATGCTGCACGTACTAAACATTTACATATGAAGACACAGTGGCTGGTACATATGTGTTACCGATATGACAAGTCACAGCAGTCGGTGAAGACCACAGAGCTATGCGACAATCGATGTAGGAGGAAGCTGAGCTATGGTGGCGAATTTAACCAAACACATGGAGCGCTTTCCAAAAATCTTATCCGTCCTCTCCCGGAGTCCCGGTGTAGGATCTCAAGGATGAGTGGTTCAGGAAACGTGCTCTCCCGCTTGTCAACCATGGCTTTTGAGGAAATCGGATGCACCAATTAGATGGTTCAAGCCTCGTTGAAATACTGTGAAATGCTTTGTTCATTGATGGATACAACACCTTGATGCTGAAGATTGGCTAGTCAACTAGCTAACCAACAAACACTACAAGAAATCTTCCGAATAGTGACCAACCAAAAAGTGTCATAAACGTATTTTATCATTATAAACCGTGATTTATGACGCGCGAATGATGAAAATCCTTCGTCATTAGTCGAGCGTCATAAACCACGACTACTGACTTTCCTTATTTCAGTGTGTTCATCCCACATGTCGTCATAAAATTGTTTCAGAGGCTGCGCCACGTTGGATAAGAGGCTCCAACATGGCAGGAGTGTTATGACGATTTCGGTACGTCACAAATTGAAGCCCGGTCCATGTAAGAGCCTTTATGAGCCCAATTTTGTTGGTCCATTTTTTGCTCATTTTAGCTTTCCGCGCTATTCTTTAGGCCGAAAAATGTTTGTTGCACGCCATATTGGGCTTTTTTTCTAGGCCCTAACCCATCTAACGAAGAGCCATTATTTCATTTTGCAGTACCATATTGGACCATTTTTTTCCTGGACCCTAGCCCATTATTGCATTTCGTAGTGCCATATATTCAATTTTGGATACTGACCACCATCACAATCACAGACATAAAAGTAGCTCATTTCCAACTTCCATATTGTTCACATCACAATCAATGAATAGTTCATCTATAACAACAATGCAACATAGAATAAGTTCATCATCAACAATGCAACATACAATAAAAGTACATCAGCAACAAACAACAAGTTCACAGGAAACAGACTTCAGTTGAGGGAAGGATTCACCTGGCTCTGACTGGTGTTGAAGTGAATCAGGCTAATCAGAGTATGCAACTGCTTTGTGGTGTTCTTCAAAGCTTCGAGCTCTTCTGTCTAAGACTTCAATGTTGTTTCTTACGTTTAGATCCTCAATCTCAGTGCACCCATCTCAAACTCCTATTCAGCAATCTTTTGCCGAAGTTGTGCCCCCCCCTGTTTCTCACTCTCAAAATCAGCTTGGATTTCTTCTACCTGCAATGCAGTACCAACCCTAGTCCTTTTTTTCGATGGTGGGTGAATGCCAGCAACCTTCTAAAATGTCCTAGATTGGACAATTTCAGCCACTGCTTCAACAGCAGTCTTTGGTTGGTCGTCTCCAGATTGGGCGACAATTTGTTCCATTTGAGCCTAATAAAAAAAAGAAAATGAATGATCTCACAAAAATACTCACAAATATTTCTAGTGTTGTTGCAAAGAAGAAGGCAAAGTAAACAAGTACTTACAATGGCTGCCTGTACTGGAGCGGTGTAGCTATTTTTGCTGCAATGAAAGTTCTTGAAAAGATCAATTGGAGTTGGTTCTCCTTCAACTTGTTTCTCCCTCTAATATGATGTGAAAACAAGCATAAACTGTTAGCTTGGAACAAGGAGCATGAGCAGGTTCATCAAATAAAGTACAAAACAATAGCATGACTTGTTTAGTTGCTTACCACAACATGAATCTATGCAATATAGCTTCTAGATCCTGTGCGCTGAGGATATATGACTTGTCCATGATTACTAGTGTTTGTAGTACACCTCTCATTTACAATAATGAAAACTTGTGTAAGATACATGAACAAGAAGAACAGATCAGTACATGCAAATATGCTAGTGGCAATTTGAAGTTCTATCATACCCTGTAAGGTTGGCTAGACCACATCATAACCAGTTTGTTCCACTGGTCATCATTCATAGTGGTCACAGGAGTTTTGGTTGGGACTTCACTTGCTGCAAGACCATTGAAGTACTTTTTCTTGAATCGGTACCTCCCCTGTCTCTGTTACAACTTGAGCACGTCAGTGCATGCCTCTATGACAGGTTGACTGGTGGTGTCAATGTCAAATTATCCCTATATTAAGCACAACACAAGAGTAGTCAGAAAAATGGATGAAAAGAAAGGATGCAAAGAACTATGGTAGTAGATGAGTTGATATATACACACCACCAGTTTGCCAATGTAGTTTTTGAGATATTTTTCATTATCGGTCTTGTAGTCCTTCCAGCGAGTAAGAATTGGTATATGCCCACGCAGTATGATCCCACCCTCTGATGCAAACTTTGCAGCTTGCATTGGTTCCTCTGGCCATTTGAGCCTTTCTCAAACATGAATCGGAAGCTTGGTGTGTAACCCTCTGCTTATCCTATCCAGATCTCTGCCCAACCTTCTTGAATCCCGTGGCACTTATACTCTTGTGGAAGGGCGTGCATCACCTAACAATTTTGTTACGGTCATACAGGTGGTGTGTATTAATAATGATTTGGTTGCTAATTGCGACGTTCCAATTTTTTGACTTTGGGAAAAAAAAGATCAAATAACTTGCCTTAGCCTGTCATCATGTTGACGATGTCCTTAGTGTGGGTGGCTGTTGTTTGGCCATTGGTTGACAATTCTTATGAATCAGGAGTCATCCCATCCGAAACTCCTGCCGGAGCTAAAGTTAATGCTTTTGCCCTAGTCACTCTAGGAAGCATATTGTCAGAGGCATCAGGTGCTTGAATTCTCTTGGACAACCCTCTTCCCCTGCTGACAGGTATGCTATCATTGATCTGATTGGAAAAATTGCATAAACAACAAATAATGATAAGCAATCCTAAATAACTGATACAAGAAATTTGGTAGGCAACAACAGATACCTCGTGTTGGCATGTCTCTTAGTTAGATTCAGGCCGTTCCTAAGATGGGTCATACTCCGGATCTGGATCTTCACTTCTTTCAGTTCTTGTTTCATTGGTATCCTTTCTTTGTCCTTTTATAGCCTCTTTAAGGTTGCTTGCGACTTTTCCAACTTTGAGGGAAGACAGTACCTTCTGGTTCCTTAAGATACATGCAGCCCTCTCTGCTCATAAGGAGTGAGCTCTGGTTCATTATGTTAGGAAAATAAAGGAACTTCTATAAAATTGTCCAACCACTCTAAACGAAACAAACTATTGTACAAGAAACAAAATACTACAAAATCTAAAGGTAGAGCGCACCAAAACAAGATCCAAAATAGGATGTTCCTAGCCAAAACAAGATTCAGGAAAGGATGTTCCTTCCCAACCTTATATTGAGTTTTACATTGGGAAACCAAAGAAACATCTCGTCTATTCAGTGTGGTTACTACAATTGGAAATCCTTGTACCATCCGGGCAACATTGTAAATCCTTGTACCATGACTTCTATTGGATGTGTTTACTACTTAATCATGTGCACATTGGAAATCAAACAACCCTCCCTTTGGTTGCATGTGCTTACTTACATGTCAACATTCGAAACCAAAGAAATCTCCTTTCGATTGGGTATGCTTACTACTTATTCATGTGCACATTAGCAATCAAACATCATTTTTCCCAATTGGATTTGCTAACTACTCAATCATGTGCACATTCAAGATCAAACATCCCTCCCTTTGGTTACATGTGCTTACTTACACACATGTCAACATTGGAAATCAAAGAAATCTCCCTTCGATTGGGTGTGCTTACTACTTATTCATGTGCACATTGGCAATCAAACATCATTTTCCCCGATTGGATTTGCTAATTACTCAATCATGCGCACATTGAAGATCAAACATCCCTCCTTCCGATTAAATGGCTCCCTTGGATTAAGTAGCTCTGGACATAGTTTTGGGTTACATTAAAGATTACAAACAAAAAACACTACGAAGGTAGTTTTGTGTTCCTTGTATCAATACACTCATTACATGATGGCGAGGTCGGAGAAGTCTCCTTTTTGGGTGGTAGAAGATTAGACCCTGCCAAGCATGTATTCCCGCATGTATCCATAATCTTAATCCACTTCGACTCTTCAACACCCCTAGAGTAGTTAGATGATCTAGCTTCATCCGCAACTTGAAGACAACGTGCCAGCCTATCTGCTTGGTCATTCTGCACCCCATTGGTATTAGACAAGTTATAAGACTAGTCTGACTCCGGTACAAACTCTGCCAGATCACCAATAGTTAAAACCTGAGCACAAAGCCTAGGAAAAAATTATTACAAGGCTCAACAAAATAGTTGGTTAGTACATGAGAATGAAACATTTGTTGTTCAAATCTAATACAACAATCAATGGCAACAAAAGAATTGTTTAACATTCTACCTCTTTGTCATCGGGGTTCCAAGAAGGTGCCGACATAGCAGGATTGGTTGACAGAAGAGGGTCATCAAGAGCTATAGATACATGATTATTTGGAGGAGGAGGAGCAGCAGTTGCAGGTGCAGCAAAGCCTTCCGACATAGTTGGAGCAGGAGTCGGTGTAGCAGAGCCTTCCGATGTAGTTCGAGCAGGAGCAGGTGCAGCAGAGCCTTCCAACGTATTTCGACTAGGAGCAGGTGCAGGAGAGTCTTTCGATGTAGCGAGACCAAGAGCAGGTGCAGGAGAGCCTTCTGACGTAGCGAGACCAGGAGTAGGAGCCACCACAGGATCTTCCTGAACTTGCAATGTAGTGAGATGAGGATCATCCTTAGCTTGCGAAGTAGTGAGACCAGGATCATTAGGAGTAGCAGCGGTAGACACTTCATGATCATCCAGATCTGTAGCTGTTTCCACCACAGGATTTTCCTTTGCTATTGCAAGGCATCAATATCAGATAGAACCATGAGTATTGATGCATTTGCTTCCTCACCGTCGCCACCCTTCTTTGAGGGAACAATGTGCAATCCTTTTCTATCTGGGTCGTCGTTGATGTCAACAATTGTGGAATTCCAGTTGAATTGTGATGTGGCACGGAGACTTCAGAGGATTTACCCAGTTCAGTCGGAGGCATGATTAGCAAGGGGATCTGACCAGCATGTGGGAGTTGAATTTGTGGTGATGGTAACCCGACCTGCTAGTACAACTGATTGGGTGCAGCAGAGAAGGTGGTGATCACATTGTTGATGTTCTGGTCTGCCCTCTGTGCCACCTGCTCTAGCCACGCGAATTGTCTCTCCTCCTGATGAGCCAGTCTCTCGTCCAACCATTTCTGTAGCTCGGCCAAGCAGAGATTACTTTCTGCTTATTTGGCCTGACCATCAACCATTCCTTGAAGGATTAAGGCAAGCTCTGTTGGCTGACTGGATGTTGCTGGAGTGGCCGGTACTATTTCTGTAGCAGATCGCGATGCACCTGCCTCCTGGTCATGAGTGACTTGGAGACAAGGTACATACGTATTTTTGCCCACACTACCTTCGCTGTCTGAGCAATAGTTCTCATTTCTGTGCTCATCAGGAGATGGCTCATTCCTAGCCCTTAGGCCATGATGTTTGTCTCCTGGTCTTGCTGGCTTGTTGAGGGATATGGGTACCACATGGGTCCCCACCAATCAAGATACTGGCTGGACCTGACAAGTGGGCCCACCCGACCAGGGTGTGCGGGCCAAAGACATGAAGTTAGCGTACACGCCAAGGAGGCCGGGTGATTCAAATCAGCCCGGATATTGCAGAACGCGTGTTGTAGTCCAATTTAGATTACCTTCCACGTAACTACCAAGTATATTAGATTCAAACCAACTTGTAACCCAAGGTCGTCAGTCTATATAAGGCAGCCAAGGGAGCCCCCAGGGTACCTAACATCTCAATTCTCAAGCAATACAAGCCACCAAGCATACAGGAATTAGGATATTACTCTCCGGAGTCCTGAACCTATCTAAAATCCCCGTGTCCCTTGTGTTCTTGTGATCACCTTCGAGTTCTTGGTTTCACAATCATCCCTAGTAGACTGCTGAGGTTATGAATTCGACAGTTGGCGTGCCAGGTAGGAGGCATTGTGAGATCCTCCCAAGCAAGCACGATGGCATCTCGCCGCGGCGTCATCTTCCCCGAGAGCATGAAGGACTTCCTCACGCTCGACCACCCACCCATGCCCTCCGATCTAATCGCGGGGTCAGCATATGTGTTCAACAGCGAACGAGGGTGCACACCGCCGACTAGGCATGACGAAGCCCATTGAGTCCACCCGGCGGCGCTCCCCTACGAGGCTATCGTGCTAATCTCCAACCGGCATACACGGCTTGACATCAGGGAATACTTTCTCTTCTTTTTTTTCCTTATCCGATCATAAGCTGGAACTTTATCTTTTGGCTTGAGGATTATTTTTAATATTGTCTTTTTATGCAACGATGGTTAATGCAGGGCGGTCTGTGTCTCTCCTTCCATGCAACTTCATGCACCATCCTTCACTTGACCCTTCGGCATGCAAGCATGGATTTTCAAGTTGCTAATCTGCACAACATACACCGCTTGCCCCCAAATTGCCTACGCTTATGCTTCAACGACGAAACCTTCGATCACTCGAACCCGACATCAGCTTCGTCAACAACTTTTCACCAACGGCTACCCACTCGGGCGCGACGCTGACTCTTTGACTCAACCACGAATTAAGCTAAGTCTTATTTACAATTCAATATTTTACGGCTTCCATATACCTACATATGCCTCAGCTCCTCCATGTCCCCGTGACTTTCGCCGACCACCTCATCTTCTCTATGTCTCCTTGACTTTCGCCAACCACCTTGGTTGCACCCCGACTGCTTATACAGCTTGGTCCGTCGACTACACAGGCGGTCGGGGGCTACACTCCATGAGTGCGCAGCTCATGCCAGTGCTTTTCCACACAGTTCCTGCTGCTTTCCGACTTGTCCGTCCCTCTTAACGGTTGCTAAAGTACCCGGGTAGCACACACCTTAATCCGTGAAACCTTGACTCATCATGCGCATCTCCTATATGCGTGCATTGGGTCAGCCCCAGCATTATAGCCTGAGATAAGCTGTCCTCTCCGTGAGTAGTGGTCAGCAGGGCTAGGTGCTTAAACATAACAGGCTAACTACTCAGGGAAATTACCTAGCCTACAAGAGTAGAATGCACAAGAGTTTACTTCAACAGCGAATTAAACTTCCGAGTTGTTTAATTATTAAATGATCTACACTATGCTACATAATGTTTGTATTGTCCTTTTATAGCTCAAAAACGACTCAGTGTGCCTCCCGTCGCCCGGCTGACCTCTCTAGCTCGGGGTAGGAGGCGACTCGACATGCTTCCACGACTCGTCCAGCTCCCAGGCTCGGGGGTTGGGCACCATAAATGACTCCGCGTGCCTCCCGTCACTTGGCCGACCTCTGTGGCTCGGGGCAGGAGGTGACTCGACGTGCTTCCACGACTCGACCGGCTCCCAGGCTCGGGTGCAGGGCGCCATAGACGACTCGGCGTGCCTCCTGTCGCCCGGCCGACCTCTTTGGCTCAGTGTAAGAGGTGACTCGACATGCTTCCATGACTCGTCCAACTCCCAGGCTTGGGTACTGGGCGCCACAGATGACTTGGTGTGCCTCCCATCACCCGGCCGACCTCTTTGGCTCAAGGCAGGAGGTGACTCAGCGTACTTCTGCAGCTCGTCCAACTCCCAGGCTCGGGGGCTGGGCATCGCAGATGACTCAGCGTGCCTCCCGTCACTTGGCCGACCTCTCTAGCTCGGGACGGGAGGTGACTCGACATGCTTTCGTGACTCGCCCGGCTCCAAGGCTCGAGGTATGGGCACCACAGATGGCTTGGTGTGCCTCCCGTTGCTCGGCCGACCTCTCTAGCTCAGGGCGGGAGGCGACTCGACATGTTTCGCTACTCGCTCGGCTCCAAGGCTTGAGGTATGGGCACCACAGATGGCTCGGTGTGCCTCCCGTCGCCCAGCCAACCTCTCTGGCCCGAGGCAGGATGCGACTCGGCGTGCCTCCATGGCTCCACCAGTCCTCGTACTCAGACGCAGGGTGCCTATTTCAAGTCGGCGTGCCTTCGCGGCTCTGCCAGTCCTTGTCCTCGGGGGCTGGGCGCCTATTTCAAGTCGGCTTGCCTCCGCGGCTCCGCTAGTCCTCATACTCAGGGGCTGGGCACCTATTTCAAGTCAGCGTGCCTCCGCGGCTCCGTCAGTCCTCGTCCTTGGGGGCTAGACTCTTATTTCAGGTTGGCCTGCCTCCGCGGCTCCGCCAGTCGTCATCCTCAGGGGTTGGGCGCCTACTTCTTATCGGCATGTCTCTGTGGCTCTGCCTTTCCTTGTGTTTAGGCACTTGGACTTGCTATCAACTTTTTTCTTTTTTGGACCATTGGATTGATTATACTAATCGCTTCAATGCTCGGGGGCTACTTCTATGGAGTGCATCTTGCGACGCCCTCCATATCCTTCGTTTCGACCTGCTGGATGCCCAACATCCATCAACTCGGCACTCGACCTTGCTCTGTACGATGGCTCTGCGTTCATTCGGATTTTCTTCTTTTTTAAGCACTGTGCAACCTCTCTGTCACCATGATGCCATCACAACTTCAACCAACTAAATTCCAAGCTTCGCTGTGACAACCTCAAGTACATGTTTGCCTACACATTGCTCGAGGGCTTGAGAGATATGGGTACCCCATGGGTCCCCACCGAACAAGATACTGGTCGGACCTGACAAGTGGGCCCACCTGACCAGGGCGTGCGGGCCAAGGGCTTGAAGCTACTTGGAGTACACGACAAGGAGGTCGGGCGATTCAAATCAGCTCGGATATTATGGAACGCGTGTTGTAGTCCAATTCAGATTACCTTCCATATAACTACCAAGTAGATTAGATTCAAACCGACTTGTAACCCTAGTTTGTCCGCCTATATAAGATAGCCAAGGGAGCCCCGCGAGGGTACCTGACATCTTAATTCTCAAGCAATACAAGCCACCAAGCATATAGGACGTAGGGTATTACTCTCTGAAGGTCTGAACCTATCTAAAATCCCTGTGCCCCTTGTGTTCTCGTGATCACTTTCGAGCTCTTGGTTTCACAATCGCCTCCACCTACAAATCAACCACTTGGGCAACCCCCTGGTGGACTGCCAGGCTTATAAATCCGACACTTGTATACCCTTGAATTGTGTTTTGGCATAGCTGTACTCATGTCGCCAATTTTTGGGTCCAGTTTGCACCTCTCTACCATCCTCATCTTTTTTAGTAAGATGACTCGGGACGACGGAGATCCAACGAGCATAAGGCATTTGTCGGGCCACTGTCAAACCATCATGGATAACATCTTGAATCTCACAAAGAATAAAGTCCACGATGTCAAACTCTCGGTCAGTCATGATGTGAAGAAGAAGCCACTGCTAAAGACTAGTGATGAACTCTACATTGCTGATCCGAAGTAACAATGTCTTCCTTAATGCCTGGTGAACCAGATTGGCCTCAGGGGTAAGCATGTCAGGCATGCGATATGTTTGGCTAGAAAGGAACGGCTCCACAAAAAGTTCGGCCATATCCTCCTCCGAAGGGAATGATTCACCAAGCAAACTACGGCGAGGTAGTTCATGATCCCCATAGACAATGTCATGTAGGGACACATTACACGTATTGACTCCAATACTATCAGCAATTTGGTGTCGCTAAATTCTATGTGGAGCTCCCTGTAACATGATCTGAATGTACTCTCTGCTCTTAGGAATGTACATCGTAGCATAGAAAACTCGGACCCGATCCTTGATATACTGAAGATACCCTAAGACCAAATCAGTCAATTCGGGTAGTTGATCGAAGTATCCCTTAATATCCTCTCCTCCCGTGGCCATGTTCATATGATTCCAGTTTATAATCTTGTGCTCAAATAGATTGGTGGACAGCTTTTTGTAGTTATAGTAGAAAGTTTGCTGAATGACATTCCTAAATTTTGGTTCGACCCATCTGTCATGGGATTTTTCAAACCACACATCCTCAGACAAGAATCTAAGACTTCTAATCATTTGGTAGCTATGCATGCTCAAATCAATCATCCTTAGCGGCTCTTCCGGTGGAGGGTAAAGAGGTACCTCGTTCTACTCCCTAGGGTCACGTGCACGAAACTCAGCAGGGCGGGGTGGCCCATGCTGCATAGATTGCTGTCTCCCGGAAGGCACCAAGGTTGACCCATCCCGTGTGTGGCAGGAAGGCGCTGACGTTGACCCACCCCGCGTACGGCGGGAACAGGCAGGGGAAGACTCCCGTGTAATGGACTTGCTCCTTTGCCGCGTCTGAGCACTAGACATGCCTGCAGAATTCACCTGCGACTTCCTTTGTCGCTTCGCCGAAGGTGGGTCAAGCGTCTTTCCATTTCTCTTGCCACCATCTTGGCACATCTGCAAGATCTTTTTCGAATCAGCTACCGCAATGATCTACAAAAATTTAATGAATCCCCCTTACAATGACAAATACCTGTGGAATCGGGGCGAGCGGCGGCAGATTGCGGTAGCGGCAGAGCGCGGCCGTGGCGGCGGGCAGCTGCAGCAAGTGGCAGCGGCTAAACCCTACCAAGGGCGAGCGTCGCAAGTGACCTTACAATAAATGGGGAACAACAGGTCAGCAGGAGTGACACGGCGTTGGATAAAGTCATAAAGGTATAGTGTGCACCCAGACAAGAAGATGGGTCATAGTTTCCTACCCAACCTTGTTCTACCATAAGGATGTTCCATTGCTTGAGAATACACCAAATCGGATAAACAACCAGCCAAATAAGCGTTTAAAGATTTTGCAAGTAGGATGTTCCGGTGTTTGAGAATACATCGAACCGGATAAACAGCCAGCCAAATGTTCATTCGAAGATTTTTAAAGTAGGATGTTTTGGTGTTTGACAATACATCAAACCAGATAAACAACCAGCCAAATGGGCATTCAAAGATTTGGAAGGCGTCATAGGATGTTCCAATGTTTTACAATACAACGAGCTGGATCGATAGCTAGCTAAGTGCGCTTTTGAACATATTAAGATGCGTTAAAAGGATTTTCCCACAACTACTATGATTAAAGGTCTACATGCACATATCGGTTCATATCTAATACAACAAATGAGTTCAGATCAGATTGACTAAAACATTAATTGATTTCACATCCTAGTCCTCATCACTGTCAGGTGCAGGATTTTCATCTTCATCATGGTATTGCAAGATAGTCTCGTCCTCCCCCTCATCGTCAGAATTGAATCCGTCCACATCAGATAGAACCTGTTGGCAAATGGAAGTAACTTGAGCCGCTGGAACGACAATCCACTCCTACCTCCTCGTCAATAATAGGGATCGGAGGCTCTGAACCATCACCAATACCATGATTCAAGGTTTCTTCAATTACATCATCTTGATATGCAAGTACCATGCCACTAGGCGCTGTGTCCTGCTCATTTTCATTAAAGCGCCACAAATGCATGTGCTCAAATTTTTGCACCACTCTCCATGGGTCTTGTAGCAGGGTGTCTGGCAAGTAAAACACCTTCGTTGCTTGTTCACCAAAAATGTAGGGATAACTTTTGTACCAGTACCTTCCATTATTGATGCTTGTGAAGTACCCATCGTTGCTAATCCTCGGTTCCCTCTAGGTCCCTCCTAGATCATACCAATCACATTGGAATAATACAACAGTTCGATTTATGCCACGCCCTGATGAGTTATACTGCAGCTCAATAATTTCTTTTAGACAACCATAAAAGTCGAATGGCTCACTATTATTAAAGCCCGCAGCCATAATCCCACTGTTTTGTGTCTTCCGATTTTCCTCTCAGGCATATGTGTGGTACCGAACAACGCCAACAAGACATGCCGAATATTTTCTTCCCTACTTATCTAGTAAAGCTGATAATGCATATAGGTCCTCGGAGACCTCTCCTTCAAGCATCTTTTCAATCTATACAACAAAACCATAGTTTTATATATATTTTTATATATAAGTCCTCACCAGCTAATATAAGTTTGTTCTGAAAAAGCAGAAAAATTACATGCGATTTAAACCATCGGGCAAATTCTTTCTGAATTCTACGGTCAATGACGTGGTCTGACACACCTTTTGCTTCTAACTGATCCCTATCCATCTGAAAATTAGATTGAAATAATTGCAGTACAATCATTGCATGACGGATTACGTACCCGATATATGGCTCAACCTCTTTGCAATTGTTTAGCACATACCAAACCAACTTGTCATAATCCGAATCAAGGAACGAAGTCTTCACTGCTCCAATTACATCAACATTTTGTTGGAAAACAAGATAAATCACTTTCTCATAACAAATCAGCATTCTCTCCGTTCCTGCCCTCCTGATTGAATCGTGTGCCAACATCATCATCCGCAAAGCACCTTGAGCAAAATGTCAAGACCTCATTAGCAACATATGCTTCTGCAATGGATCCTTCAGTCCTAGCCATGTTTCTCATGCTTCAATGTGCATAGCCTTCTTTCAACGGGATACATCCATCCATATTGTACTGGGCCACTTAGGATTACTTCCTCAAGCAAATGGACAGCCAAGTGCACCATAACATCAAAGAAGGCAAGAAGGAAAATTTTCTAAAACTTGCACAAAATTATTGGGATATTTGTTTTCAGTTTATTCAAAACATCCAACTACAAAGTTTTGCAATATAGTTGCTGAAAGAAGTTTCCTAATTCCGAAACAGCTGAGTATGTCTCTTTACCTATTAAACCTCGAAGGGAAGTAGGCAAAATCCTTTGGAGTAGGATATAACAATCATGATTTTTTACTCTTTGGAGTTTGCGTTCATCAGCGGCAATACTTCTTGATAAATTAGAAGCATATCCATCTGGGAACTTCACCTGACTTATAAAATCACATAACACCTTCTGTTTCTTTTTACCCATTGTATATGAAGCTTCTGGCATTTTGCATGACTCCCCTTCCATAGTATTCAGCATGTGTACATGTGGTCTAATGCCCATCTCTTCCAAATCAACCTTAGCATTGATCGTATCCTTTGTCCTCACAGCAATTTTAAACAATGTTCCAATAAGATTTTCGCATATGTTTTTCTCAATATGCATGACATCAAGATTATGTGGCAGCTTCAGAGTTGTCCAATACGGCAAGTCAAACAAATAAACCCTTTGGCTCCAACACTGTCTGGGTTCCCACTTCCCTTTCTAACCTTAAGGAGGCTTTCCTGGTTTAATGTCTTTAACCTTCTTGAGTTGCTGCTAAAGCTCCACAGGAGTAAATTGCTCTGGCCTCTCTCAGTTTTTAGTATTACCATCAAACTTTGCTTTCTTTCTTCTCCATGGATGGTCAGTTGGAAGGAAACGACGATGGCCAATATAACATATCTTGTTCTTCAATCTCCTTGAGCAAGGATCCTTATCACAATGCACACAGGCATAATAACCTTTCGTGACTCGCCCCGCCAATGTGCTCCGTGCTGGATAATCATGTATGCACCAAATAACCGCAACATGCAATTTAAAGAATTGTTGACTACAAGCATCATATGCATTGACACCCTTCCAAAGGTCCAACAGCTCATCTATGAGAGGTTGCAAGAAGACATCAAAATCCTTTGATGGAGAACTCGACCTAGGGATCAATAATGCTATCATGAAGTTTGATTCTTCCATGCATACCCATGGTGGCATGTTATACAACACAACAAATACTAACCACATACAATATGAGTTGGCCATATTGCCAAATAGATTGAAACCATCGGTTGCAAGGCCAAGTCTAATGTTCCTAGCATCTTTTGCAAATTCCAGCTAATTTTTATTGAAGTCTTTCCATGCCTCACTATCAGTTGGATGGCTAAGCTCATTATCCTCCGGTTGTCGCTTCAACTCGTGTCCTTGTGCATCCTTTGCGGTTTTTGATGAAAGGAACATCCTCTTTAGCCTTGAAACTAGCAAACAATGCATCAATACCTTTTGAGGAACGCGCTTCTTGTTGTCTGTGTCTTTCCATCTTGAATCCGTTTCACAACACACTGGGCACACATCATGTTCGGCTAGCATCTTGCAAAATAATACACAATTATTCTTGCAAACATGGATAGATTCGTAGCCGAGTCCCATGGCACGTATGTACTTCATTGCGTCATCGTAAGATGTTGGAACACATGCTCCTAGGAAAGCAAGGGATACCACCTTCAGAATCGCATTGAATGCGACATTGTTGATCCGATAGAAAGACTTGATATGAAGTAACTTCACAACAAATGTAAATTGTGTATACTTAGATCCTGGTGACACCTTATGGTTTATATGTCCCTTTATAAATTCTAACATTTTTCCTCCAAGCTCTTTAGCGTAGCACATGCGGTCTATCATTTCAGAAAGTCCATCTTCAGTGCATTCATTCTCCTCCATACCCGATATGTGTTCGTTTTCCCAAACCATTTCCTGATCACCATCATCCTAAAACTGCATTATCCACAACCCCCTCATCCGGTAGAATTGCAATTTCCTCAACCCCATCATCCTACAGAATTGCATTTTCCTGAACCCCATTATCCTGCAGATTTGCATTTTTCTGAACTCTATCCTCGAATGTTTCTCCATGATGGATCCACCTAGTGTAGGTGCTTGCCATCCCATTCAAAAGTAAGTGCGGGTTCACCTCATCTACAGTACATCTAGACTAATTCAGGCATCCATGACACGAGCATAGTATTTGTTCATCGTGAGAGTATCTACTCTTAACAAAGTCCATGAAATTAGTGACCCCTTTCTCATGCTCAGGGGTAAATAGTTGACAACCGTGTATCCAATGTCTATCCATCTAGTAAATTTTAGCAAATTCAACTTAAAATTACTGATTAGATTGAAAGACCTTAATGCGAAATGAAATTTTGGCAAATTCAACACAAAATTACTGACCAGATTGATGCGCCACAGCAGGAAACACAAGATTTGTCCTGCCGTAAGACTAAGCCGCCGCAGGGAGGCGCAAATCTTCGCCGGAGTGCTTCATCCTGACCGTCCTCTCTCTGTTCTTCTTTTTTCCATATCGCGGGAGCGAGGCAGCAGGTAAACTATTTTTTAGCTGCAGCGCGGGCTTTTCTGCCACCAAATACTACACTAACTTGAAACTAACCTTAAATATGGGACCTGGTCACGGTAAAGACTTCCCATTCGATCAATAACAGGTTCGACCCATGGGAGGAGCACGTTTTTCATTTTATTTTACTGCCCTATTTATCACCTTAAACTTACATGTGGGACCCTTGTTCGTTTATGATATTTTTTGCGGAGCTTATATCATCACAAAACCACCATGTTACAGTGAGTGACGATTTCTTTTTAGCTACAATGGTAACTTTTGTGATATTCTATAACTTTATCACTAAATTTGCTAGGACGTCAAACTTTATGACATTTTCAGCTAGAAACGTCATAGATGTATGATGAGAACAAATGTGTTATAAAATTTTTGTCATAGATCAATACATTTCTTGTAGTGAAAGGATAGCTATCATGCTTACGCGACCATAAGAGACTAGTTTAGTAGTTTACGAGCAAACAAATAAGGATCATCAAGTTACACACCAAGGAAGGATCTCGTTGGGATGTGGTGTGTACACCCTCAGGTTGCCCTAGACCGACTAACAAGCCTACTAGGATGCCACCTCTAATCGTGGAGATCACGAGATGAATAGTTGTAGGGAATGGAAAAGTAGGGTAAAAGAGAAAATAATTGGACCTCTCTGGTCCAATATATTTATAGAACAAGGAGATCTAGCCACCATGAGGAGTCGAATCCATAACAAATTCATGTTACAAACTGACACAAAAATATTATACAACTCCTCATCCCGACTGCCAAAAACAGATGAAATGACCCTAAAAAATGGGGCAAGAGGGAGCCCAAATTATAATATTCATAAATTTTTTATAATAGTTTCATCTTGGTGCACTTAAATACATGAATGGATCTCATCTTAATGCTATTTCAAGTGCTTCTTTATGTCTCCAGCAACATCATGCCCAAATTTGTCCACACATGATGCTCACATCCTGTAGAACATGTCAGCATGCTAATCTTTTAGAATAATTAAAAGTTAGTTCTAAATTTGCTATTTTAGCTTTAATCTTTGCATGTTAAGAAGACTGCCAAGTTTTGTTGGCAAATTCACCTGATTCAAATTAATTTCCTGCCAAGGGAAGATAGAGATAATAACTGAAGCTTTTGAACATGGCGTGATTTAACTTATTAACTTTTTATGTGTAGGGAAAATGGATCTAGCATAGCCCATTAATGATTTTGGTGATTGTGTATCAACACTAACCATTGATACTAACAATATTTGTGAGTATACAATAGGTTTTGGTCATATAGATGCAAGGTGATGGACTTGGGTGATCAAACATCACAAACAATGTCAAGACGACATCTACAGGACTAAAGACATCATAAAAGAGAAGCCGAGACAAAGACACGTGAACAAATAAAGCAAAATAGTGAAGATTCTTCACCATCATATATGACCATATCATCCTATAAATTACTATATATTCACATCGGATCAGTTGCCATCACCAGATGATCCTATGATGAGTTTTGTCTCCTCTCTGTCTTAAATATTGGAGGATCAATGTAAGGTCGATCATCGTATCATTATGTTTCAGCTATAAGAGAGCAAAATATTCAACATAATGGCTAGTTCTTATCATTATGATTTCATTATGATTCCTTATCATCGTACTCAAATTCCTCACCGTCACATATCACCAATTCATACAGTCTCAACAATAAAATCATCATATCATCCAGTGTTAACAGTAAAATCAACCTTTTATGAGTAATGGCTAGTTCTTCATGTTTGGACTATAAATACCCCATTGGTCGGCCATTTGAAGGGTGTTATAGGCTTAATTCTCACATAAACACAAGTGTTATATCCACCAAAGTGCTTAAGAGAAGACTAAGGCAATTAGCATAAGGCTTAGATCTTGGTAAATGCTAGTTTAGACCTATTAGCGCATTGCTTTAGGGATTAACCTAGAGTTAAGCGAGGGTTACACCTCTTGCTATCGGTGTTTTTACACACAAAATGTTGTAAATCCGGGACTTATAACTATTATGAGACCCTCCAATCGCACTTTTGGAGTGGCCATCAATGCTTGTACAAGGGAGAAGAGGCCCTTGACGATATTTCGGAGCTTTACCTAGTGAAGACAGCGAAGAGTATCCGGCAGAGGCAAAGTGGAGACCCACTCGTGTGTGAGGAAGGCCCATCGGCTATTCACGGAGTGACCCGACCATGAGCTTAGCCCTTGCATAGGGCATTCCCTTGCGAGGGGCTCCAATGAGAATAGGTGAAAGCGAGAGTTTTTCAATACCTTAGTAAAAAGCCATCATGCCAAGAGTTTGTATTTTCTACCTTAATTACCTTCCACATTACTTATTTCACTTTACATTCCTAATTGACATTTTCTAGAATTGCCATGTGTAGTTTGTAGGACTGGAACCTAGGGCGCAAACTTTTTTATGATAGAGATAGCAATAAATAGAAAAATCTAGTACACATCTAGATAGAAGTGGAATAGGTTTTCGTATGTGCTTGGAACTTAAGTTTTTAGAACACCTCACCCTCTCTTAGGATATCACGGTCGCTTCATTATGTTGTACTACATCCATCCCAAATTATTATTCATTTGACTTTTCGAAATACACAAGAAAAACTATGTACCTAGATATATATCTAGCTACATAGTAAAAGCTATCTACGTAAGAAAGTTAAAAGGAATATGGTAATTTAGGATAGAGGGGGTAAGAACTTTTAGTTAACACTCGTAAAAGCCGTCATCACTAAATAATCAAATTTGTACTTTTTGTCGCCCCATGGATTAGTGTCGTGGCTGAATTGGTCGCCACATGAGCTTTGTTTTTCTTTGCATTCACATACAAACTTTTTAGGGGTCTAATTAACATACTTAGCTAAAAGTGGAATATTTTTTGTTCATTCTACACCAACCAAGCTTAAATTTATGCATGCGAGGCAACTTTTGTAAAAGTCTAAAAGGGAGAAAGTGATCACGGACTAATTAAATTAAGCTTCAGTAGTTTACAACTTTTTGCACATTGTTATCATTTGCGTGTGGCTCGTTACGCTACCAAAAAGGGGTATAGTGGTTGGCACGTTGCCCTCCGGAGGCTCTGTTGCATAATGTCACATGTGAACTCATCACACTGGTATTCACATACGCACGTGTTGAATCCAACAGTTCCATGCATTTCAGACTTAAATATGTTCATAAACAAAGCATGGCCAATCAACACCGAGTTCATACACACCCATTGAACGAAGCGGTGATGTGGGATACGATTGTTATCAGCATTCAACGTCAAGCTCAATCATTTCACCCAACACCGTCATAGATTTTTGCAGCGGACAAAATAAAGGAAGAACACCGACACTATCAATGCTTGAGAAATCCATGTCATTGCCTTGCCATGAGAGGCTGAGTGGTTGGCTTTTAGCAAAAAAAAAAAATCCTATCACATACTACCAATTAAGGAATGTGTGTGCCTAGTGCCTACTGATCAGAAAATCAGATTATGTTCGGAATAAACACACGTACACTATTCCTTTCGTTGTCTGATAGGTTTGCCCTCACCGACACTTAGTGGCGGATCCAGAACCTGAGCTGAGCTGCCCAGGCTGCAGCCCGAGTTCGTGATCTGAAAATCAGTAGAGGTTCAAGTAAAATTATGCAAAAATTAAAGGTGAAAAACTCTTGAGCTCTAATAAGCTAGCCCCCTCCCAGCCATTTCCTGAGTCCGGCCCAGCCAACGGTGTCACGCTGGCATGCTGGATTACTCATTCGGTGCTTTGTTTTATTTTTAACTATTGAAAGTTGATAATCCCGTCCAAGTTCCCACCCTCTATCAAAACTTAGGATTAATACCTTTACCTTCGTAGCTATATGATATGTGTAATTGTGTGTGCTTGGACGATTTTAGATAATATGGTTCAACTAATTTCTTAATTCATATGTTTCATCACTCTTTTAAGAAAATTAGATCGAATGGATGGATATGTTCACCCAACTAAACACCCATCTTGAGTGAATTAATGAACTAAATAGTACATGCAAAGCAAACACGTAGGTAATAACGAGTTAATAGAATCGTGACATGTACTCCGGTCCGATGTTGATGAGCTGATCTCTATCCGTCTCCGGTTCTCCACTCACCCGCTGCTGGGCCCCCTAAAACAAAGGCAATGACGGAAAGGAAGCCAAACCGGAGCGGCAAGCCGTATCGGCCACACATGCAAAAGCTAACTCAGAGCAATTTCTCGGCAGCAAGTACTTCGCATGCCGTAATGGGAACACACCACGCCAACACGACGCGGCGAAGTCCCCATCAGCTCCAGGAAGCTGACACTGTTGGGGCGGCCGGCCGGTTTGGCAGCACATACCCCTCCACGTGGACAGTGAAGCAGCAACGGCAACCATTGCCATTTGCCATGGACTCATGCTGTCATGCATGGAGAGCCACAGGCAAGACGTACTTGGGAAAAGGCTGCAAAGCATCTGCATGAATGACTTCTCTCCTCTGACCAGAGCCTGCATCAGCTGAGCTGATGAGCTGTGCCTCTACCCAGGACCCAGCTAGGACTAGGAGCTAGCAGCAAGGCGAATCAGCCCTTGTTTATTTCCCACAAAACTCCCAACTTTGACACTATGCAAAAAGAAGATTTCCCATCACATCAAACTTGCGGTACATGCATGGAGTACTAAATGTAGACGAAATCAAAAACTAATTGCACAGTTTTGTTGTACTTTGCGAGACGAATCTTTTGAGCCTAATTAGTCAATATTTGGACAATAATTCACAAATACAAACGAAACGCTACAGTGTCGCATTTATGGCAAAATGCCAATTTGGCACCTCCCAACTTCCCAAGTAAACAAGGGCTCAGCTGCTCGGTGGATAGAGGCCGCGTGGCCGCGTATCGTGCAGCGAATCAGCAGGAACATGAGGCTGTTCCTGCTGCATAGGCAGCTGCAGCTGCCCGGTATAACAAGCCCACAGGTCAGCCTCATGCTGCTCACTCGGTTGTTGCAGCTGCAGCCACAGCACTGCAGCAGCAATCTTTACCGAACACTGCGGATACAACAACTACCTTGCTTGTTACGAATACACACACACGTAGATTGTAGAGCAGTAGAGGCAAAACTGTGTGACAAATGACGACAAGCCAGAGAAAAACAAACAATCAGCTCCGCAACATGGATTGGAACCAGGCCAATTACGGGATACAGCCCGAATAGGCCCAGCTTTGCACAAACAGCCCGAATACGGGACAAAGCAGGTGGGCCAATAATTAGACCTTTCTTAGGCTGCTTTGCTGTTGCCCTGGAAAAGTATAAAGCCCAGCAAGCTAGCGAATCACCAGCCCATGTCTAGATAACGCCGCGCGCGCGCGCGCACCTCCACGGATCTAGTTGAAGGGCCCATGGACGACAAGTAAGGCCAGCCCAAAACAGATGGCTCGGTCGAATATCTATAACACAATTCATTGTTTCGTTGATTCGTTCACCATGAAACAACCATTATTTATTATTTTATTTTTCATAAGAAACGGCATTCGTCAGGCTACAACATCGCCCGACAAACTTATGAATGCCCGTGCTCTGGAAATGCGTACAGAAAAGTTTGACACACAGTAATATGGTGCTATACCAAATGGCTGAAAACAATAAAAACAAAACCACCGCAGACTAAGATTGTCAAGTTTCCTCTGCAATGAGCAATTCCCCTCGACTCCACTAATCGGTCTAGTCTAATACCCACAACTAATTTGCAATAGACCACTGTTTAATAAAATTTTGGCATACATTAACAAGCATCGTTATATATATATATGGATGTCGTAATAGCGTTGTTACTGATCCGTCACCGTTATCAGCTTTGCTGCTTACGTGGACACTTGTTTTCTCTTCGGGGAAGAACAAAGCAGCACCACTCATGTGGCAAGTACAAGGTCTCCTGCATGCGTGCCCCCAGAAGGGAGAAGCATTTTTAAGAAGTTAGTTGGGTGGAGTAAGTGCACCAACGCTAACGATATCGATCGAATGCTGCAAACCGTCCGTCCACCTAGATTAATTTATTAGGATCATATAGTCAACCAGATTGTGCCAGCAAATGCCAACACAGCCTTCCTAGTGTACGCGGAGGCTGTGTTGGCATTTGCAGTGTACAGTGTCAAATTACAGTAAAACTAGACTAGCTGCACGGTTGAATGTCGATGAATTTTTAGAGGTTTGTATAGTGCGCCTTTTTTTTAATGTGAGACCATTTTGCTCACCCAAGTCAAACCAAGTGCTAGTTCACTTATTTCCCCGTTTGGTTTTGAGTGTGTCCGGGCAGAGTCTCTCCACGTGATCCAGAAAAAGAAAAGATGTCACCTCTCCAGTGTCTGTGGCGAGAGGCTGAGGTAGGCATAAGCATGATCTACCTACCCGCTCCAAGAACAACAGCGCACCAAATCCACCTAATCATCTAACCAATTGATACGAACGGGGGATGGATGAGAGGACAAAGGATGAGAAACGGACCACAATATACAAGGAAAAAGGTGCACAACTTTCTCTCCAGGCTTTTCAATCACTCATATCCATTTAACAAGTTATGAGATCTGTTGCTGATCCATTTTTAGAAGATAAAGAACACTTCTTTGATTATGCATTATTTTTTATGTGTTTGGTTTTAGATATTTGAAAATTATTTATCTCGAAAAGTGAGCTTTTGCTATGCTTTATAAGCTACTTAACAAAAATACACTAGTCAGAGTTGTATATTGAAAGATTGTGTCACTTATCTTCAACCGAACAGTAGCTGGAGGGAGTATTTCCTTTAATTTACACCCAAGCCGTCATGAAGCTCCAAACCTGTCGGGCGTGCGTGTCCCGTGTTTAGGGCACACGACATGGAGAGGATCGGAAGAAACAGATAGGCTGCAAGCTGCTGCTACGGACGACAAGGCTTTATTCCGCTTGATCACCGTCGTTTTCAGTCGATGTAAATGCCGTCATTCTCTTTGCACGTCTTCGCGTACTTAATACGGAGGAGTACAAACATACTTGGTTACAAGAGGACAGATCAGAACTCCATTACTCTCACAAATAACGTGTGCGAGGAACTCCAGCCACGTCCTCTCTCACAAGAAGTGCAAGCTGTAGCAGATAGCAACAAGAAGCTAGCTACCTACTTTCCAAACAGAAAGGAGGAAGCTACCTGAACCTGAAACCTACCCCGGCTGATTGGCTCCACACACCACACCAAATCTGCTCCTCCAAACGGGACGGCACTCTCCAATCTTTACATGTTTCAGTTCGGCACCCGTTGCTTGCAAAGTTTCCACTTTGAGTCGTCGACCAATAAGAGAGCAGAGGTACGCTTGTCTCACGAGAAGAAAGTTGCATAAGGGCAGTCCCAACTCTCCAGATATGGTGTTCATACCATTTAATAGGCTGCTTGATGATGTGGCAAGAATTAAAGAAGGGAGAAGGAAAAAAAAAAGGAGGAAATCAGATCGCATGCACGACATCGTTTTGGCGGGCGTTCCAAGATGCTAGAAAACCAGCTATTCGTTCCAAGATGCTAGAAAACCAGCTATATCGGCGTTGAGTCACACTGTTTGTTTCTTCCGCTGTTAACTCCTCATCTCAATCCATTGTGCCAAGCTCACTGCGCGACGCTTGCGTCGGAGAGCTCAGCGTTGCACTCGCCGCGCCTTTAAGCCAACAGCCAGTCATGTGCGACCCCCGCGCACCATGTCATCGGCTGCCGGAGAACCATGCCGCCGCCGCTCGCAGGATTGAGCTCTCGTGGCCACCTGAACCTGAACCCCTCGTGACCACCACCGCCGCGCAAGAAGAGGAGGAGGACGCGGGTCGTACCTATCATGACCGCCGCTGCCACCCTCCGTTCTCTCTCCGCCATTGGGTTGGAGAGAGAAGATGGGAGAGAGAAGAGGATATGAATGATAAAATATTGAGATGGAGCCCACACATTAGAAACTATGGGTTGGCTAATGTAGTTTCTAGATAGAGTGTCTTACTGATTTGGCATCATAGACATCATCTATAGACACTGTGGATTGGGGCTGCCTTAAGCATCCAACTGCCTTAAGCATCCAAGGCTTTCCTTCTTACTGTGGTTCACACATATGTCACTACCAGTGCCACACATACATTGCATTTTTTTTTTCAGTTGCATATATCGTGTCTCTTGTAAGTAAACGATTTCCTGGATTTTTGTTTGTTGTTTTAAGTTATGCCATCATGGCTTTGACTTAACTGGCAATCATATATTGGTTTGTCTAGGCGCAAAAGGACATTTGCAAAACAGATGTGGCTTTAATTTCTGAAATACCATCAATTTATTTGGATAGGAGGGAGTAGTTGTTCTGTTGACAGTCGCCCTCCAGAGATGATATCAAGTTTTATCTTCGTGTGGTTACTAAGACCACTGACAGAAAACTTCTTCACGATTCAACCATGTTCTGTACTTCTGTGGACTGTGGCAAAGTGCTAGTGGATGTTGTTTATACCCTAATTGACATCCAAAAATCTCATAGCCATCTTTGTAAAGTACTAGGTAGTACAGAAAGCTAACGACCTCTCGACCTCTATCATTTTTTTATTGCTAAAGTTCACCCTAGACTTTTTCTTAGAATTAAGGCCCCATTTGGATCCCTTCCTTTTGAACGAATTGAAATATGTAGACTATTTATTTTAGAATATGGCATTCCACAACTTTCCAAAATCTAGACATAAGCCTATCTTAAATTTATGGGGGTGGAGATGAAAATTAATTATATAGATCATCATGTTATGTTCCTAATGTGTAACTTATAGCACAATATCTCTCACATATGACCAACAATAACATACAAATATATTCCACATGTAACTATATTAGCTTAATTAATTTATGTCTAGATTATGATTATTAGAATGTAATTCAATTCCAATGATCCAAACGGAGCCTAAGTGCAAATTTTACTTGAAAGCGTCTTTCCATAAACCATTAATCTAAGTTGCTCATTTCACGATGAATATATGTACCTTCTTCTTATTTTTTTCGTTTCAAACAAGTTTACTTGCCCCCTCTGAAATACGATAGAATTCCTATTTGCTATCACAGGTTAACTCGAGCGGTGTCCTATTTACCATCACAAGGTTTACTGGCCTTGAAACAAGTTCACTTGTTCTTTTAAGTTTTAACGGAGGGAATATAAGAAATTTTGCCGGAGCTGGGACCTGGGGTGATAGAATATAGATCCCCGATCATCACCATTGATGAGCAGCTGAGAGGCGCCGCTCACCACTTAACACGCGTGCCTGCCAAGTGTCATGTACTCCTAGACGTGTAGGAATGAGACGTGCAACTAGGCAAGTGCAACAAATTGATGGCACGGAGGGAACGAATGAGAACATTGGCTGGCTCCTAGGTCCCGTGCCGAAGAGGGGGAGATGAGGCTGAGAGGTGGCGCCATCAAGGAGGCGGGGCCCAGTTGTCCCGGTTATTAGAGCCATGAAGCCCACCTACTCGCGTCGCCGGCGAATTAAACGCCCGCCCGGTGTCCCGGCGGACGCCGCGCCAGCGCCACCACCGAGGCCAGCGGCCAGCCACAGCCACACCGGCCACCTGCCTCCCCCTCCCGGCCGCCATCAATCAATGCCGCAAGGCCGGCCAGCGGCCACGCACAGCAGGCAGCCGCGCAGGTGAGGACGTGAGGCGAGGCGGCGAGCTCCGCGACAGGCCAGCGTGTGCGCGTTTATTACGTGCGCCCAGCCGTGCCCACGCCATCCATCCGTTCCATCTACCAGATGCCGCTTTCCTGTCCCGTCCGGTTCGAGGCTGAACGCTGAGACACGAGCCGGGCTGCCGTGCGCACCATTCTCATCTACCGATCGTGCGACCAGCCTGCCACTCGGAGGGGCAAACTCACCTTGTTCGCACCTAAATCCAAATAATTATTATTCACTTCTTATCCTCCCAAATCCCATACATATCTAATGAATAATTAATTTTTTACTACATATATATACATATTCAATTAATTAATCGTATCCTTTCCACACCCTACCCTTCCTATTTTTAATGATATATAATTTCCTACCCATACCTTTCCCATTTGAAGTGAGTGAAGATGGGTGGGGATGGATACTCAGGGGGTGTTTACTTCCACTTGCTAAACTTTAGTTGCTAAACTTTAGCAAAAGCTGTTTGGATACTCTTGCTAAAAGGCATTTAATGAGCTGTAAAAGGACCTATCTACCCTTATTAAAGGTGCGCAGGAGGAGGGAGACAAGCAATAAATGAGGGGTATATGTTGTCCAGCCCACCTTTTAGCAAGTTTTAGCAAACAAAAACTTGCTAAAGTGCTAAATTTTAGCAACTCAACTTTAGCAAGTTTTAGCAAGGGTGTTTGACAGTTTAGCAGCTAAAAGTTGCTAAACTTTAGCAACTAAAGTTTAGCAAGGTAGAAGTAAACACCCCCGAGCGGCCTGTGTGCAATCGTCACATGCAGGTGTACTTGTAGCGCCCAGAGGGCCCCACTGGCTGGGCTTTTAGTCAAGAACCTCCTTCTCTATTCCTAAATTTGCACTTAAAAAATAACAGCTTTGTGCATTTTTTAAAAAGCATACTTTTCAAAGAAAAACATCTGGATGGTCTTCCACGATTTTCTTTTAAGCGTTTAAGTACCAACGGTGTGAAATTGTTTATAAACAAAATAATTGCCATATAACTCTTTTGTTCGACTTGCCATAGCTACAAATTATTTTTACGTTTCTTTGACTTGTCCTAAGTCAAATAATTCTAAATTTGACCCAAATTACATAAAAGATCAAGAATTTTGTAATATTTATGATATCCAATGAGCACCATTAGATTCATTAGGAAATATATTTTTAGATTTTATTTTTTTGATATCGTAGATGTTAATATCTTCGTTGTAAACTTGATCAAACAGATAAAAGTTTGACTTAAGGGATGTTTGGTTCCACCTTGCTAAACTTTAGTTGCTTTTAGCTGCTAAACTGCCAAACACCCTTGCTAAAACTTGCTAAAGTTGAGTTGCTAAAGTTTAGCACTTTCTTGCTAAAAGGTGGGCTGGACAACCTATACCCCTCATTTATTACTTGTCTCCCCCCTCCTGCGCACCTTTAATAAGGGTAAATAGATCTTTTTACAGCTCATTAAATACCTTTTAGCAAGAGTATCCAAACAGCTTTTGCTAAAGTTTAGCAACAAATTTTAGCTGCTAAACTTTAGCAAGAGTAACCAAACAGGATCTTAGTTCGAATTTAAAAGTATTGGCATTTTGGGCGGATGGACTAGCTCCACCTTCTTTTTTTTGAATAAAAAAATTTCGATTTTCTGTGTTATGAACTAACACTCTCTTTTTTCATCTCTTATGATTGTTGATCAGATGTATGACAAAAGTGATAGCTCTTTTGGGACTTGGCCGCTTGGGGGAACATGTGTTTTCGTGCTGTTCATCGTAATCTTTTGCTCCTCAATCATGGCTTTGGTGATGTGCGCTTGCACAGGATCTTTTGAAATCTGTTACCTGACACTGGTACTTCCTCGTAATTTTGCCAGGAGACAATGCCATAAAGCCATGGGCAATGCGTATGGTGCATTTTAGCCTTAAGAGGGGCTCACAGAATTCTAGTTGACATTACAATCTAGGGGGTGTTTGGTTTGAGTTGCTTATGTATAAGTAGCTAAAAATAAGCAACTTTTAGCCTAAAGAAACCAAATACCCTTGCTTATGGGGTTGCTTATGGAGCTGCTTATTTTTAGCTCATAAGTAACAATGGTTACTTATGGGGGTTAAAAGGTGCACTTTACACCTCCAGCCCGCCGCCAGCCCCCGCCCGCCGCTCCCTACCATGGATCGGGTGTGTGCAGCAAAGAAGAAGCGTGGGGAGGCAAAGAGGGGGTAGCAATATAGTGGACAAATATGACAATGTCCACCTCATTCAATGCTCATAAACAAGGGTATCCAAACAGCTAGACTAAAAATAAGCAAATCCAAATAAGCACCTTTTAGCTGCTTATAATAAGCAAGAGGAACCAAACAGGCCCTGGAATTCCTATTGACACCTTAAGATGTGATGCCAACATGGGCAAATTCTAGTTGACATTACATCTTCTTTAAAAGGTTGACAAAGAAATTTCTAGAATTCAAGCTCGGAGCCTTAATTTGAATTCAAAATAATTACAGCATTTGAACTTCTGGATTCGTATTTGACTTTTTTCATATATGGGCTAAGGGCATTTAGATTGATCCACCATATGCTAGTCTCGCTGCGTCACATGGAAAACTATTTTAACTATACCGATGTTCACGTACAAATCAATTGCACCCACCTAATAAGTTTATTGTACTAGATTGAGCATTTTATAAGTTATTAGACTAATCTGCATCCACCTGACAAGCTGTTGTATGGTGGATGCAATTTACTCTAAGTTCAACATTAGAACAGTGCCATCCTTTTACTTACACAAGATCAGGGCACATGTTTTGGAAATTTGTGGAGGCTTGAGATTATAATCCTTGACCCCGCTCACAGATTTTGTGGAGTGAAAGAAATGGTGAGGTTGCTGCGGAGCACACAGATTTTAGTGCGGTGGACAACGCTGCCACTTGGTCATCCCACCAAGAAGCTTTTTGAACATGCCAATTGCCATGCTGCCAAGGAGGTTCTCCGGTCCGATGCTTGCGGTGAATTCGCAGGTTCTTATCTCTTGTTGCACTCCAGATTTTCCAAACGGGTTTGGTGGCAGTAACTTTGCACATGTCTCTAGAATATTTACGAGAATACTGTATATAGGTAGAGGAAGAGTGAGTGAGTGAACCCTTTCGGAAAATGAGAAAACTTTACAAGGGAATCTAGTATATATTCAGGCCTGGTTTGGTTCGGTGCTTATTTTTAAGCACCCGTCACATCGAATGTTTATATACTAATTAGGAGTATTAAATGTAGATTATTTACAAAATCCATTACATAAGCGGAGGCTAAACGGCGAGACGAATCTATTAAGCCTAATTAGTCCATGATTTGACAATGTGTTGCTACAGTAAACATTTGCTAATGATGGATTAATTAGGTTTAATAGGTTCGTCTCGCCGTTTAGCCTCCACTTATGTAATGGGTTTTGTAAATAGCCTACGGTTAATACTTCTAATTAGTATCTAAACATTTAATGTGACGGGTGCTTAAAAATAAGCAAAGGGAACCAAATGCCCCCTCATTTACTTTCCCATTGGAAATCCTGCATCTCAAACGGTCCTCGTTCACCGGCATATTTCCAGCACCCCCGTAATCCAGCCGGCCGGCTATTGGGCAGCCGCCGCACGCCAGAAAAGAAAGTACAGAGGACAAGGACATGCCACTGCCAAGGATGCACGAGGCAGGAACAAGCGGCCGCCGCCTGCCTTGCCTGGCCGCCCTCTCGGCCGGTTTCTGATTCTCAGCTGCCTCTCCTCTCCGCCCCGAGACGGAGACCTGTCCGTCTGCGGATCGAGTCCGATTCCGGCAGCGGCGGCGCGACACATGCGACGGTGGGCGGAGGCCGTATCGGACGCCGCCGGAGGGCCGGCCGGTGTATCATAAGTACGCCATGCAAACGGTAGGTAGCTAGACCGCGTTAAAACTTCGGAGAGAGCCACGAGTTTTCCTGATTAGCGAGGCGAGGACGACGCCGCGCATCGAGGGGCGCGGTTCTGCTCTCTGTTCGGGTGCGCGACGAAAGCGAAGCAGAGTACAGTAGGAACTCACACGATATTTTCCGTAGGGTTTTGGAAGCACAGGGATTTTAATGCCATCAATCTGATCCGTGCAAAGTTACGTGCTAGTTGCTACTAGTGGTACTCCCTCGGTATCAAAGAAATCAAAACAATCTACAATTTAAAATAGAGAAAGTAGAACCTACAATTTGAAATAGAGAAAGTAGAAAATTTCCTGGTACACATAGTAACCCAACAATTGTAGTTATTGGTCAAATATTATTTTAGTTGAAAAGTTCAGAATTCAGAAGAATTTCGCTTTACCCACGTTTCGCATGAGCAGGTAGCTGCTTTTCCATTATGCAGGTTTTGCAAGAGTGGTATCTGGTTCACGCTTTCTTTTTGGCTGAAAAGTCCAGAATTCGCAAGAATTGCTCGACTATCCGTTAGGCAGGTTTTGACAAAATGTTATCTGGTATTTTCTATAAGGCCAATACTGTACAATGCTATTGTAAAGTAGTACAGTTGCACATACAATAAGGTACCTACCATTTTGTACCCAACTGCACCATTTCATGTAGTATAAGCTTTGATTTTGATAGTTGTTGACGCAAAAATCAGGTAACGACCTTCGCGCGCTAACACACGAAATCTGGGAGAATCTGCTTTACTCCTATTCAAGTTGTAGCCCTCTCGATCCGCGGCGTGCCAGTCAATCTGACCTGCTGATTGATAAGGACAAGTAAAATGTCAAATACAAGAGCAAATCGGCTGGTGTTCCGAATCGGTCTGTAGGACAGTCGACACGGGCAAAAGACAATCGGGTAGATCAGCCGATGTGGACGTAGTAGATGCAAAGGAAGCGTAAAACACAACCTAAACAGTACTGCATGAACAACACTTGAAACAGATCCTGCCGGCTATGTGACAGTAGATTGATATGAAATAAAGTAAAAGCCGATCGAAACGTGTTCCAAGCTGGATAACTGTGATAAAAACTAAAACAAGATTGAACGAATAAAGCTTGCAGATCTAGCAAATATCAATAACTTGTGAATAAATCTAGACGAAACGACAGCGATGCGCCCGAAGTTAAAGCCTAGAAAGTATTCGGTAAATGCGGAACTTACAGTCTAGCCGGAGATCGAAGCGATGCAACCCGACTAGCTTGGAAGAACTCGTGAAGAAAAGAAAGTAATGGCAAAGTTGACTTGAAAATACATTACGAAAATAGAAGATTTGTATTGATTATGATGTGTTTCCCCTCCCAGACCTCGCAGGGCCTCTATTTATACCCTAAACATCAAGACTTCTAGTCCTAGTTAATTACGACAAATCTATCTCTAAAGAAACAAACTCTCTAAACAAAATAAAACAAAAACAACTCATACAGGAGTCGGAAACGAACTTGGCCTCCATCGGTCAAAACCTGCTCTTCATCGGCCGAACCTCCAACATTTCTGATCAGCTAGAATCCTTCTGCTCGCATCAGTTGACCCCATCAGCTATGCCCCTATCATCTTCCATCAGCTGCACCCTTGTGATTCCATCAGCTAGGTTTCTGTCTTCCTCTATTGGCAAGACTTTCGCCATCATCTGCTGATCTCTTATAACTTCATCGGCTGAGCCCCTGCAACCCCATCGGCCGATTCCACTAGCCGTTGTCTTTCCACTATGCATCGGCATCTCTGCTTCCTTTTAACGTCCGACCTATTCGGCTGGACTTATAAGCCGGCTGAAAAGCTGAAACGACTGATTTGTTGTGAGAGAAAAATACTGTTCGGTGGCTGATAAGCTGAAGCGAACAGGCTGGTCATCTTTGATGTATGTCAAAAAATGATATCAACAATAGCTAAGTGCCCATTCAGTTTTCTAAACAACTTGCCACTTGCCAGAGGATTTTCTGAAGAAAATTGAGGTACTGGCCCGTTGAAAGTAAACAATGCTCATGAAAAATTGGAGTATCCAAAAAATAAATCCGATATTTCGGGTTTCCGTCTACGTACGTTTTTTAATCGGTAATGCTTAGGCCCGTGCGTCCGGACGCGCAGCCTCCTTCGGACAGTCACGTGGCACGGTATCGTTCACATATTATCACCAACAAAAATATCACGTATGGATAAAAAACTAGCGCAACATTCTTATCTGCACGACGATTCCTTCCACCGCACCCGAATCTCGTTTTGCGAGTGCAACCTCATCCTCTCCCCTTGCCGCTTCTGCTTTGTGCTCCCTGCTCTGCTCCCTATCGATGCCAGTGCTCGAGACGGCGAGATCGGCGGTGGAGGCTGATGCTGGCCCACTTCCCCTTGTACGGCTCCACTTCCTACTGCTCTGCCAGACCGTGCCCTCCTCCTCTCCGTCCCCCCGCTGGCCCGCTCCCCCAGGCTGCTCTGCTTCCTGTTGCCCTGCTCGGCTGTGCCCTCCTCCTCTCCGTCCCTCGTGCCTCACCGTTGCGGGGGCTCCTCTCCATCCTGCTCTGCTTCCTGCTGCTCTACCCGGCCGCGCCCTCCTCCTCTCCGTCCCTCCCGTTGGCCATGGTGCCTCGCCGTCGCGGGGGCTCCTCCCCAACCTGCTCTGCTTCCTGCTACTCTGCCCAGCAGCGCCTCCTTCTCTCCCTCCCTCCCACTGATAGGGGGTAGCGCTCCAAGGACCTTGTCGAGGAGACGGAGAGGATGGAGAAGAAGAGATCAAGGCCGACACGCCGCAGCTGAGCATCACCGTGCACGTCGGCACTGGCAGCAGCCGTAGCAGGATCTTCAGCACTGATAGCCATAGGAGCTTAGATCTGAAGATAGCTCCCCGACTGCCATGTTGCAATAGGTATCTCACGATCTTGCAGTAGGGATTCTTGGATGTTGCAAGCGCTGTAGATGCGCACGAGTGTTGCGGATGAACGTATTGTCTGATGTTGCACGATTGGTTTTCTGAGATGTTTCGATGTTGCAATAGTTGGCTTTTGTTGTTTCATCTGTCAATTTTTCATGTAGCAATATTTCTTCCCGTACGAGCTCAACCCCAACGCAACATATGATGATTTTTTAGAAATGTTGCTTGAAACATGTGTTCAATGTTGCGGTAGGAATTTTCCCTCACGAATATTATGTTTACATTGAGCTATTTTTTTGCATCTTTTTCATGTTACAACCATAAATTTTCGATGTTGCAGCTATTTTGTTTTGATGTTGCAACGGGATGTTGGATAATTAGTGGTATTTATTATGGTGCTACTGTAGCCGTCAGATTTAAAATGAATGGTGATGCATGCGTCCGACAGGAGTTGCTCCCGCCGGACGTACGCTAGCAAGTTCCTTTTTTAATAGATTTCCTGATTATTTCGAGAACTTTTAGTTAGCATAGAAAATGAAGAGAGGACATATATGCAAATACGAAATTTCCTGCGAGCGACACCGATAGATCGTGCGCGAGAGACGTGACGGATGTGGCCGCCGTGATGACGGCTGGCTAGCCGGCTGGGGTTGGGGGTTAGTTGATCCAACCCCCAACCATCTCTCCCTCCCTCCCATCCGCCAGTCAAATTCCCAACTCAATTCTCTCTCTTCCCTCCCCCGCACATCACGCCTTCCGCCTTCTCTCTCTACCCGCGTCTGCTCCGCTTCCGCTCTGGTCCCCCTGGGGCGCCGCGGGCCCCGTTGCGCCGCGGCCACCGCCGCGGGGGCGGTTAAAAAGCGCGCGCGGGCGCGGCAGCCAGCAGCCAGCAGCAGCAGCAACGGCGGCGTCGCCACGGCCCCGGGGCAGCCATCACCACCTCGCCTTGTCAACTCCGCTTCCCCTCCCTCCCCCCTCTCTCTATACTCGCAGCGGGGCTGGGACTGGGAGCACGCGCTGTAGCATCGCGCCGCGCATTTAAGGCGCCGCTTGGATCTTGATCTGCCCGGCGGCCTCATCCTCTTACGCGTCTTCCACCTCCTCGGTGGTGCCAGCCGGTGCCTGTCGCGGCGGCGGGCAGGCGGCCAGGCGCGCGCCACGCCTCTGTAACTACGAACGTACGTACTCTCTCTCTCTCTCTCTCTCTCTCTCTCTCTCTCTCTCTCTCTCGTTTCTTCGCTGGCTGCTCCGCTCGGGTGTTCCAATTTTGCATCGCCCCGTGCGCCGCTGGCTGCTCGAGGCCGTCCCCACCCAAATCCCGCTCCGAAATGCGATTTCGCGCGGCACTTCCCAGCCGCGCCTTGCACTCGGTTCGGCATTCCGTCGAGCAGGTTGTGGGCGCGCCAAGTGGTGATTGGGGGGAAACGGAGATCCTGCCTGCTGCTGGCAACCGGAATTTGTCAAGCACAGGCAGCAGGTTTCCTTTTCAGTTTGGTTAGGGAGCCTGTTATTTTGTTTGTTGGCGTGCTGGGATTGGTCCCCTTTGTTTGGACTGTATGTATTGGCCTTTCGGGTTTCGACTTTGGACTCACATCTAGTGTGGACTTTTATGTGATCACATAACATACATGGTCAATATATTTACCTTTGCCTAGGAAATCAAAACCCGTGGCCTTGCTTTTCTTGTTCTGCTATATTTAACTAATTACCTTTGCCTAGGAAATCAAAACCCGTGGCCTTGCTTTTCTTGTTCTGCTATATTTAACTAATTACCTTTGCCTAGGAAATCAAAACCTGTGTCCTTGCTTTTCTTGTTCTGCTTTCTGGTTGTACTCTATTTCAACACAATCAGCTGCTGCCTAAGAATTTCATCTGCTTATTAAATAGTCACTTCTCTGATAGCAACTTGCTGTCATTTCAGGACACTAATTCATAAACTATAACTTCTCTATTTGAATTTCGATTAGTTTGATGATGATTGGGAGAAGTATTGTGGTAGTGATTTGTTGATATTCATGTAGTTCCCCCCTTTCATAATTGATGCACTAACAATCTGTTTCTTGTGCGCCTATCAGAAAGTCTGAACTTCAGAGGGTGAAATGATGGCAGAGCCCTACCAGATGAATGGCATACAGAATGGGATGCCTAATTTGAGGCATCCATCGTCTCCGTCAGAGGTCAATGAATTCTGTAAAGCGCTTGGTGGTGACTCGCCAATACACAGTGTGCTAGTCGCCAACAATGGGATGGCCGCGGTCAAGTTCATGCGCAGCATCCGCACATGGGCCTTGGAGACCTTTGGGACAGAGAAGGCCATTCTCCTGGTTGCTATGGCCACTCCAGAGGATTTGAAGATTAATGCCGAGCACATAAGAATCGCTGACCAATTCATAGAAGTTCCTGGAGGAACAAATAATAACAACTACGCGAATGTACAGCTCATAGTGGAGGTTAGCGCAAATTATCATCCTGGCAGTTTTCACATAACTGTTTTTAGTTTACATGTATTTCACCATGTGTAATTTGGTCATTAACATTGTGAATTCACTATTTACAGATAGCAGAGAGAACTCGTGTATCTGCAGTTTGGCCTGGCTGGGGGCACGCATCGGAGAACCCAGAACTTCCAGATGCTCTTACCGAAAAAGGAATAATTTTTCTTGGGCCACCTTCAGCTGCAATGGCTGCACTTGGTGATAAGATTGGTTCTTCTCTTATTGCGCAAGCAGCAGGAGTTCCAACTCTTCCATGGAGTGGATCACATGTATGCCTTCTTCTATTTCTGTGTGGCTTTGCTTCTATTTCTGATCTGCTAATTTAGTGTTTGCTTAACATTAAATCAAACTCACTACAGGTGAAAGTTCCACCAGAAAGCTGCCATTCGATTCCTGAGGAGATATATAAGGATGCTTGTGTTTCAACTACAGAGGAAGCAGTGGCTAGTTGTCAGGTGGTTGGGTATCCTGCCATGATCAAGGCATCATGGGGTGGCGGTGGTAAAGGAATAAGGAAGGTTGGTTTTCTTTTTCAATTGAACTCTGGGGAAAAGAAGTGAAATGCCCAGTATTCAGAAAACATGATGTGAAAATTTCAGGAAAAGAAAATAGAGTAAATCAACACTAATTTTGATATCATCTGTATGGATTCATAGGTACATAATGATGATGAGGTGAGGGCACTGTTCAAACAAGTTCAAGGAGAAGTCCCTGGCTCACCTATTTTTATTATGAAAGTGGCATCTCAGGTGAGAACTGATTCAAATATTTTCTTTCGCTTATTCTCTTGTTTGCTTTGACTCCACCTTTGTTCTTTGTATCCTGAGCGCTTCTGTGCGGTCATATTTGTTTCTGAAAGCTTTTGGTTTGTTCTTTCTTTGTAGAGCCGACATCTGGAGGTTCAGTTGCTCTGTGACAAACATGGCAATGTGGCAGCATTGCACAGTCGAGATTGTAGTGTTCAAAGAAGGCATCAAAAGGTTGGCTCTTAGAATTCTTTTTAAACTCTGATTTACATTGTGAGTTCTTCGAATTCATCCCATACTTGGATTCTGCATTGTGCTCTGTAGAAGTTTTCTATATATCTTGAATAAAATTTTTATTGACCTAGTGCAAGACCAAAAAAATAAAGATATCCATATTTGTATGTTTATGAAGAAATAGTTTTTCACCGTTTACCTCTGCAACAGATCATTGAGGAGGGGCCAATCACAGTTGCTGCTCCAGAGACAGTTAAAGAGCTTGAGCAGGCAGCTAGGCGGCTTGCGAAGTGTGTGCAATATGTTGGTGCTGCTACTGTAGAATATCTGTATAGCATGGAAACGGGCGAATACTATTTCCTGGAGCTTAACCCCCGATTGCAGGTCTATTCTAAACTTCCAATGCAAGGTTTTTGCAGTGCCATTCTTATATTCTTCTAGCATTTTGTGTTTTGACTGGCCTCCTTTCAGGTAGAGCATCCTGTGACTGAATGGATAGCTGAAATAAACTTACCAGCAGCTCAAGTTGCAGTCGGAATGGGCATACCCCTCTATAACATTCCAGGTATTTCAGTTTTCCAACTCAATGAATGATGAGATTATTTCGTTCCCTTTGTTCTGATGAATGAATTGATGCTGCAGAGATTAGACGCTTTTACGGAATGGATCATGGTGGTGGCTATCATTATTGGAGGAAAATATCAGCTGCTGCGACTAAATTCGATTTGGATAAAGCAGAGTCAGTGAGGCCAAAGGGCCATTGTGTTGCAGTCAGAGTTACTAGTGAGGATCCTGATGATGGGTTTAAGCCTACTAGTGGAAGAGTGGAGGTTGGTCTTACTTGACTGCAAGTTTTTTGGGCATTCCACTAGTTGTGCTTACTCATATGTTAACTGACATTCTGTTGTCTTTTCATCAGGAGCTAAATTTTAAAAGCAAACCAAATGTTTGGGCTTATTTCTCTGTTAAGGCAAGTATATCTCCATCCAAATTGGTTCTTTTCATTTGTGGTACACATCATCACATCTGCAAAGTATTAGTCTTGAATATTATCTCTCTTGGTTTCAATAGATTTTGTTGCTAAATATGTATCTTGGTATGATACAAACTAACCCAAATATTATTTCTGTTTTCTTGTTTCAGTCTGGAGGAGCAATTCATGAATTTTCTGACTCACAGTTTGGTAAGTAACATAACATTATTTTCTTTATGTTCAATCTACTGATGCTTTTGGTTAAATTCAGTGTTATTTGTTTGCAGGTCATGTTTTTGCATTTGGGGAATCTAGATCTTTAGCCATAGCCAATATGGTACTTGGGCTGAAAGAGATTCAGATCCGTGGAGAGATACGCACAAATGTTGATTACACAGTGGATCTCTTGAATGTATGATGACCTCCATAGTAAACTGTCCTTTCAGATGATGCAATCTCTTTGCGTAATTTATTTTTCAATTTTCCATTTGTACAGGCAGCAGAATACCGAGAAAATAAGATCCATACTGGTTGGCTTGACAGCAGAATAGCCATGCGTGTTAGAGCAGAGAGGCCCCCATGGTTCCTCTCTGTTGTTGGAGGAGCTCTATATGTATGCCTGTGACTGCAGAACCATTATTTCTTATCTGCTTATGAGCTTCGAATATAGTTATCCTTGCTAACATCAAACACTGCACCTCTTAATTTACAGGAAGCATCAAGCAGGAGCTCAAGTGTTGTTACCGATTATGTTGGTTATCTCAGCAAAGGTCAGATACCACCAAAGGTATACTATATGCTGAGATGCCCTTATTCCAGATTGCATATGTTGCCGTTTGACTTAAAGCAGCCTGGAAACTGTGTAACACCTTTCTGCTTTGCAGCACATCTCGCTTGTGAATTTGACCGTTACTCTAAACATAGAGGGGAGCAAATACACGGTACTCATACATAGTTTTTCTCTTTAAATTTTTGTAACCTACCACTGAGTGGTTTTTAAGCAAAATTAAACTTAAACTTTGATGTAGATCGAGACAGTGAGAGGTGGACCCCGCAGCTACAAATTAAGAATGAATGGATCAGAGATTGAAGCAGAGATACATTCACTGCGAGATGGTGGACTTTTAATGCAGGTAATATTTCCACCCTACAGCCTCCTTTTTTTCTATTAAAAAAAAGGTTCTGATCCATCTTTGCTGTATTCTTCAGTTGGATGGAAACAGTCATGTAATATATGCAGAGACAGAGGCTGCTGGTACTCGCCTTCTCATCAATGGCAGAACATGCTTACTACAGGTAAACATGGCGTTCTTGTTCTCTTCTGCACAATTTTACACTAAACACAGTGCCTTTTACATATCTTTACTTGAAACTATAGTTATTGGATCTGGAAAATTGTTACAAATCTTGCCTTCGTATGAAGGTCATAAAAAATTATAGGCTACATACAGGGTAGAGATTACAATTTAGGAAGCTATGATACATCATAGCCCTGGGTTATATAAACTCACTTGAATGTAGGTTTCTTTCCTCCTCTCCAAGTTTTCTGTTTGGCATTTTCATAACTGTGCTATTCCATGTGTCAAAGCATCTAATGTTAGCAACTGTTAGTACCCTCAGTTTCCAAAGACAAAGATATCCCAGTTGCGTAAGATCTTACTAAAAATTCCTCACTATGTCAAATTTGACTTGAAGGAATAAGCAGTTTGGATTGTTTCAACTCCTAACCGTATTCTCACATCATATGGAGATACATGATATCATTTTTGTTCTCTTGATTATGCTTCACAGAAAGAACACGATCCTTCAAAGTTGTTGGCTGATACACCTTGCAAACTTCTTCGGTTCTTGGTTGCGGATGGCTCTCATGTGGATGCTGATACACCATATGCTGAGGTGGAAGTCATGAAGATGTGCATGCCACTGTTACTGCCTGCCTCTGGTGTCATTCACTTCGTTATGCCTGAGGGTCAGGCCATGCAGGTTTTATTCCTCTCTGTTTCTCTCTCCCTCTGCTTGCCCTCTATCTCTCTCTCTCATCAAATCAGTATGCTTCATTTGTAACAACCTTAAATGTCTGTTTTTCTTTTTTCAGGCGAATGACCTAATAGCAAGATTGGACCTTGATGACCCCTCTTCTGTGAAGAGAGCTGAACCATTTCATGGCTCCTTCCCCAAACTGGGACCTCCTACTGCTATTTCTGGCAAAGTTCATCAAAAATTTGCTGCAAGCGTGAATTCTGCACACATGATCCTTGCAGGATATGAACATAATATTAATGAGGTAAGACATTAGTTTTTAGATTTATTTGTAATTTCAATTTAATTTCCAGTTGTCTCTTTCCTTCCATTATCTTCATCTATGAAGAAAAAACTAACCTTCATAGTTTATATGGCACACACCCTATCCATCTTCTTTGAAAATAACCTGTTCCATCTTCCTGTGAAATAGTCTTGTCTTTATGTAGTATAATATTTAATCAAATACCTTACTGTACTTGCTTCTTCAGGTTGTACAAGATTTGCTAAACTGCCTAGACAGCCCTGAGCTCCCTTTTCTACAATGGCAAGAGCTAATGTCTGTTTTGGCAACACGGCTTCCAAAAGATCTTAGGAACGAGGTGATTAGCTTCTTACTAGTTTCTTGTTGGATCAATTGCGTCTTGTTTATTTCTTCCGTCTTTTATTTTTGGTGCACATTATATGTCTTAACTAGTTGGCATGTATTCAGTTGGATGGTAAGTACAAGGAGTATGAATTGAATCCTGACTTCCGCAAGAGCAAGGATTTCCCTGCAAAGCTGCTGAGGGGGGTTATTGAGGTCAGTTTGAGACTGTTATTTGGTATTAAATTCTTGTTTGAATGTTTATATTGTTTCCTTAAAAAGTTGCTACTGTAGGCAAATCTTGCATACTGTTCGGAGAAAGATAGGGTTACCAATGAGAGGCTTGTGGAACCACTTATGAGCCTGGTCAAATCATATGAGGGTGGAAGAGAAAGCCATGCTCGTGTTGTTGTCAAATCTCTATTTGAGGAGTATCTGTCTGTTGAAGAACTCTTCAATGATGACCTTCAGGTCAGCCTTTGAAGTATGGGTTGATCAATGCTCATTTGTTCACCAAATGTGCTAACAATCTTTTTTTTTCCCTTCTATTTTTGCATTTTCAGTCTGATGTTATAGAGCGTCTACGTCTTCAACACGCAAAAGACCTTGAAAAGGTTGTACACATTGTGTTCTCGCACCAGGTAATGTCTGTAAACTGTGATTTTTTTAAAAAAAATATTTTGCTACATCTTGATATTCAAGGGCGTTTTTGGCTGACAATTTATCTGTTTGAAGGGTGTAAAAAACAAAAATAAATTAATACTACGGCTTATGGAAGCATTAGTATATCCAAACCCATCTGCTTACAGGGATCAGTTGATTCGCTTCTCTGCCTTGAACCATACATCATATTCTGAGGTACAGTTGAAAAGTTTGGAATTATGAAGTTCTATTTACTTTGCTCATGTGATAGTGTAGAATAATAGTATGATATGTTGTTATTGATGCAGCTGGCACTTAAAGCAAGCCAACTTCTTGAGCACACTAAATTGAGTGAACTTCGCACAAGCATAGCAAGAAGCCTTTCAGAGCTGGAGATGTTTACTGAGGAAGGAGAGCGGGTGTCAACACCTAGGAGAAAGATGGCGATAAATGAGAGGATGGAAGATTTAGTATGTGCTCCACTGGCAGTTGAAGATGCTCTTGTAGCTTTGTTTGATCACAGCGATCCTACTCTTCAGCGGAGGGTGGTTGAGACATATATACGTAGATTGTATCAGGTATCATCGTATCTGTCCACAACTTCTTGACTTGATACAACTTAAATATTAACAAAATTGATGTGAACTGACCCAAAATTATATTACAGCCCTATCTTGTAAGTGGAAGTATCCGGATGCAATGGCACCGAGCTGGTCTAATTGCTTTATGGGAGTTCTCTGACGAACATTTTAAGCAAAGAAATGGGCAAGATGTGCTTCTGCAGCAAGTAGAGAATCCCATTGATAAGAGATGGGGTGTCATGGTTGTAATCAAGTCTCTCCAGTTTCTAGCAACTGCAATTGATGCTGCATTGAAGGAGACTTCACAGTACAGAGCAGGTGTTGGAAGTTTCTCGAATGGTAACCATGTAAACTCTAATCAAAGCAATATGCTGCATATTGCTTTGGTTGGTATCAATAATCAGATGAGTACTCTCCAAGACAGGTTTGTTTGCTCTCCATACCCTTATGTGTCAGTTTGTTTTAATGAAAAATCTTCAGTAGTGATACAATTAATGAATGACATCGATTCCTTTTGTTACGTCATTTTGTTCTCTTTGTAGTGGCGACGAGGATCAAGCACAAGAACGGATCAACAAACTATCCAAAATTTTGAAGGATAATACTATTACATCACATCTTAATGGCGCTGGTGTTAAGGTTGTCAGCTGCATTATCCAAAGAGATGAAGGGCGTCCGCCAATGCGACATTCCTTCCAATGGTCTGTTGACAAGCTTTATTATGAGGAGGATCCAATGCTCCGCCATGTGGAACCACCATTGTCTACATTCCTTGAGCTGGTATGTAGCTATATTCATCCTTCACATATTCTTTTAATCTTCTCTTCAACTATAACTGTACCTCTTAATAATTTTTCTGGAAATACAGGACAAAGTAAATCTGGATGGTTACACTGAAGTAAAATACACCCCATCACGTGATCGCCAGTGGCATATTTACACACTTATCAAGAACAAGAAAGATCAGAGATTAAACGACCAGAGGATGTTCCTTCGTACCATAGTCAGACAACCAAGCTCAACAAATGGTTTCCTGTCAGGAAATATTGACAATGAAGTAGGCCGCACTCATGCTTCATCATCGTTCACATCAAACAGCATTCTCAGATCATTGATGGGAGCACTAGAAGAAATAGAGTTACATGCTCATAGTGAGAATGTGAGATCGGGTCATTCACACATGTATCTGTGCTTACTGAGAGAACAACAATTGCACGAACTAATTCCGTTTTCAAGGTCAGTCAATGTACCTTGTGTTTTTATGTTGCTAAGAAGAATAGGTTGTTAATTTCCTTAAAGATGTCAAACTTCTGCCATTTCATTGTGTAGGATGGCTGATGAAATTGATCAGGATGAAGCAACTGCATGCACACTTTTGAAGCATATGGCGTTGAATTTGTATGAGCATGTTGGGGTCAGGATGCATCGTCTTTCTGTGTGCCAGTGGGAACTCAAGCTCTGGTTGGTTTGTGATGGGCAAGCTAGTGGTGCTTGGAGAGTTGTTGTTACGAATGTTACTGGTCACACCTGCACTGTTGATGTAAGTTCTTTGACAATTGCACTACTGTACAAGTAATCATAACAATGATTCAGTAATGATTGTAAAGATTGCTACCTCATGCACGATCTGCCTGATGTGCATAAAACTTGGCAGTCAGTACAACCTCATTGGCCAACATACATGTTTCTTTAACTAATGTGGTTAGCGAATAGCAAATGCTCCATCTTCTAAGTATTTCTGATCATTAACATTTAGGTAGAAAAATATGATTTGCACTTTATAATGCGCTTATATTCAATTACTTTTGTCTCCCAGATTTACCGAGAAGTGGAGGACCCCAATACACATCAGCTTGTCTACCACTCTGCCACAGCCACGGCTGGTCCTTTGCATGGAGTTGAATTGAATGAACCGTACAAGCCTTTGGATGCTATTGACCTCAAACGTTATGCTGCTAGGAAAAATGAAACTACATACTGCTATGATTTCCCCTTGGTAACTTGCTTGCAGCTCCTTGTTTTTCCTAACATTAATTACGGGATGCTTAAACAGATCAATTCATATCAGTAATACTGTTTCTGCAGGCATTTGAAACAGCCCTGAAGAGGTCATGGAAATCAAGTAATCATGGTGTTACTGAAGCTAATGAGCATAATCAACTTTATGCTGAAGTGAAAGAGCTTATATTTGCTGATTCAGTTGGAGAATGGGGTACTCCATTGGTTTCAGTTGAACGCCCTCCAGGCATCAATGATATTGGCATTGTTGCTTGGAACATGAAGCTGTCCACACCAGAATTCCCAAGTGGCCGGGAGATTATAGTTGTTGCAAATGATGTGACATTTAAAGCTGGGTCCTTTGGTCCAAGAGAAGATGCCTTTTTTGATGCCGTTACCAATCTTGCTTGTGAGAGGAAACTTCCTCTTATCTACCTGGCAGCAACTGCTGGTGCCAGGCTCGGTGTAGCAGAGGAAATAAAGGCATGCTTCCATGTTGGCTGGTCTGATGATGAGAGCCCTGAACGTGGTTTTCACTACATTTACCTCACTGAACAAGATTATTCACGTCTAAGCTCTTCAGTTATAGCTCACGAGCTGAAGCTAGAAAATGGAGAAACCAGATGGGTGGTTGATACCATTGTTGGGAAAGAGGATGGACTTGGTTGTGAGAATCTCCATGGAAGTGGTGCGATTGCCAGTGCGTATTCTAAGGCATACAAGGAGACCTTCACTCTGACATTTGTGACTGGAAGAGCTGTTGGCATTGGGGCTTATCTGGCTCGTTTAGGTATGCGGTGCATACAACGTCTTGATCAACCAATTATTTTGACTGGGTTTTCTGCACTGAACAAGCTACTGGGACGGGAGGTTTACAGTTCTCATATGCAACTGGGTGGCCCCAAAATCATGGCTACAAATGGTGTTGTCCACCAGACCGTGTCAGATGATCTTGAAGGTGTTTCTGCTATCCTGAAATGGCTCAGTTATGTTCCTCCCTATGTTGGTGGCCCTCTTCCTATTATGAAACCCCTGGACCCACCAGAAAGACCTGTAACATACTTCCCCGAGAATGCTTGTGATGCTCGTGCAGCCATATGCGGCATCCAGGACAGTGAAGGCAAGTGGTTGGGTGGTATGTTTGACAAGGAAAGCTTCGTGGAAACATTGGAAGGCTGGGCAAAAACTGTTATCACCGGAAGAGCAAAACTTGGTGGAATACCAGTTGGTGTCATAGCTGTGGAAAACCAGACAGTGATGCAAGTCATCCCTGCTGATCCAGGGCAGCTTGATTCTGCTGAGCGCGTAGTCCCTCAAGCAGGACAGGTGTGGTTCCCTGATTCTGCCACCAAAACAGCTCAGGCATTACTGGATTTCAACCGTGAGGAGCTTCCACTGTTCATCCTTGCAAATTGGAGAGGTTTCTCTGGTGGGCAAAGGGATTTGTTTGAAGGGATCCTTCAGGCTGGATCAACAATTGTTGAGAATCTGAGGACATACAAGCAGCCCGCTTTTGTATATATCCCAATGGGTGGAGAGCTGCGGGGAGGTGCCTGGGTTGTGGTGGACAGCAAGATCAATCCGGACCACATTGAGATGTATGCCGAGAGGACTGCGAAAGGGAACGTCCTTGAGCCAGAAGGATTGGTGGAGATCAAATTCAGGCCTAAGGAACTGGAAGATTGCATGCTAAGGCTTGACCCAGAATTGATTGGCCTGAATGCTAGGCTGAAAGAGATGAAGAAACAAAATGCCAGCAACTCAGAAATGGAGACCATCCGTAGGAGTATGACTGTTCGGATGAAGCAGCTGATGCCTACATATACTCAGGTTGCCACACGGTTTGCTGAGTTGCATGACACCTCTGCTAGAATGGCCGCCAAAGGTGTAATTGGTAAGGTTGTGGATTGGGAAGAGTCTCGGGCCTTCTTCTACAGGAGATTGCGAAGGAGAGTTGCAGAGGATGCACTTGCCAAGGAAGCTAAAGAAGCTGCTGGTGAGCAGCTGTCCCACAAATCAGCACTAGAGTGTATCAAGAAATGGTATCTAGCATCCAAGGGAACTGAAGGAGATAGTGAAAAGTGGAACGATGATGAATCTTTCTTTGCTTGGAAGGATGATTCCAAGAACTACGAGAACTACCTTGAGGAGTTGAAGGCTGAAAGAGTATCCAAATGGTTCTCGCATCTTGCTGAAAGCTCAGACGTGAAAGCCCTACCGAATGGTCTTTCGCTCCTCCTTAACAAGGTAATCCTTCTTATAACGTCTCAATAGTCATTTTTTCTTTCTATTTCTAAGATCAATGAACTGAATTCTGAATTCTGGTACAGATGAATCCTTCGAAGAGGGAGCAGGTCATTGATGGCCTCAGGCAGCTTCTTGGTTGATCGATGGTTGTCTTTGCATCCCAACCAAATAATGTCCTCTTTTTTGCACATAAGCACTCGGCGGTGGCATATCAATCCTAAACTGTGTCTGCTCTGTTGGATGTTTGAGTTGAGTTCTTGCTAGAGCGGAGTGAAGCATGAAATCCACCTTAATTGGGCACGAGTTTTACTGTTTGTAGTCATGTATTTAGCTGTTTTAACCTTGTAATTAGTTGCGTGGCTTTTCTCAAGGCGATGTCATACAGATACAACAGATATCCTGATCAAGTAATTATTTATTTTTCAACCCAAATAATATGCGATTCCTCATCGGTACGCTTTGTCCGTTTGCTAAAGGGTTATCACCATTGACATTTGATCATGGTGTTAACCATTCGTTCTATTGAAAATTTTATTATAAATATGCAAAATATTAGTCATGCCTAAAACAAGCTGCAATAAAAAAATAATGCTTACATACTTTTTTAATTATAAGATACTCCCTCCATCTCCATTCCGAATTGTAAGTCATTCCAAGAATCTTGGAGAGTCAAAGCATCTCAAGTTTGACCAAAATTTATAGAGAAAAATATAAAGATTTATGACATCAAATAGATATACTATGAAAATATAATTGATAAAGAACCTAACAATACTTAACATCATAAATGTTATTATATTATCATATAAATTTAGTCAAACTTAAGTTACTTTGACTCAAAGATTCTGACTTACAATTTGGAACGGAGGGAGGGAGTAAATAGTAAAACATTATCCAAAAGTGAACACGCCGTTGATCTCTAATTTTAACTGACAATATCTATTTGATAAATTAGTTAAATAAAGTGAAATAAGTATAATTATGTCTATTGTCAAAACTACTTTAGATTAGATTTAACTTGTAGTCTATTTGCAAAAACTATTTGTAAGAAAAATAAGTAGTCAAATAAAAAAAGTCAATGGTATCAGTAGATTTGCCATAAAAAATAATTAATATTTGACAGAAAATTTTGAAGCACAGTGGGTCCCGCAGCAAAGGTGAGTAGTGTATTGGAGACATGGGAGCTAGTAGTGTATTGGAGACATGGGAGCTAGCTAGGAGGAGAAAGTGACTATTGGAGAGAGGCGGGGAGAGAGGCGAGAAAGTGACTAAGTGACTATTGGAGAGAGGCGGCGAGGGAGGGGAGAGGAGGGGAAAAGAGACGAACTGCCGCAGGAAGGCCCAGCTACTGCCCGGCTAGTAGTGCTCATCAATGTGGGTTTAGTAGTGCGTGCTCGCCGCCAGATGCATCGTGGGGTTAGGAGTGGGCGCGTGTGCGCCGCCGTCGTCGACCCTCGACCGGCCATGAGGTTTTAGACGCACCCGCTGTCGAGCTTTGAAGGCATCGGCACGGCGCTGGGTCCACCCAACCCGGGGTGGCTCCGTGGCTGGAAGAGCGACTCAACGGAGACATGGTTCGGACTCGCCGGCGACGTCACCAGTGGTGATTTAGGTTTAGCTTGTACATTTTTCTTTTCTTGCGGTTTCCATTTTCTGAAATAGAGGATCTTTCTTCCTCTCTTGAACAAGTTGCATCAGTTTTTTGTCGCCTGGGCCGCATTAAGCAGGGAAACAGCTCCTGAGATGCATGTTCAACGAAAAGGCAAGGAGAGCCAATTTGCTTCTCGTATTAATCAGTGAGTTAGTCATTCATGTCGGATGCAATTTTCTGCATGTTCGTGAATCATCATGCTGTGCATGACCAACGAGAACATGTGTGTGTGAAAGATAAATTGAGAATGAGAGAAAGAGAAATCTCGTATTTTTTAAAATTTTATGATAACGTAGCAGCATTCTATTTTGTAATCGAACATATTTATATTTCATGCTGGTAGATGTATATGTAATAAACACTGTTTTTAATAAACTTCAACCGGAACAGTTTGATAAAGTCCTGTAGCAATATTGAAAAAATAAAAAAAACAAGAACGATGGGTAAGAAAGACTATTCACACCAAATACTACAATTTTTGGAGTCGGAGTCATGCTATTACTCTATTAACCAAACGGAGTCATGCTATTACTCTATTAACCAAACAGATTCATCGGCTCCATGTTTTTCTGAAGTTAATAGAGTGGAGCTAATAAAAAGTGGAGTTGGTAGAGTGGAGCTGTCCCAAACACGCCCTTGGTATCTTGGTTTTGAAAATTTATTGCCTGTTCTATTTTGCTTTGCTTATTTTTTTTTCTTTTGCTACTCTTCCAGGTCACCAAAACTACTGGGGAGATGATACAGAGCCTCCCCATCTGAATTTCTGATTGTTTTCTGGACTAAGTCGATGAGATCTGACTGCGACAGCTTATCTTGGGAGTTAAGGAGTTACGGCTGCTATACTCAAAGTCAATTCTATGTAATTGATGGCTAGTTGTACTGTTAGTTAGGCTTGGACTCTAGTCTCTATCGGGTCTTGGTGTTCCTTCCATGGATATGGATATTGCTAGAGTTGAGTACTGTCTGACTCCGTTCAGAATTATCTGTCCTCAGCTGATTCGAAATGTTCTGTTTTAGCATTCCCTTGTAATATTTCCGCATTTCTTCCTAAGATTTCCCATGGTTTGACATAAATGTTCATTTCGTGGTTCGGTTATGAACATGTTGAATGATTCCATGATTCTACATGGGAATCAAATGTGTTGAGTGCCTTTTTACATTGTTGAACCATAATGTTGAGAAGGGGACGGGCAATTGGGCAGCCCGCTGAATGCTACGGCTAGCTTGGATTCAATATAATCCCTGCCAAGGCGGATCTCACGGTAACTCAACCGTAGATGTTAAGAAATGAAAGCAGCCTGTTCATAAGATGATCTTTTGGTGGACCCGCGAATCGTCTAATCTAAGGGTTGATACTTAGCAATGTAGCCTTAGCTAAATGGATATTCCACTTCGAAACTACTAGTTAGAACACAATAGCCAGTAACTCTAAGAGTACCCTAAAAAATTCTTCCCTAAAATTATATATTCGAGGTTTTTCAAAAAAAAATTTCCTCAAAAACATATCAATCCACAGCAGATCGCTAATAAATTGCTCCTAATATTTCAAAACAGGCCACGTCATCGTATTGGGCCCATCAGAAGGGACGCGCGGGCGTGCGGGAATCAGGATTGGGGGAGGAATGTCAACGCTAAAATATACGCGGTGGCAAGCTGCTTTTTAGCGTCGCTAAAAATTGGGAAAGGTTTGGGTGGACCGTTGGAGTTCATTTTTTCTCTTTTTCTCACTAAAAAGGATATTGGGGGTAAGATTAGCAGACTTTTAGAGTTGCTCTGAAAAGTTAGATTTCGAAAGCACCCAGTGAAATTTCAAAGTACAGTGGGCCCCGCAGCAAACACAGCAAACACGTGGAATATTGGGAGGGTTGGAGTTCAGGAATCAGGAGGAGATGCATTATTGGAGGGAGAGAGAGAGAGAAGCCGGCAGGAAGGAGACGAAGCAGCCGCCGGAGAGAGGGCAACCTGCTGGCTCGTGACGAGCAATCGGCGGCAAGGAGACCTCGTTCCCTTCCCTTCTCTTCTTTCCTCAGGTAAGCGCAAGCCGGTCAATCATCAATGTGGGTTTATTAGTGCTCGCCGCTCAATGCTTCGCCGGAGGCACTGTGCGCCGCCGCCGACCGGCTACGGCGGCCCTGCCTTAATGGGAAGAGGACCAGGGCGCGTGGGTTCGCCCCAACCAGGGTGGCTATGTTCGGGTCTCGCCGGAGATGTCGTTAGGCACCGGCGGTGATCTAGGGTGTCTTTCTTTCTTTCTTGAAAAAAAGAGATGCGTACATTGAATTTTCATGGACTTTGTCAGGAGAGAAAAATCTCAAAAAAGAAATTGTTTTTCAAGATTGATTTCCCTAAGGATTGAACAAAGCGCACACCACGGTCACAGTAATATTTCAATGGTCTTCAGAAAAAAGAGAAAGAATAAGAAGAAATATCTCATCGTCTGAATTTCTGTCTCAGGTTGGTTCCGGGTGCTGACAATGTGGCCTCCGACCAACTTGGAGGTTTTGGCTCGAACAACATTCGCGGAGCATCACGACAGTGTGGTCACCATTCTGACCAAAGAGAGGGAGTCCCCAACCAAGCTCTCCGCCATCGGCTCCGGCTTCATCATCCGGTCGTCGGGGAGCAGGTGCCTCGTGATGGCATGCCGTCACGTCTTCCGGCACTTCGACCCTGCCAAGCACACCATGCACGCTAGGCTCTCCGGCCAGCATCTGGAGCTGGACGCCGAGGTGATGCGCCTGGACGACGCGAGGGACCTCATGCTGATCCGCGTCGTGGGGATGCCCAGGGCCTACCCTGCTCTGGAGTTCTGCGATTGCAGCAATGTGCCGGATCGGGGCGATGTGGTTCTCCTGGCGTTCTTCAGTACCTATGCACTTGTTTTCCTGGATCCTGGAGTGCTTCCTGGAAACATTTCGTGAGTTTTCGTTCCCTGTTCGTGTATGCTATACACTTCAACTGACGTGCACGGTGATTTGTTCTGATGCTTTGTGCTTGGTTTTGAAGTGCGCCCCCACAGGAGACAAATGGAGTTGTTCATCACACTTGCGTGGGGACTTCAGGTTGCTTCGGAGGCCCCCTCATCTTTGATGGCAGAGTTATTGGAGTGTACAATGGAATCAAGTCGCGGACAGGATTCTCTGCTTCGGCCGAAACTGTGAACGCAGCCATGAAAGATTGGCTTCACATCCCACCCGGTTTAAGTCAGTTTAATGTGTTCTGAAGGTTGTCTGTTTCTAGGTTTCCCTTCTCTTATTGTTTCTCTTGCAAACTTTTCAGGTCACCAAAACCACTGGGGAGATGGTACAAAGCCTCCTTATCTGAATTTTCTGATTGATTTCTGGACTAAGTTGATAAGATCTGACAGTGTGGGCTTATGTTAGCTGTTATGAGTTACTGTCCATGCAATGGCTACTTGTACCGTTAAGGGGGTGTTTGGATACCCCGTGCTAAACTTTAGCACCTGTCACATCGGATGTTCGGATGCTAATAGCACCACATTGCTAAATCATGGACTAATTAGGCTTAATAGATTCGTCTCGCGAATTAGACTCCATCTGTGCAATTAGTTTTGTAATTAAACTATGTTTAATACTCCTAATTAGTATCCAAACATCCGATGTGACAGGTGCTAAAGTTTAGCACGGGTGTGATCGCTCTGCCATTGAATTTGGTGCCATGTGCTTGTTTAATGGACATGGATTCTCTCTAACTTCGTTCAGAATTATGCGATCCTTTTGCTAATTCGAAATACTCATGTGTTCAAGTATCCCGATGTGATATTTACACATTTCTTCCTAAGGTCTCCAGTGGATTCTTTTACAAGTTGATTTTGTAATAAGGAGATAAATAAGATGTTCAGCATCTCCAGGATTCTTGTGGTAATTCGTGGAGTAGCTATAACATTGTTCAACTTCAATTATTGTTCACCAGGTGGCACTGGGCGGGTGCTACAATTGTATAAGATTTTTTGGGCTTCTAGATTTTTCAAAGAACCAATGTTTCAACTCCTTTGTTTTCTGCTGTTTTATTATATCTTTATAATCTTTGGACTGATTTCCAGTATTATACTTGAGTTTCCCTAATTTTTACGACTTTCTTATATCTTAAGTGGAAGATATTTGATGTATATGGGATTTTTGAAGGATGAGTTGGTAACCTTAAGAGTCTGAATATAATCTACTCTCTTAGGTCGTTTTATTGTTTTAGCTTTTTTATCAAATATATAATTTTTGCTATGCACTTAGATATAAACTATATCTAAACTATAGAAAAATCGATGTATCTAGAAAAAATTAAAACGACCCGCAATTTAAAATGAAGTACTTTTTTTTTCAAGAGGCACCCGAAATCTCACCTGTTTCGAACACAAAACGTAGCACACAAATTATGAATTTACGAAATGAACTTGCGAGTTTGCCACCCAACCAAGTTACACAAAAGGTTCCTCTTAGGCCAAGCAATTTTGAACTTGCGAGTTTGAAGGCATTTGAATGGTTTTCTCTGGCGTCAACAGAGAAGCGTTTGGTTTCACTCTTCAGACTTTTTTTTTGGGGGGACTCACTCTTCACTGAAGAGTCTTCAGACTTCAGAGTGCCCCCTGGAGTCAGCCAACAATGGCGCCGCCGCGCGCGCTGCCGCTGCCGCATTTCACCCTCCCGCCCCTCGCCGGTGAGGACCACCTCTTCGTGGCAGCGCTCCGCTCCCACATCTCTGCCTCACCGACCCCCGCCGCCGCCTCGCTCTCCCGCTTCCTCCCGGGCCTCACCCCGCTCCGCCTCACCCACCTCATCCTCCTCCTCGGCCCGCTGCTTGCCAAGGCGATCCCTCACGGCCTCCTCGCCGCCCTCATCCCTTCGCCTCCTCCGCCGCTCCCGCTCGCAGTCCTGCTTCACTCCCTCCCGCCGCGGCGCTGCGCCGAGCTCCTCGCCTCCGTGCTCCCCTCCGTCACGCCGCACGCCTTCCCGGACCTCCTGCAACACGTCCTCCTCACCGCCCGCCTCGCCGCTGGGGCGCAGCGCGCCGCCGCAGTACCGGCCCTCGACGTCCTCTTCTCCTCATGCGCGCGGGACAAGAAGCTTTCCCGGGCCACGCTCGCCTACCGCGCCATGCGCGCGCACGGCCTGCTACCGACCGTTCTCTCCTGCAACGTCTTCATCTCGGCCGCGCTCCGGCTGCGGCGCCCCGAGATCACCGTCTCTTTCTTCCGGGAGATGCGCCGTTGCCGAATGTCGCCCAACGTGTACACGGCCAACATGGTGATGCGAGCACACTGCGCCCTGGGGCGGGTCGCGGAGGCGGCCCAGGTGCTCGATGAAATGTCCGACTGGGGGATTAGCAGAACGGCGGCCAGTTTCAACACGCTAATTGCCGCGTACTGCAGGGACGACGGAGGAATGGAGCCCGCATTGAGGCTGAAGAAGAGGATGGAGCAGGAGGGGCTTACACCGAATGAGGTGACGTACAACGCCATCTTGCACGGGCTGTGCAAGAAGGGAACCATGCAGCAGGCAAACCGGTTGGTGTCCGAGATGAGGGCAAATGGGCTGGCGCCAAACACAGTCACGTTCAACACGCTGATTCATGGGTATGTGAAGATTGGCGATAACGAGGCGGCATCAAGGGTGCATGAGGAGATGGTGAAGGCCGGAGTGGGGGTTGATATGGTGACATATAATGCACTCATTCTTGGGCTATGCAATGAAGGAAAGGTGAAGAAGGCTGGGCGTTTGGTTCAAAAGCTTTGCAGGGCCAAGCTTGAGCCGAATGCGTCAACTTTCATGTCGCTGATTGTTGGGCAGTGTAAGAGGCAGAACTCGGAGCAAGCGCTGGATGTGTTGAATGCAATGAAGAAAAGTGGCTTCCATCCGAATTACGACGCGTATAATATGGTTGTATCCACTTTCTGCAAGAACAAGGATTTTGAGGGAGCACTTGATGTCTTGAAGGATATGCTTGCTAGGTGCTTGGCTCCTGACAAGGACTTGTTGCATGAATTCTTTGAAGGCCTCTCCGAAGCTAAAAAACTGCACCTGGCAGAGGACCTCCGTTCAGTGGCCAACGGTGAAAGATTTATTTCTGATGCCTACTATACTGGTGATTATAGGAATAAAGATGAAGAGAAGAACGAATGGTAACTGCATTCTGGACTACTATGTCTAGCAAATATCCACAATTTGTTGGTCAAGTGGAATAAGATTGTTCAAAGAAGTAAGAATTCCAAATTTCCTATCTTTATGATCATGCTGATGGAACTTATTTAGGTGTGTTCGAAGTTGTTTTCAGCATATTTGCACTCATTGGTTCACCGTCCTTGTAGCACCTAGTTTGTTCTAGATTGTCAAAATACAAATTCCGTGGAAGGACAGTCTAGCAAAATTTTGGTGCAGTGGAAACCTGGTGGACTGCATGCAACACAGAGGACATCTATAAAAACATAATCAGATGTTGGTATCCTTGCACTTTTCTGCAATGACTTCTATTTTCCCCTATTATGGTATACCTTTTTGAAACTACTTTCAATTTTACTGTCAGTAATTGTTTACATGTTTGTGTATCTTTTTTTTTATGGGGATACATGTTTGTGTATCTACAACATCTCTATCCATCCTTAACTTGCAAGATTCACTCTTTCATTTGATATAAAATGAAACAAGTTGCAATTATATTGTTGGTAACTTGGTATATGCGCATCTGGAATGTTCAGATTTGCACACTTTCATCTGCACATGAAACAAATTCAACTTTGTTTGCAACTTTAAAATGGCAGTTGAACTGTTCTAGAGATCTAGTCAACAAAAATTTTAGTAGCTTCCAGCATCGAATATTTTGAACTTTTCACATGTATTGTATTAATACATTTCATGTTTCAGGGTGCATACATTGGATGTGGACACCTGCACTAACATAGCATAGAGACCTGCAATATTTTCATCAGATGAGAAAACTGGAAAAAGCAATAGTCTTTTTGTGAGTACAATTTGGCACTCTCCAAGGTACTGCAGAAAACGAATTTACTGCTTATATACAAATTTTCAATCATCTATAAGCACTCCACAATATTGTAACTGAGCACTCCACAATATTGTAACTGCCATCGTGCTAGATATGTTCCTGCTGTAAGTTCCTTGACAACTTTAGATATAGTGAAAGTAAGCTTTAATTTTCAATTCTCAAGTGGAAATGTGTTAATATGTGCAGACTTCTTATGTTCTCCCTTTCTGGCCCATGTTGGCCTTATGGCCCGTTTGGCCCATACTTTGTATACTTGTAACCCTAGACTGAGTGGAATATAGTAGTCCATTTTTCCCTTCTTCTCTAACAGAAAAGAGCTTGCCGAATAGATAGATGCAACAGGCCTTCAATACTCGAGTGGTGACACCCGAGGTTTTTAGCCATCAAATCTGAGATGTGCAGGCCAGATTTTCATTAAATTTGTACTAACCGAGAATCAGGTGTTACTGGGGACTTCAACATCTGAATTTTCAATTTTCCCAAGCGACAGTAACTTCAATACAAACTTACTGGTCTTAGAAGGTCCAAAAACACATGAATTTTTCTTACCTCATCTACCCACCATCCCTGAGCATGAATTTTGTTACGTATCTGAGGTACCTAAAGACGGGTGTTAAGAAGATCGAAAAAGACTGGAGTGGCCTTTATGTATAATGCTATGGCTAGTCTTTCTTTATATGAGAACTGAATCACTGATAGTCTGATACCTTTTTTCTCCATTCCAGCTGGCTTAGATGCTGGCACTAACTAATATCAGAATTTTCTAGCAGCAACCATCTCAAAGAAGGGCATGATTATAATTATAAAGCTATCTAAACAATTATGGTTGCAACAGGGTATCCAAATTCCAAATAGCAGGTTTTAGAGTAGCACTGCTACCTAAAGCCACAGGTTTTAGAATTGCAACAGTATATCAGAATTGTGCCACCACTATGTTGGTACCTCAAGGACAAGCATTCATAGAGTCCACCATATGATTAGCTTGAGTTGTCAACTCGTACTCCTGTTGAGATGTTACCAGAGCTATATGTACCGCAGAATGACCCATGAGCTTGGTTGCATTCCAACTAATATAAGTGCCCAAAGTTTTTGTCAAGTATTGACTGGTATCGCATCTTGCTCATCCTACAAGAGACTCCACCGGTAACTCCTTGCATCTAGTTATATCATCAAATGGCTTGAATGGGTTAACAGCGGTAAGAGAGTGTGGCTGTGTTTTGAATCATTTAACAATTATCTCGATTTTTTTTTCTTCTTATGTTTTGACGATCTGTGTCTGGAGCATTACATATATCTGTATAACAGGAACCGAGGGATCTGAAGGAGAATAAATCCCCATGCACTAACCTTGCCTGCTTCAGTCAACCTTGGGATTCGCACCCTTTTCTGTTAAACGATATGGCATCAAAGGTGTGTTAATTGTTTTTAACTAATTCATTTGGTGCGCAAACTTCTCAATTGACATGTTTTGAGCATATGAAGATTGCAGTTGCCCTACTACTAGCACACAACTCCAACCTGCAGGGTGCGATTAATACAGAAATGTTCGACTGTTCTTCCTACCCCTGCATGGCTGCATGGACCTTCAGATGGCGAAGGCAGACTAAAATGATCTGGCCAGGCCCCCAACCACCACCACCACCATAAACTCGTGGATGGCGTATACAGCAAGAGCTGCTTTAAAGCAAATAATCTCTTGCAGCATTTTGGAATGTCACGAGAGAAGTTATGGTCACGGCTTTTGCAGTCATTGTAACTCCAGAATACCTCAGACAGTTTCTTGACAGCTGCTCTTTTGTCTGTATGCCATATTATTTGTTGAATTTGTCTTCAGCTTGTACTAGGGTCTGAAATCTGCATAAATCCTATCAAAACTGAATGTATCGACGTGTGCATGTTCTATTTTATATTATGAAAAAGAATCTGAAAAAAAAAATACGAGTACCCGCCTAGCCGGATATGTCTAGAACTCAAATGCAGATTAGAATGCTCCACCAGGACAAGGACCGAAAGCAAACCCAGCCTCATGTTCGTGGACGTATGCTTGGGACTAGAATGAATGTTACCCGAAGCAGACGTTGCCTGGAAAACAATGATTTATATCGACTTGTCACTCTCATTCTGGAATGATTCTGGTGACCTATGCGGCTATGCCTGCACGACTGTAAGTTAATTTCGATCGGCCCAAGACAAATTAAATACCTAATCAAGTAAACGGCCTAACGGGGTCACCTCATTCTGGAACACTAATTAATGTACACCAGTAGACGTCGTACTCACCGATGCTTAGGGGGCTTTAGCTTTCGAGCTAAAAGTTTAGTCCATGTAATATCGAATATTCGAAGGTTAATTAGAAGAACTAAACATGAGTTAATTATAAAACTAATCGTATAGATGGAGGCTAAACGGTGAGGCGAATCTATTAAGCTTAATTAATCCATCATTAGCAAATGGTTACTGTAGCAGCACATTATCAAATCATGAACTAATTAGGTTTAATAGATTCGTCTCGCCGTTTAACCTCCATCTGTGTAATGGGTTTTGTAAATAGTCTACGTTTAATACTCCTAATTAGTATCTAAACATTCGATATGACAGGTGTTAAAAATAAGCAAAGGAACCAAACGTCCCTTTAATTGCTGGTATCCAGATTAGGGGTTTATGATCGTTCACGGCAAAAGTCGAATGGGATCTACAAATATTTAACCAACAAAAAACACTCCCAAGTTTATCACTCCTCCGTTTCATAAAGACTGTCGTTTAGAAAATTTTAGACAAGATCCTAATAACTCTTATTAATCAGATGGATTATCGAGTAGAATTAATTATGCATGCACGCTTGCAGTAATTGTCGGACCTATTAGTCTTTATTAGCCTTTCTTAGGGGGTGTTTGGGAGGGGGGCTAAACTTTAGCCCCCCTATTTTAGCCACATTTTAGCCCCTTCCTCCCAAACAGGAGGGCTCAGATCTATTAGCCCCTCCAAGGGGTGCTAAAATGAACTAAAGAGGATTAAAAGTGGTCCCCTGAACCAATTTCCACCCCTGCCCCCTTCCCTCTCTCTCCTCCATGCCGCCTCCGCCTAAGCTCCCGCCGGATCTCCCCTCTGCCGGGCCCTGCCACCTCCCACCCAAACCGCCTCCACCCAAGCCAGCCTCCCCTCCGCCAGGCCCCGCCGCCTCCCGCCCAAGCCGGCCTCCCCTCCGCCAGGTCCCGCCGCCTCCCGCCCAAGATGGCCTCCTCTCCGCCAGGCCCCGCCGCCTCCGCTGATCCCCACTGTATCCGCCGCGACGGCGCAGCCCCGCCTAATCCTCCGGTGCCCGCCGCCCCGCCGCATACTCCGTGGTCCAGGCTGTAACATCCGCAGAAATCACCAACTAAAATCACCCGTTAAAAATCGTCTTTAAAACCTTTTTACCGTTGAGCTCCCGGAAATCGAAAATCTCCCCGGCGATTTCGCCGTCCCGACCCCCATGCCGACCCCTATCTCTTTATCCGTGCCCGGATCTTCCGCCGTGTGCCGTTGTCAGACGCCGCGCGCGTGCTCCGACCGCGTGCCGTAATCGCCGCCGGTCCCTCTCTTTTTCTTTCTCTTTTTCCCCTCCCCTTTTCCTTTTCTTTTTCCTTCTTCCTTTCTTCCTCCTTCTTCTTTCTTCTTCCTTCCTCTTCTCTCTCCTCCTTTCTTCTCCCTGGAACCCGGCGCCACTTCCACTGGCGCCACTCCTCCATCCGGCCCGGCGCCATTACTCTCGTCAGTGCCCACGCCGCCCGGCCGCCTTAGGCCCGCACCCGGGCCACGTGCCGCCGCCCGGCGCCGGCTCCCCGGACGGTCTGGCCCGCCGGCCACTCCGCCCGACGCGCCACCACCGGACCCCCACCTCCCGCATGCCGCCGGACCCGCCCCTTGCCGTGCCGACCGCCGCGATGACTCCACCCAGCGCCCACGCCGCCGGCCCGGCCTGTCCGGCCCCTACCTCCGCCGTACGCCGCCGGACCCGGACCCCCACCCTTCCCGCCGGTTAGCACGCCACCGCCGACCTATAAAAGGAGGGGCGCCTCGGCCACCTCCTCCACACCCAAACACCGCCACCCACCGCTCCCTCTGCTCTCGGCCGCCGCCGCCACCGGCAAGTCGCTGCCCGAAGGCCGCCGCCACCCGACTACCACCGGCCGCCCCTCTCCCATTGCCGCCACCCACGGTAAGGGAGGCAAAATGGGGTCTCCACCCCTTCCTCCACCACCCCCCGGCCCTTGGCTTGCCGCCGGTGAAGCCCGGCCGGCCGGCCGCCGCCGCACCCCCCACCCCTCACTTCCTCTCTCTCTTCCTGGAAGAAGAAGAGTAAAGATTCCCCAAAATTCCGATCTGACCCCCTCTTTCTTCTTATTCGCGGAACGGTCCTTCCACCTCTCTCAAAGGCTGTTTCATAGATCGACCCCTCCACCTCCGAAAGTATTTACAAATAGGTCCCTGGTTTATTATAAATCAGTCCTAAACCTCCGTAGAAGCCCCTAATTCATGTTTAACCCGTCATTTTATGCGCCAAACTTCCTCCAATTAATCCCAAATTTTACCACGTCATCCTCCAGAATACTTCCACCAATCTTTATCCAAATTTCCCAAAAATGATCTTTCTACCTATTTTCCGTTCATGTTTTCTGTTCGGAGCTCACGGTTAAAAACCGTTCTTTCTTTTATTTATTTGTGTGTCCGTTTGTGTGTGCCGTAGATCGCGGATTGCTCGAGGAGGAGCCCGAGGAGGAGTTTGACCGCGAGCCCGAGCCCGAGGACCAGCAATACGAGCCGGAACTCCCGGAAGGCTTTAAAGACGGCAAGTCCAATCTCACCCTTTGATACATACTTAATACCTAGTTTTTCGAACACAACCTATTGGCCTGTTTTACAAAGTGCATATTATTTCGTTCGATAGCCACCGCTAGAATGCTTAGGAAATTGCTACCTAAACACAATCACTACTACAATGATGTATTCGGAAAATCAATATGTGTGTGTGTGCAAGTAAGGAAAATGGCTTTCCGGGTTTAAAGGAAAAGGATGTGTAGACATGATGGATGGGTATTCCTTGTGTGGGATGCCAGGGTGTTGTGCTCGTACCTTGGTGGTTGAGCAATGTCGGGAGATATCCATCTTGTCGTGGTTAAGGACCGAGTTGATGTGTCATCTTGCCTAATTCAACCATCGTGCAACCACTCGACCGTTGTATGGGCAACGGCTTAGCATAGATCCCACTAGCTGAACTGTTAGTCTTTAGGGGTGCTGGTGAGCAACGGGAGCCCATGGAAAAGGAGTAAGATCTTGGTGACGTAGGTCCCGGTTACGGTATCGTGGACGAGCCGTGAACCCCTTGGGTGCTTCCGTGAGGACTAGCCAGTCTCAGCTAAGGTGGGTAATGGCTTTGTTAGGATCCGCACCGGCACTAAGGTGATCGTGCTGCGGTACCCTACTTGTGGGAAAAGTGTACAACCTCTGCAGAGTCAAAACCTATCCGGGTAGCCGTGTCCACGATATTGGACGAGTTACGGCTTGGTCACATAACTAGCACTTGGGCATAGATGATCACGTGTGCGTGTGTGTTGGATTTTGGAAGTGTCCGGCAGTTGTGCCGTGAGCTATGGCGGACGGGGAGTCCGATAGCGATAAAACTTGGATCCTATTGGGTAGGATCAACCCCACTTAATGTTTCGGTTACTAAAGAAAAATTTTACGAAAGTCTGTTTGAAAACGAGCCTATGCATGTGTTGAAAATTTAGCTTTACCGCAAATAAACTCCAGCCTATCCTTGTTATATCCTGTGCATATACTTGCTTGTATCCCCCTCCGTGGATGGGGTTGGACTTGTTGAGTACGTCTGTACTCACCCTTGCTTCGTTGCTATAGAGGAAGACCCGGACTTCATCGCCGAAGACCTTGAGTAGAGGTTGTGTCCGCACCCAACGCTGCCTGTGGTGTTGGCCTTTCCAAGATGCTACTGCTGCCGTGTAGTCCCGAGTGCTGTCTTTTGGTAGTCGCTTGGTTAGCTGCTGTTGTTTATTTACTTCTTATCGCTGCATGGCTTTCACGCCCACTCCCTCGGGAGTTGTACGGTAACTGAATTATCTATCGAATAAATGTGTTATCAGCCTCCTGGGACTGATATTTTTATCACATTTAGTCTCTACTTATGTGGGGACGCTTCACAGGTAGCCCCGCCGGTGGGCCCGTGGTGCCGGGGTCGTTGGTGAGCAGCGCGGCGGCGCCGCCACAGCGGAAGAGGCAGACGGCTCTAGGGAGAAGGAGCCCACATTAAGGACGACGAGGTCGACGTCACGCGCGGGGACGCCGGTCCTGGAGAGGACGGCGGCTACGGCGTCGGCGAAGAAGTCATCCATCTCCTCGAGCGCGTCGGCGTCCTCGCGGCCCTTGAGGATGTTGCGCGGGGCAGTAGGTGTGCTTGCCGATGCCGGAGTTGACGATGACCTTGAGGAGGCCCAGCCGCTTGTTGCGCTCCGGTCGTCTCCGTGGTGACCTTGCGGCCGCCGCGTGCGCAAGCACGAGCGCCGTGAGCAGTTGAGGGGTAAAGGAGATGAGTTAAATGAGGGGTAAAAGAGTCTTTTGGCAACCAAAGTGCTAAAGTTTAGCTCCCCTCCCAAACACCTCACATTGCTAAAATTTAGCACTTGCTAAAATTTAGCCCCTTCCTCCCAAACAGGGCCTTAGTGCCTGTTTGGTTCTAGGGATTAAAGGCCATTAAAGAAGATGAACAAAGACCAAAATACCTCAAGCTGCAATAATGAGGGGCAAGGCTGTTCTCTTAGACTTTTAGTCCCCTTTAGTCACCCCCAAGGGACTAGAGGACTAATCCCTTTAGTCCTCCGTTTAGTCACTCTGTTTGGAAGTTTAGGACTAAAAGAGGCAAAAAGAAAAAAAGAAGAAGGGACTAAACTTTAATCCCATGAAATCAAATATGACCTTATTTAGCTAGGCTGACTCGGGTATTGAGGGGAGTAAACGACTAATTCGTTAACTGAGTTAAAAAAGTAATATGATGGTCCGAAACTATTTGTGGGATTGAAGGTGGACGGAGGGAGTGCTCGACAAATTTCAGGACCAACTAATTTAACTAGTATAGTCACTGATATTCTTGTAGCTAGCAAGAGGCCGGTCTCCATCACGTGATGTGGACATCATCTGTTGGTACGTGCCATTCTTCCATGCCATTGTTCCATCCCTAGCTCGGTGGGTTAAGATAAGACTTGGCTGGCTCGTAGTATAAAATCAACGGAGTGCTGCTTGGGGTGTATCGTTCATGGACATCTTGAGTTGCTTGACAACGACACACACTCGAAAGAAACACACATATACCTAACAGCTAGCTGGCATTAATTCAAGTGGGCTCAGTTTTTTTCCATATACATGGATTTTTTTTATGGGCCATATACATGCTGGAATTGCTATAGGATGCCGGGGCATTTTGTGTTCTCTTTGTACCCGATTTTTTTTTCCTTTCCCTTCTTCATGAGTAGCACGCAAAAAGGTAGAGGGAGAGAAAAAATAAGGAATTTTACTAGTTCAGTTAAATTTACATATTAGAGCTACTGTATTTTTGCTGCTGTAATTTCTGAGAGATGGCCCTTCACTAAAAATTGAAATGTTGAACTCCACTAAACTAGCCGGATTTGGCCATACTTCCAAAGGGTGTTAATTACTTTACGTGCATGTTCACAAATTCGAAAAGGAGCCGTTGGATTTGTATCCAAGGGTCCAAATTTTTGGTGTGGGAGGAGGGTAAAATGCCTAGATAGAATACAGATGAACCCAAAATGTATAATTTTATCCAGTGATCCAAATCCTTTAACCATTTTAGGAAAAAAACCGATAGATGCCTTGGAAGTCGGAAAAAAATATAGTTCTAAACAGTACTGCATCGACTCATACGTGCAGTGCAAAGCACACGGATGCGCTAGGTTCATTCCCACTGGTGCGGAATCAAACGGCACGTATAATAATTAAAGCCTCATGCCATTACCGTAAATTTCCTACAAACATAGAAGGTATCTAATATATCATAAGAGTTACATTCAGCCTGTTCGCTTCAGCTTATCAACCGGCTTATCAGTTATCTAACAGTGTTTTTCTCTCACAACAAATCAGCCGTTTCAGCTTTTCAGCCGGCTTAGAAGTCCAGCCGAACAGGTATGAGTAGCAACGACGCAGTTCTTTTCTATAAAAGAATTCTAAAATTGAGAATTTCTTAGTAGATAATGCTTTGTTCCTGTCTTAATGAGTTGTTTTGACCCTTACATGTTCATATTGCACTAACAATACCTTAGTCACTTGAAAAATAAATGCAAATAAGAAGGAAAAATAATGATGGCCGTCAGCTTATTTTAGAGTGATTTTATAGATTTCATGTGAACCATACCCTAGCCTCCAATTCCGTCTGCCTAATCGGGGAGCCAAAATGCAATTGGACAGTATAAGGAAATAAATGAGGATGCTGAATAGTTCATGGCCTGCCTATGCACTTTACTTTAAGTTAAATTTCCCAAAACTACATTGTTCTATCGACGTTATCGTGGAACTACATATTTAAGAAGTTTCATAACAAAGCTAAATATTTAATATGTCAAAGGCTCACAAACTACATATTTATGAAATTTTGGTATAAAGCTACATATTTACTATGCAATACATGGTAAAAGTACAAATTTAATAAATCAGTGTTTCACAAAACTACATATTTTAGATGAGTGAAACCTACAGTTTTTCCCAATAAATTTCACGTTAAATCTGTAGCTTGTGATGCTATGTCATGGTAAAACTTTAGTTTTTTGATAAAGCTTATTCAATCCATATTTTTTACTATTCTTTGACACACTAAATCTGTAGTTTCCTTATCCAACTTATTTGTTTTTAATTTTGCGATAACAACTTATATAAACAATATGTTGTTTGACAAAATTTACAGTATCTTATTGAGCTTATAAATTAAATCTTAATTATATATGCTAGTTTACCATATAAACTAGACCAAAAATATGCCTGGTGCTTTATCTAAGTCCGAAGCTACGGGCTACTTTTTGATTGCTATACTGAATCTACAAGGTGTTGCGAAAGTCTATATATCGGTTAGTGTAAGACTTTTCTATAATGGATCTTTAAACATACTCCAAGTTAAATTAAAAATTGTAACCCTCTTCTTTAAAAATTGCTATGCTTACCCTTCGTCGTTGCGTTCGTGGCTTTATGTCACTAGGATGACGATTACATATGTACGCAATTCTACGTTCCTGTCGCTTGACTTTCTAGAATCCAGATTAGCATGTACTATTGGTGGAGAAGCAAGGCCTCCTTAGTCCCAAAGTTTTGCACTTGACTTCCTACTCGTCTCCTTCACTTTCTTTTTTAAATGGTAAATTTGTCTACTATATACTAAAAGGCATGGTTTGGTCTATATATATGACATCGCACTTGTCGATTTTGCGTGGTGAACAATGCAAATACGTGATTTTGTCTATAGGATACTGCATGATGTCCTACGAAAGTTTGAAGAAGTGTTTTTGTCTACAGGACACACCGGCCCTGAGGTGTTTTGCAAACCAAATCATATATATAATTGGAGACTACAGGCAAAATGGACAAGTGCAGACCAAGCTACATTAGTGTCTTGTAAACAGATTCCTCTTTTCTAATACTGCTAGTTGGGCACGCTTGACTTCTTTGGCCCATCCTTAGCACCATTAGTTTTATAAGCAGCCCGTGATTAGTATCATACCGCACCAGTTCGTATAGAAGTTCTAGCATATAATCCTCTAATCAATTGTTGTTCTTGTTAACCATTTGCGAAGTGAAATTTTCTATGCTCCAGGAGAAATTGGCATGTTTGTTGTAAAATCCCCACGTATACCACCTGTTTTCTTAGTAGAATGTCTTTATGAATAGCACTTAGCCAATTAGACAAAAGCAGTACGATGGAGGGTTGAACACGAGATTCAGTAGAACTCCCTCCGCTCCAAATTGTAGATGGTAGTAAGCTGAGGATTCCTTTGCAGTTTTTTTAAGAACTTAATTCTGATAGAAACTCACAAGTCAAAAAAAAAAAAGATATGGGCCCGTTCGGCGGCTGCAGCTGCTCCTGCAGTAGCCAGCGTTCAGGCTATTGTAGCAGCTGCTACATGTCGGTGCTATTCCATTGCTCTGCTTGTACTGCAAGCCGACACAGTCGAGCGGCTTGTTTGCTAGCTGGCTGCAGCTCCAGCCGGAAGTAGCGTAGCCGAGCAAGCTCTGTATGTTTTGGATGGTGATGAAGAGATGCAAATTTTGTTTCATGCATAAATGGAGGAATTTCACATGAACCCGTGCAATTATTATACGATTTCTTTAAAAAACTATAGTTATAGGTCAACTGCCGTCTTGTAGCCCAGCTGTGCCGTCTGCCACCACCGCTTATATCTAGCTAGCCTGACATAGGTATAACTTTTCTTCTAAACTCAAATCAAAATTTTATCGGAGTTAATGGTGTTGGGGGGGAGAAAAATTATCTGAGTGTGATATTGTACTTTTTTTCTAAAAAAATGTTGAAGAGAATAAGAAAAGGTCGGCCAGTGCACGCAAAGGTATAAAGAAAAGCAAAACCCTGAAAGCTACCGGCAGGTGGATGCCAAAATAAATACCTCCCCTTGCCATCTCCTTCATCCTATTCTTGCGTGGATGGGAATGCTCAACACACTACCATAGGCGCCGCTCCAGCTCCTCCTTCCCCTGCGCTGAATGGTAAGGTGAAAGTTCATGTTCCGGATCACTAGGTCGGTAATGCGCCCGATGCGCTGTGGTCTTCATGGGATTTCTGGGCCAGGAATCGGGCGTGTTTCTTGGGAATTTGAGGACAATTTTAGAGTTTTGGTGAACCGTGCCTTGGGATTTGGCAATTTGGAACCTTAGATTTTTGTTTTCTCATGCTGTATGATTTCTCATAGGTTTTAGGTATGTAATTGCCGTATTTTCTCCATTTTTACTGCTCAATTTGTGCCTTTTCTCTATTTGATTTGTCTGTAGATAAAAGTTGCCAACAATAGTTCAAATGGGGGCGTTCTTGAGCTCCCCAACCAGCAAGAACCAGCCACGGGAGCACGGCGAAGCGCCGGGACCAGAATCCACGAAGAAGCTGCGGCTATCGTCGATTCCTCCTTCTGGCCATGACCACCCGCGGCTCATCCCCGGGCTCCCGGACGAGATCTCGCTTCAAATCCTCGCGAGGATGCCGAGGATGAGTTACCTGAAGGCCAAGATGGTCTCCCGGAGCTGGAAGACCGCCATCACCGGCGCGGAGCTGTACCGTCTTCGGAAGGAGCTTGGCGTGGCTGAAGAGTGGTTGTACATTCTGATGAAAACGGCAGACGATCAGAAGCTGGTTTGGCACGCTTTTGATCCGGTTAGCAACCAATGGCAGAGGCTGCCACTCATGCCTGGGATCAGTCATCGGAGAGGAGACTGCAGGAGTGGAGTCCCCGGGTTGGGATTGGGGGATCTGGTGAGCGCTGGCATCAGGATCTCCGATGTTATCAGAAGCTGGTTTGGTCACAAGGATTTGTTAGGCAGTATACCGTTCTGCGGCTGTGCCATTGGCACCGTTGATGGCTGCCTTTATGTTTTGGGTGGCTTCTCTAGAGCTTTCGCGATGAAATGTGTGTGGAGGTATGATCCCTTTGTCAATTCATGGCAGGAGGTGAGCCCAATGAGCACTGGGCGTGCCTTTTGCAAGACTAGCCTGTTAAACAACAAGCTTTATGTTGTTGGTGGTGTGAGCAAAGGCAAGGATGGGCTAACTCCGCTCCAATCTGCCGAAGTGTTTGACCCGGCAACCGGGGTTTGGGCAGAAGTGCCAGACATGACATTCTCCAAAGCGCAAGCTCTACCGACTGCCTTCTTAGCTGAGTTACTGAAGCCAATTGCTACTGGAATGACCTCATACAGAGGGAAGCTATATGTTCCTCAAAGCCTTTATTCCTGGCCCTTCTTTGTTGATGTTGGTGGGGAGACATTCGATCCTGAGACGAATTCATGGGCGGAAATGCCTGTGGGCATGGGTGAGGGTTGGCCTGCAAGGCAGGCTGGAACAAAATTAAGTGCTGTTGTTGATGGGGACCTGTATGCCTTGGAACCATCAACTTCTTCTGACAGTGGTAAGATAAAGATCTATGATCCTCAAGGGGATACTTGGAAGGTTGCAGTAAGCCAGGTACCTGTTGGGGACTTCGCTGAGTCGGAAAGTCCGTACCTGCTTGCAGGATTTCTTGGGAAGCTCCATTTGATCATCAAGGATGTGGATAACACAATCATTATGCAAACAGACCTTCTGAAGCCTACTGATTCGGCAGCCCCTTCGGCTGGCACAACTTGCCAAAATCCAGATGTCTCCTTCGAGAAGGAAACAGATGTTTGGAAAGCCATCGCATCGAAGAATATTGCAGTTGCTGAACTCATCAGCTGCCAGGTTCTCAGCATATGAGTTTGTAAATTCGCGTTGCTCTGGATCATTGTGTCAATTATGAATATGTTTCTGCCGCACATCTGATCTCGTCAGGTAACTTGTTGGGCCTCCAACCTTGAGAACAGATAATCTGCATCTTGTGTTACAATTGTGATCAGTGAACTGCAGAAAGTATTTCCACTGGCAATGTACATATGTATACCCAATTTGTGTAATCCAATTGTATAAGCATTTGCTTCAACTCTTATCTATGTATATAACATCACATGGATTTGGTGGAGGCCGTCGCGCTTTGTCCAATTCCGAAGGCAACAGCGCTGAGTGAATCAAGAGTACTATCTGAACCCTGTTCATTGTACAAACTGTTGTAAATTCTAATGTTCATTCCTTTTTGTCTGATTTCTTAATGGAAATATGTGCAATGATCTCAACAATAATCCATCTGGACATTGTTTTAGTTATGCTGATATTCTTATTATCCCTCAAAAGAGACCTGCGTCTTTGTTTTTGTTCCCTCCATCCAGTGACACCTTCCAGAACCTGGAAATGTTTTATTTTGCTTTATTCGCATAAAAAATTAACTTTTCGCTTTGTTCAGTTAATGTTTATGATTCTCTTTGCCACATCACTTCAGGTGCATTTGTTCTTCTCTTGCCAATCTAAAGTTAACAACGCACTGGATTGGATACCGGTTTGCCTCACACTTGACGAGGACTGGTCCGGACTTGCTTAGAGTCTTGGATCTGTTATGTTACATATGTTCTTTGATTGCTCATTCTTTCTTTGGTTTGACATGGTGGCACCTAAGAGTTCCGCATCAGAACATAATATGTTGTGGCATCTTAGGAGTGGAGTATACCAGTATGAACCGGATCCATGCTTTCCTGATGCTTTTCGCACATTTTGCTTTGGTCGCCGGCTTGCCTTGAAACTGTTGCTGGTCAAAAATGGGAGGCGCTCCAGTACAGCCGCTGTGATCTGCAGACTTGGGCGTGGTTTTTCTATTGACTCCTGATGTCACTTGTGCAATGTTGCTATCTGTCAATTGTCAACAATAACTGTGAACAGAAAATTTGTAGAAAGCATCTAATGACTGATGTTAGCAGGTAGCAATATTCGCATCTACCAAAATGGCGGGCAAGATTTTTCAAATCCAAATGTATTTTCAAATTTTGCCTGCTAGTTGTGCATTTTTCAGTCGAGGAAGAATCACAACACTGAATAGAAATAGCTGGAATTTTCAACAAACACCGTAGGACCAAGATGTCAACACCTTGCTGGTCTATCTGGTGAACATATCAATCAAATTATTGAATCTTAATTACACGAGGGAAGGAACATAGTTTGGTTGACGTGACTAGTTCAAGAGTTTAGAAGGTCAAAAACATGATGTACATCTTGAAGTAATACCCATGTTAAAGACATGCCAGTATTACATAGGGATCTTTGGTTTTCACATCAGAGCTTCATGCCGAAGAAAAGAATAGCAGAATGCTCTTTCTGTTAGGCAGTACCAACATCAGATCAAGGAGTGGTCCAGTCAACGTTAAAGATTCTATATAAAAAAAACTGCAAATTGCAATCAGCAGATGTGAATACCCTCTTCAAAGGCTGCTGGTTGTTGGCACAAGACAATTTTCTAACAAGATTGTTTCTGAGCTGCAGGGGCTTGTACAAGACGTTACATTTATGTATATCACATTCACATACAACTCTACAATTGATACTGATGCTGAGATTGTACTGATATTTACATTACAAAATGTTTCAATGGCCGTCGCAGAAGATTGTTTACAAAGACTGCAACTGGCTGACATTTTTTTCCTTCTCCAGTTTTCTCTTTGTTCCTATGATTTCCACGGTGATCGGTTCTTCAGATTCATTTCGAGCTTCTGCCTTTCTCCCTCCACCTCGGCAAACTGCACACTGAGCTCTGAGTACCTGCCCTGCATCTCTTTTAGTTCACTTTCAACTGCTACCTGCCTTCTCTTCAACTCGATAGTATCTTGTATCAGTTCATTGATGTCCCTGAAGCTTTGGAAGATTGCTGCCTCGTCATTGTGCTGCTTCAAGAATGAACTAACAAGAGGCAAAGAGAATCAATAGATATAGTGTATTAGTGTTTAATCAAATTTAAAATGAACAGCAAAAATGCTTGTTGAATGTACAAGTTACCTCTGGAAAAGGATGTCTGTTTTCTTCTTTGCTTGAAGAGCTTCTGCGAGTTCGATTTCCAAAGCAAGTACTCTTTCCAAGGCATTGCCAGATCCAGGAAGCTCTTTAAATGAAGGAAAAATACTTTCCAAATGCTCATTTGCCTAAAGTAATACCCAATGCAAAAATGTGATGAAACATGTTGGAGTACAGCCTGTACAGGTCACGTTTACTATAGACACTGGAAACATACCATATCAAGTTGTGATAATGTCCTTTCCAAACCACTGAGTGATGGATCGATTAGATTAATATCCAGTGGAAGAAGAGGAGATAGATTCTCATTCTTCAATCTTTCCAGCTGCATATAAAAACAATTTTCATTAAAACCAGCTCCCTTCCATATCATGCAACACATTAGTATGATAATGTACAAAAATATAGTTTCTTAATTGTCCAATGGTGGTTATAAACCTTCATATACTGAGTTACATAGTACCAAAGACTCATGTGTTACTGTGAATCTGTGTTGTTGAGTTTATGTTACCAATCAATTATCGCATTATTTGCAAGTAATACAAATATGGTAAGCCAGCAAATTTCTAATTCAAGCTTTATCCATTGTGTAACATGAGCAAGCCAGCAAGTATGGTGCATCACATCACCTCAATTTTGTGATTCATATGATGACATTATCTCAGGACCCTGAATACATGTACTAGCATCTGTATCTTTTCGCCTCCAGTTCTCCATATAGGAGCCTGGGGAAGAAATAATAATACCGAAACTGGTAGGAGCCCTTTTTTCCATATGAAATTTGCTTTTTCACATGATATCCGTTACAACCTGAATGAAATAATGCACCAAGAGAAGTTCCATCATACCTCCTTCTGGAAAAGGTTCAATCCAGTTGCTAATTTCTTATGCTCTCTAGAAATATCTTTGATGCTATTGTGGCCATTCAAATGATTCTCTATTGATGATTCACATTCCTTATCGCAATTCTGTGGAAATAGCAAAATAAAGTAAGCTGAAAACATTATTCGTTGTGGAACAAAAGAATAAATAACCACAGATATAATGAATTGGTGTCGAAAATACACACTTGGCTATGTCCAATTATCTCTAACATATTTGCTTGTCAGTAAGAAAACAGGTAAAAGCACAACGTGTGATCTATAATATTAATCTAAGTCGTTTAGGATACCAACAGGGTCTACAATATGAACTTCTGACTAGTCCTTTCTATAAAATATGATACTTTGAAATAGAAGTTATTATAATTATGAAAGTGATCCCCATGATGAAACTAGTGAAATCAACCCTATGTTGCCAATCTACGTTCTTTAGGGTGTGTTTGGTTTGGGGATCGAACCGGGTTGGAACGGGTTTGACCCTCATCGACCCATGTTTGGTTGGAAATGCATCTGGGTTGGGTCGGACCCAGGAGGGAATATTCCTCTTAGATGCGGGTCGAATGCATCCGCCCAAAACGAGCGGATGTACTCGACCCACATCAACGCCATCCGTGCCCGTTCGTGTGTGGGGCAGCGGCAGTAGGCGGGGTAGGGGTGGGGGCGGCCTCCAGTCGCGCGGCCGGGACGGCGATGCGAGGCAGAGGGTGGCCGGCGGCGAGTCCGGACGGCGGCAGCTCGGAAGAGAGCGCGGCGGGGTGAGCCCGGGAGGAGGCGGTGGCGGCGCGCGGCCGGGACGGCGACGCAAGTTAGAGGGCGGCCGGGGGCAGCGCTCACGCGAGGCAGGCGGCGGCAAGCTGGGTAGGGGCGAGCGGTGGATCGGGCGGCTAGGGATGCCCGGTGGGGAGAAGTGGACAAGAATGTTGGATAAAAAAATTATAGTGGATGACATGTGGGACCCACGTACAACAGTTACAAACGGTGTTAAAATAACATCCAATCGACCTGTCTCAACCCTTTCAACCAAACACTAGATGGGTTGGACCCATCCCTTTCAACCAAACACGAGATGGGTTGGATCCAACTCACAAAAGTGGAACGGAGCCAACCCGTTCCACTTGGTCCCAAAACCAAACACATGCTTACATATTAATGGTCGAAGTGAAAAAAAGTTCGACTGAATGGAGTCACAAAACAACTTACATTTCCAATCAGTAAAATTAACCAAAATGAAAAACTAACAAAAAGCTACTTCAACTTGAGAGCGAAAGGGACTTATACTACCTATATCTACTTGGGTGTTGGGCCTGGCAAGGTTGGAATTTGGTCCGGCTTTGGCTTGTCCAGGGCCACACCAAGCTTGACCAGTAAGTCGGACAAGCCCGCTAAAATCCCAGATGCACTCAAGCAACTCATCAACATTGAATGTACACCACTTACAATCATATTACAGTTTTAGAATAATATATTAGTAAGCTGACTTAAACTTTTTGACATGTCAGAATGTTGACCAATTCCCTCACATACTAAATAAATATCTATTTTATGTGCTAGGCATTGGCCTTATTTTTAAATTCCATGTTCTGGGTCATATTTCCCTATGCCTCAAGGTATGTATGACATGCCATGTATTCAAGTGTTGCAATGTGCTACATGGTTTACAAAGTTAAATCTGGCAAATATTTTGTATGATTTTCTTTTCAAGGTTCTGCCATAAGCTTGGCAATAACTACAATAACCCAAAAACAATTTGTGGATTGATTACCTCTGAGTTCTTGCTCACTTCATGCCCACCAACCTTCCCAACATCCTCTGCTTCTCGAGACAAATTTGATGTCAAACTTCTGCTCTGAATTTCACATTCCTGTAACTCTGAATTCATTTCTATTATATTTGGTGTAGCCTTTGACACGGACTCAGCCTTGCCATCTCCAAGAATATGCCCGACAGATGTGCTTCCAGGGGTGCATGATCCAGAGCTATCATGTGATGTGTTATTGTCTGTTAATGCCATATTCTCCAATAACTTCTTAACCAGATCAAGTTCCACCCTTATTCTGTTACGTTCCTCGCTGCACTCTTCAAGAGAGACTTCAATCTTCTGCTTTTCTTCATTGCAGCAATCTAAGTTTAATTTTGTGCATTCTAGTTCTGTCATCATGCTGTCGTATGCATTTGACAGTTCTCTTTTATCAGCTGATAAATCCTGCATCTCCACCTCCATTTCAGAAATTTTCATCGACAACTCTTCAATTTTCTTAGCAAGAGCAATCTCATTTTTCTTCCCAGTTTCAACATCATCCAAAGCACTTTGCAGCTTCAGCAGCATCTCTTCAGCATATTTTTTATTGACAAAAACCTGACCTTTCAGCTCCTGAACCTTCGATTCATACTGCTCCTTAATAAATGCAATTCTAAGGGAATCTTGCATGGCGTGTAATGATCCTTCTTTCTCCTTTCTTCCAGCTTCAGCCTTTTCTTTTAATTCTCTCAAAATGATCGACAAGTTTTTGAACTCTTCTGCCTTCAGACTTTGTTCTGCAAGTTTTTGGGCGAGATCCTTGTTCTGTTCAATTAAATTTGTCAACTCATGCCTTTGATTCTGGAGCAATGATGACATCACAGTGTGTTGTTCCTCCAATTTTGACCTAAGAATAATGTTTAAAATTTCAATCTCATCTTTTGTTGATTTCACATTATCAACCTGCTCTTCCAGATCTGTCAGCAAGACTCGAAGCTGTGAAATCTCATCTTTATCCTCCAATACTTTATCACTGTTATCAACTGCTATATCATGAGACTTGTTATTACTTACTTTTGTCAATGCTTCCTCATGTACTTTCATAAGATCCTCAAGTCCTTTCTTCTCTTGAATGACACTGCTGAGGTTGATTTCAAGAGAATGGATAGCCGCTTGAAGTGTGCTATTTCTATCGGCTAATTCTGCTTGAGTAGACATGTGAACCCGTAATAATTCATCAGCATCTTTGTTTTTAAGTTCAAGTTTCTCAAAGTCATTTCTTAACATATTAAGTTGCACAACAGCCTCTTTTACCTGACTTCTCATATAACTAGCTTCAATTCCACTGGAAAGCATGGCCTCAAGAACTATTCCTAACTGGTTTTCCAGATTTGAAAGCTGGGAATGAAGAGAGAGATTTTCACAGTTGAGGTCCCTTTGGATTTGTTCACTCTTTGAGAGTGCATCTTTCATTATACTGTTTGCTTTTTCCATGTCCAAAAGCTGGTCCTTCAGATGAATTGACTCTGTTTTATGCTCATCAAAAGAAAGTAGGACCTGATCTTTCTCACCAAGCTGTGATGTAAGACTTGCAAGGGCAGACTCAAGTTCTTCCTTGAGTATCTTTTCTCTTAGCAAATTCTCATCAGTGCATCTCAAATCGTCGTGTAAACATTTGATCTCACTTTCCCTTTGCACTAACATTTCATCTTTAGACTGTAACAACTGGGTCAAGGTTCGGGTATCCTCCTCATGTTGAGCAAGACTTATTTTGGTCCTCTCAAGTTCCTCTACAGTGACAACAAATTCTTTCAATTTTTCAACAAGAGCCTCATTCTCACTAGTAGCATGCTGTAGCTCAACTTCCATTTGTGACAACTTTGATGTTAAGCCACTATTAGTAATGGAATATTTTTCTTGAGAATCCGAGCTAATCCTAAGTTTGTGAGCCATGTCCTGCAGTTCTTGCTGAAGCTTCTCTACAAGTTCCTCAGAAAAGTTTAGCTTCTGTTTTGTGGCATCCAAATCACATACATACTTCTGCTTCATATCGTGCAATTCTGATTCGGCCTTCTCTGACCTTCTCTGAAGAGCATCACACATTTCCACTACTACTTCCTTCTCCTGATGAACATGAAGCACCTTGTTACATGTTTGCTGATGGAAGAGTTCCAAGCTTTTCACAACAGCAGTATAATTCTTGCTCTCAAGTTCATGCAGTAAAGATGCCTCATCTAAGCCTGAAATATTGACTTCCTTGTTAAAAGACATAATTTTAGAGCATAGTTCACCCAGTTGATCTTGAAGGGATGTAGAAACCATCTGTATGTCATTGTTTATGGAGGATTGCTTATCAAACTCATCTTTCATGGCCTCAAAACCTTCTCTTAATGATCTGAGCTCATCCTTAAGCTGGTCAGTTAGTAAACTTTCTTTGGTTAAAAGGTTCTCGAATCTCTTCTTTTCTTCAGCGCAAACCATGTACTTGCTTTCACAGTCTCTATGTTCCTGGACAAGTCTTTCAGACTCCGTGAGCTTTTCCATAAACAAAGCATTTTCAACTGTAATATCATGGAGTTTTGCTTCTAATATTTGGTTCTTCACAGTCAGATCATCACACTTCAAAATATATCCTGCTTCAGTTTCTTTGACACTTTTGGCTTGGTCCAATGCAGAGTTCAACTTGAGCACTAGAGATTGTGTAGCATCATTAGAGTCATGAAGCTGCATTTCTAACATGTGCAACCTTCCCTGCATGCATTTAATTATATCCAATGCAGCATAGTGAGATTCACGTAGCACATCAGAGAATATTTGGCATTCCATGCTGGCAATAAACATATCTAAAAGCTCAGACTCCATAGCGCGAGAGGTTCTTTGTGGCCCTTCAATGTTTGAGTGATTCCCCCGTGAATCAGTATTACTATGTACATGAAATTCTGATCTTGCACGGAGCTCTTCAATCTTGAATGACCTAAGATTTTTCTGGCCATCCATTTTGTCAAGAGTGCCATTGTCTGCTAAAAACACTCGAGGTTCTTTCTCTGCGTATACACCTTCAAGTCTAATTTGTTTGACACCAGGCCTGTACTGTTCAGGTTCTTTATTGCCACATAAATCTGCTACAGCAGAATGTTCTTCAGACAAACTATCAAAATCTTCTAAAAAGGATTGCTTTGCTAGAGTTTCGTTTGACTCATACATAGAGAGAACCTGAAACGACAGTAATTCAAGGTCTTTCTGTAGACGTTCCACAGCTGCAGAATAATTGAATCTAACCCTTTTGAGTGCAGTTTCCGTAGCAATAGCCCTCCTCTCAAGCTCCTTATTTTGAGCTTCTAAAGCTGTTCTGTCCTCAACAAACCTCATTAACTGATCATTCATTTCCTCATGCATTTTTTGCTTCTGAGCTTGGAGAACAGAAACTGTGTAGAAGCAAGAGTTGTGTTCTTTCCTGAGATTTTCGAATTCAATTGCTGTCTGCTTCTGGCTCTCCTCAAGCTTATGGATAAAGGATTCATAGTAACGCTCCATCTGGCTCATCTTCTCCAGGAGATTCTCCTTCTCTGTTTTTGAGTCCTCCAGCTTCTGCAGGAGCTCACACATCTTCTCCTCCATTGTGCCTGTACTACCACCAGTACTTTTCTTGAGGGTAACATGATGTCCTGAATTTGATAGATGACCAGTATTTAAGAGTGGACCCAAATGTTCTGCATAGTGATTTTCTTTCATTTGTCCTGGCTGAACTCCTTGCTTGAGGTTCTCAATGACACGCTGAAGTGCCCCCAGATCAGTGAGAAGAAAATCAAGATCACTTGCTTGTAGTCCATGGAGAGCATTGTTTCTGGTCTGCTGCAGTTTACTTTCTAGAAGCAGCAAACCTTGCAGCCATTCTGTTTGGAGATGATGAGCGGAGTCGGTAGCTTCAGCATCAGACTTTTTCTGTAGGAGTTTAGAAGATTTTATTTCTTCCAACTCTTGTTTCAGATTGGAACATTCCGTTCTTAGCAACGATACTTCAGTAGTGAGCTGATTCCGAGACATAAGTTCAACGGCAACCTGTTGGGCAAGGCCTTGTGTCTCAGTGCCTAATTTGTCGGTAACATGCTCCAGAGATGTTGCTTCTGTCTTAAGCTGAGAGAAAGCTGACTCAGCCACCTCCAATCTGGTTCTGAGCCGGTTATTCTCATCATGAGCAGCAGCTAGATCTTTATCAGCAGAGTACTCAGGACTCCAGCCATGAGTCCAGTCACTGCTCCCCTGTGGTGAAAGGTGTTTACCCCGATGAGCTCCTTTCTCTGGTGTAGGACTTTGACTGGTAGGACAAAGAGGTAGGTCACCTGAGCTCCTAAAGCTACTGATTTCATGTGAACCATATGGATCATTCTTTTCAGTAAAAATGCCATCTGAAGTATGTGACGAATTTTCATAGTCTTCAGTTGACCCTGCAGAATCTTCTACCAACGGGTACCCCAGAGAAGTTTCTTTTAGCTTAATCCTTGCATTAACCTATTAAGCATGAGACAGGAAAGTCCATCACCAAATGAGAAGAAATAATTCTGATCAAATCATTAATATCATTTACCAACCTTATCAGTGCCAATGTCTGATGAGGCCGCAGCAACTTCAGCAGGATCATGACTTCTTTGGTTCAATAACTGTTGAGAACTTCTGGCACCAGTTTCCCTTTGCTGCTCAAATTCTCTGTAGTAAACAAGAATTTAAAAGGATTAGAACCAATCGTTTCTTTCATAGAATAAACTATATTGTTGCATAGTGAGCAAACCTGAAACCAGTTTTTGTAGTGAGAAGTTGTGCTGTGATCTGAAATGGTTTGATCAAAGAACCACGTTATGATAAAAAATAGCCAAGATTCCCACAAAACTGTCGAACTGATTCTCATCATAGAAAAACACTAGCCTATTGATGGCTGCTGGTATAGTAAAAGAAACGTTTTCTAAGATTCATACATGTAATAGCGTCCCAAAGTCTGAACCACGAAGAGGAAGTGCTATTGAAGCAGGCTTCAACGCTTCTGCAAATTCGGCAAGATTGACATCAACCTCCCCAAGAATACTAGAACGTGAAGTCCCCTGTTTTAATCACGGATATGGGGAAGGACAGCAAACATCACTCATTATTAAATTCTTCCAATGCTTATTTTGACAGAAATAGACATATAGGTTTAACAAGAACATTGAGAGAGACAGGAAGGAGAACAACATTAACCAATTTCTAGAACACACCATGGCCACAACAAGCTTATAGAGCTTGTCATCATATGTCTTAGTCCGAGGATCCTGAAGAAGCCGTGTTGCTTCATAGATAGGATCTGGCCATTTGCAGCTTCCGTTCCTGACATTTGCTTTATTTGTTTTTGCAGTCACCTTCCCTGTATCAGCAGAGATGAAGGACAGAAACAGTTTGTCCCATCCTGTTGATGGAATCTGCAACCAAAATTTTTTAATGTAACAGATTAAGCAAGCCTGCTTTGCAGAAATAAGTTATGTTTGCACAACCAAGACTGGTGAAAAGAATGTATAGTTTGCCAAAAAGAATTTTTCATATCAACAATCAGGAGAAGAAGAAATAATATAATTAAAGTAAATGTATCAGAACTCACATTTGTAGCATGGAACTGCAGCCGGAATACAACCTTGACTTTGGTCTTTTCAATCTTCCATTTTGGTACCCTTGACATTGTGACAGTATAATGACAATTCCCAAAGAAGTTTTGCAGTTTAAATGTCTCTCAAGTGTAGAAGGATCAACATTCTTCCTTTTGTCTGAAAGCAAAGGTACACAAATTTCCTCAAATCAATTAATGCAATTCATCTTTTTTCAGATATAAAAGGGGCTTTCTTCCAGGGAGCAATTCATTTTGAACCAAGCAAACTTATCTGGAGCACTTGGGCTCCAAGGAAGTGCAAATTTTTCCTCTGGTTAGTTGCACATAATCGATGTTGGACAGCCGATAGACTTGCTAGACGCGGCCTTCCCCATCCTGAACATTGCTCCTTTTGTGACCAGGAGGATGAAACAATTCAGTACATCCTGTGTACATGTGTTTTCTCCCGGCAATTCTGGCATCAGCTGCTGCGCCGTTTTGGACTCCCTGATCTTGCTCCTCAGTCTACCTCGGGTCCTCGGCTGGGTTTTATGACTGGTGGCAACAAGCGAGTGGCATGTTCAACAAGGAAGCTGGGCGGGGATTTAACTCGCTGGTTGTGATAGGGGCTTGGATCCTTTGGAAGATGAGGAATGATATAGTTTTTAATGGTGCCTTGCCCAGGATGGATCAGGCGCTTCTCCTTGCACAGGATGAAGCTGATCACTGGATGTTGGCAGGCGTAAAAGGCCTTAGTTGTCTGGCCGCTACTCGATCTGATGGTTAGCAGCGGTGGTTGGTTAGGGGTGGTCGCCTCATACTAAATCGGGCGCGTATGTAATTTGAGTCCCAGGATGGGTGTGTGGTGTGCGTTTGTATGGCTATTTGAGCCTTTTTCTCCTATCTTAATGCAATGATACGCAGCTCTCCTGCGTATTCCAGAGAAAAAAGATATAAAAGGGGTAAAATTCGCACAAAAAACAGAAACAATCAAGTATGGACCATATTCTGATGACAAAGAAAAAAAATAAAAGAGATGAAACAATAACAGTAACTTCCATATTCCTGTGTAAGCTAATAATGCCTGACAAGTGCAAACGAAAGTCCCAAAACACAAATGGCTGGTAAACTTCTTTACAGCAATCACACAAAAAGAGAAATGATGAAGTTGAATCGTGTAAGCCCTTCCAGATTCCATATCAGTTCCTTATAAAAAAACACCTGTTTATCAGCAGTACAGTATGTCCATTCAAATGTACAGCATAATGCAAAATTGAAAAGGAATCAATAAATAAACTGCTTTGTGCAATTCTACCTACAATAAGAATCTCCTCCACCTTTTGATTTATGTGACTTTAAGGCCACAACATTTAGAACATACTAACTTTTACTAGCATGTGGCTAGTTGAACTGATGTGATCCATCTATCTTAAAGATCCTAGTTTGAGACAAACTAAGAAGGATTCAAACACCGTTGTACTTCAACAGTTAAACAAAATATCATACCTGACTAACCCATTAAATCATAACATCCAACTAACCAAGATCCACTGAATCATAAAGAAAATATTGAAAACTCCGGATTACTTCCAAAAAGCTCTCGCCTTTACACTAAAGATACACTTGAGTTGAATGTGTGTCCTAGGGACCCAGAAACAATAAAGCCCATCAGCAATGTACAAATGACCAACCAAAAGCATTTCCAACTAACTGCAAAAGCTGAGATTTAATCATGAAGCAAAGCCAGCCAGCTCAGATCCACCAAACCCTCCAAAAGCCACAGAAATTTTCCAATTTATGATTTATACAGCACCTGAACCAGCATGCTAGTACAAGATCCAATGCTGTGAGTTAAGCATACTGAAATGACATGCCATAATAACCCAATAAAAGTTCATCTTCAAGATGCAAGTGTTTATCGATGCGGAGACAGCTTTTGGCCCCAAAAAACAAACACCTGCAACCTTTTGCACGTTTGCCCTAATCACAGATCATTGAATACAGAAGGAGTTCCGACAAACCAAATTGGCCGGACGATCCCAAAAGAAATCACTCGCACCTACTAAAGTATCTAATCTAACAACTGACAGACTATGGGGAAAAGTTCTCACCTTTTTTGCTACACAGCTCCCCAACAGCCTACAGTACATCTGTCAACAACACTTAAACGCTTGTTCCAAATGCTACGAGATTTCACTAAAATATAAAAACAAAATGCACGCAGTGTATTCAGATCCACCGAAAATAGCAGCAAACCCCCCACATTTAGACAAAAAGTCCCCGGAAATTCATTTAATCACAACCTATGAGCTAAAGGCAGCCACAAGGTCCGGTTTTTCCTCCCAAGAATCCAGAGAGGCACAAGCGGAGAGCCGCCGAAAGCAGCTGCTAACCTCGCCGGCCGCCGAAAGGCGGAGCATTTGGCAGGGAAGAAGCAAGATTTGCGCGGAGAATATCGACGGATCCGAAAGGAAGCGTGCTAAATCTAGGCCCGGCATTCGGCCGCTCTGGAGCTGCGAGTAGTGGAAGGAGCTGCCCGAGTTTCCCATCGATCTCACGGCGGCGGCGGGGGGAGGGGGAACAGAGAAGAAAATAGCAGAGCATTCGTGCGAACCTTGGGTTTCGGAAGATCAGCTTCCCTCTTCTGCCTTTCTCGGCAACAGCAGAGCACCCGAAGCAGCTCCCCCCGCGCTGGAGCACGCCGCCGACACGAACAGAGTCTCCGCCGCGCCCCCCGGCGCCGCGGAGCCGCCGCTGGTAGCTCGGGTTTAAAGGGTGGTTAGGCCAGAGAGAGAGAGAGAGAGAGAGATTACTGGAGGGAGCAGGCGCTACTGTGGTGGTACTGATCTAGTTGCGGGGGTTGGTGTTTAGCAGCGTGACCGCAGGAGAGAGACAGGAACAGGACACAGAGGCTGAGAGGGAGAGAGATTTAGGCCTCCCTTTCGAAGGAGCTTCGGCTTCGCGTAATCAAGATAAATTAAGGAGGAAGTGAAGCTGGTGAAGTAAAAAAAAAGTGGTTTCCCGCCGCTTCGGCTCCGCTGCCCGTACCAAACGATAGCCCTTGACAGAGAAGGGACGCCCAGCCCGCCAAAGCAGAGCGATTTGGGTTACGATTAGAGTAGATTAAGCGGACAGAGACGCCGGTTCCTTGCTTACCGGGGCAGGAAGCACAGGGAAGGGAAGAAGGCGGTCAGCCAAGGCAGCAGAATAATCATGGCGTCCGGTCGCTGCTTGCTTGATTATCACATCATTAAACAACTCGTTACGCTAGCTATTCGCACTCCTCCATCTCCATGTCAGTAAGTACAGGTGTAAGAGTATAAACGTACTGTAATCACGCACCTGCTGCTGTACTTTTTTATTCTATTTTTCTGTAGCCACCACAGTCACAGATTAAACTATTTTTCTGCTTCGGCCGACATAACGAGTATGTCCTAGGATCCAGTTTCTTTTTGTCATTTTTTCACTCGTTTCAAGGTAAAGGAAAAGGAAAAGTTGTTCCACTCCGTTTAGCTTAGGTTGTAAACTCATTATAATACGATTTTTTTCACATCAAGTGACCAGCACTACTCAATTAAATTCCCAATAAATCAATAAAAGTTTTGAGTTCAAAAGTATCTGCGGGTAGAAAAGTACAGTGGTCCATCTGCAGACGTATAACTGAGAAAAACGTACAGGGCATGTATCCGTTTAGTACCAGGTGGAGGCTCCAACCAGTACTAATATGCATGAGGGCCTTTAATAACTGTTGGAAGCTTCACCGGTATTAATGGATGATCTTTAGTACCGGGTGAAGCCTTCTTCCAGTACTAACATCCATCATATAAATCCGCTTCTTCCTCCTGCCCTAGCCACCCACCACATCTCGGGCTTCATCCTATCCATGACGAACTAGGGGGGGTGCTGTCGGATTTTTGACCATTTCGTGAGGATTTCACTCATTTAAGTGTTCTAAAGGTTAAAAACTTCATTCTCTCGTGTTACATGGTTAGTACACTAAGTTTTATACTTTAGAGCTAGAGTAATTTGTGATTTTTAGAATGAGCTACAATGGAGAAAATTTTCATTTATATGCATATGTTATTTATGTTTGAGCTACAATTTTTTGATGCTATGTTTCGTATTAGTTAAAGGAATTGATCAATATGAGGTTAGAGAAATAATAGAGAAATTAATTTTCATAGTTTAGTCCTTCACAAATATGAGCTAAATAAATTGTAGGGGAAAAATATAATTTGTTCATAGTTTAGTCTTTTGCAAATATGAGCTAAATAAATTGTGGTGCATAGAGATAATAAGATTAAATAGAGGTTTAGTCATTTATATGTTATGTTTGAGCTAAATAAATTGTGAAGGAAAAAATATAATTTATTCACAGTTTAGTCATTTGCAAATATGAGGTAATAAATAAATTGTGGTACATAGAGATAATTAAATTTGGATGTTCGTAATACTAATTTAGTTTTGCCAAATTTAAAAATCAAAGTGTTATCCAATCAACATGGCTACTGCTACTGGAGGGAGTGGCGATGGTGGGTGCAATCGTTGTTCCTCTCGCGGCAAGGGGAAAACCATAGTTGGCCCTCATAATAAGCCAAAGAAAATGAGCATGTGGGAGAGAGCAATGCTTCGTTATTTGAAAAGATGTCATGAAAATATTGTTGTGGCGGGTTAGGAATCTCCTTTTGGTGGTCGTTATGCTCCACGCCAGTCTTGGGGTTTCAGGTCCACCGAGTACTACTGTTGCAGGAGGCACAAATAATCTACATGATGAGGATGGGTCAGCTAAACCTCATCTTCACCGCCCAAGGATGCTTAAAGTCCTCCTAGATAGTACTTAGTGGATGCTTTGTTGTAGCGTATCATGTTGTTTGGGTCTGAAATTTAAATTTGTGTATTTCTATCTAAACTTTCAGCAACATTTGAGTTTTATGAAATTTGTATCATGTTTGTTATGCTTCATATATAATTCTACAGATGATCAGAATATCTTTGGTTCGGTAATACTTTTAGATGGATCGGCAATGGATGCACAGCGTGGACAAATGCTCCATGGAGTACGTTAATGGCTTGCATGGTTTTCTCAATTTGGCAGAGTTCAACAAGCCGCCGTCTGGTTTCATTTGTTGTCCATGCAAAAATTGCAAAAATGAGAAGGATTACTCATCCAGAAATACTATTCACGCTCGCATATGCAGTTCGGGATTCATGTCTAACTATTTTGTTTGGACCAAGCACGGGAAAAGAGAAGTTGTGATGGAAAATGATGATGAAGAAGATGATAAGTATATTTCGGACTGGACTTAAGGAGGTGCCTTTGCAGATGCTGCAATGGATGAGGCTAAAGAAGAGATGGTTGCAGAAGAAGGTCGTATCGATGATCTAGGTTAGGTGTTGCGAGATGCAAATGCAGACTGCGAGAATGTGAAGGAGTCAAAAAAGTTCGAGCGTATGTTAGATGATCATAAGAAATTGTTGTACCTAGATTGCAAACATGGGCACAAAAAGTTGGGTACCACACTGGAAATGCTGCAATGGAAGGCAAAAAATGGAGTTTCTAACAAGGGTTTTGATGAGTTAATGAAAATCATAAAGAACATGCTTCCCGAGGGGAACGAATTGCCCTCCTCAACGTACAAAGCTAAAAAGGTTGTTTGCCCTATCGGTTTGGAGGTACAAAAGATGCATGCATATCCTGACTGTCCTCTATCGTGGTGGAGAATACGAGAAATTGGAGGCTTGTCCTGTGTGCGAAGCGCTGCGTTATAAGATCAGGAGAGATGACTTCGGTGATGTTGAGAGGCAGGCCAGTAAGAAGAAAGTTCCTGCAAATATAATGTGGTATTTCCCTGTAGTACCACGCTTGAAGCATTTGTTCAGAAACAAGGCACATGCAAAGTTGATGCATTGGCACAAAGAAAAATGTAAGCAAGATGAAATTATCAGACACCCCGCTGATGGGCCCAGTGGAGAGCAGTTGATAGAAAATTTCCCGATTTTGAAAAGGATGTAAGTATGGATGATAGATTGAATCCATTGTACGGTCCTCAAACCAGGGAAAGACTGAGGCCTGGATTACACGTCATGACATTGACACTTTCGCCTCTTGGTTGCAGCGACGACTGATGGGTGATGACACAATTGAAGAACAACTAGCATGGTTGGCTAGGGGTCCATCTATCTCAGTATCGACATTCCAAGGATACGAGATAAATGGGTACACATTTTACACGAGAGTCCAAGACCAAAATAGCACAAACCAAAATAGTGGTGTCGTATAGATGCAATAGACAATAATGGAAAAGAGATAGATACTATGATGTCATTGAGGAGATATGGGAACAGGACTATGGACCTTTGAAAATCCCTCTGTTTCGGTGCCAATAGGTGAAACTTACTAGAGGAGGCGTAACGACAGACAATTATGGGATGATAATAGTGGACCTCAATAAGATTGGATATAGAGACGATCCATTCGTTCTAGCCAATGACATGACTCAAGTTTTCTATGTGAAGGACATGTCAAGCAAACCAATAAAGAAGGGTGCTAATAAGTCAGATGATCAGCCAAAGTACCACATAGTTCTTCCAAGGAAAAGAAAAATCGTTGGAGTTGAGGACAAGACTGCCATTTCAGAAGATTATGATCAATTTGATGATCTTCCTCCATTTTCAGTTGATGTTGACCCAACCATTCTGTTAGCCAAAGAGGATGCTCCATACTTATGCCGCGATCACAATCAAGGGATGTTCGTCAAGTGGAAGGTTATTAACATCCCCCTAGATGATGATGTGTAATGTATTAGAATCATTATGCTGTGTTTTTGTGGTCAAGTGAAAAAGTAATGTAATAACGTATTGTAATGATATGTTATGTATTCTATGGGTATATTAACAATACTATTTGCAAAAATCTCACCTATTAAACGAGAACTAATTTTTTGCATGGTTAAAATATTAATTATTTTATTTTTTTAGCATCATTAAATATTAAAAAATAAATTTAGATACAATTAAACAAGTAAATGACTAAGTCATGGTAAACATGTTCATAACACTACAAGCACTATTTTTCTAGCTTTTTGTATGGTCAAAATATTTATTTTTTCTAATTTTTAAGTTAACATAAGTATTATGTCCATTTATGTCCTATTACTAAATTAAATTTACTAAGTTTATTATATTTGATATTTAAGTGCATCTAATATTTTTATAATGTATATCTAATCAACATCAAGCTAACAAACTTTTTTTTTGGCAATTTTATGAATGCTATTTGATTTATTACGCAATAAATAAATATAATAGCAATATAAATGAAAGGAAATAAAACATTATCTCGGCGGGAACTGAAACAAGACGCTACAAAAGTACCGGGTGGTAACAACACCCGGTACTGTGGCCTTTAGTTCCGGTACTAGCCACTGCCCGGTACTAAAGACCTTTAGTACTGGGTGCAGCCCTGCATCGGTACTAGGAGGGGTGGGGATAAAGCCCCGTCATCTTCCTCCTCTTCCCCGCACAACACTTAGCCGCAATCTCATCAATCTCCCCACCACCACCACCACCCGTCCCTATCGTCACCGGAGCTCCGACCTTCCCCGACGTCGCCGGCACACGTCAACACCACCGCCGGCCATCCGCGGCCCTCCCTGGCGCCGCTATGCCCTCCCGACCCCGGTGTGGCCCTCATCGATGAGTCACCGATGCACGCTGCCATCCGTGCCCCATGGAGCCATCATCGCCCCACCGCGGCCCTCCCCGACTCCACCGCTCCCTCCGTCGTGTGTCTTCGCGCCTGCTGGCCTGTCACCGCCCACGCGCCCGCCGTTCCGCCATCCCTCACTGACGAGTCACCACCGTGCGCCACCGTCCACGCCTAGGGCGCCATCTTCGCCTTGCCGCGGCCCTCCCCGACTCCACTGCTCCCTCCGCCGTGCATCTCTGCTCCTACCAGTATGTCGCCGCCTGCGTGCCCGACGGCCCTCACCGACGAACCACCAGCGCGCACGCCGCTGTCCACGCCCAAGACGCCATCTCGCTCTGTCGCAGTCCTTCCCGACTCCACCGCGCCGTCCGCACCTCCTATCCTATCATCGCCGGCGCCACCCGAGCGCCAACACCACCACCGCACCTAGCCCATGCACCGTGCCGCCACCCCCGCCAGCGCGCCCCCACGACCTGATGTAAGCCCCTGAGTTGGCTGACATCATAAAAAGAAAGAAATCCCATGTTAATTTAGAAAATATATGAAAATAGCTAGAAATTATAGAAAACATATTAAAATAGCCTTGAATTATAGGAAAAATGTTCAAATATAGGAAATTAGCTATCAATTGTGAATTTGGGCTATGTACAACATTGATTATTATGCCATGTTACAAAATTGTTTAAGTATTATTAGTCATTCATTTTTTTTGGTTTTTTCTGGCTACAAATTGCCTTAGTCATTTGTTGCTGCACAATTCACAATTATAGTCATTCATTTTTTATAGTCGTTTATTGTAACATATTGTATAAGTATTAGTCACTATTTTTTAGTCATTTACTGTTACAGAATTTATAAGTATTAGTCATTAATTTTTTAGTCATTTATTGTTGTAAAATGTATAACTTCTAGTCATTCATTATATTTGGTAGTCATTCTTTTTATAAGAAATCCACATAAAATATTAGAAATTTGTTTGCCTACTATTTCCTAGAATAATTCCTTTTATATTATATTAGTTATAGCCATTCTTCTTTGTATTCATTTATTGTTAGAAAATGTATAAGTTTTATTTATTCATTCTTTTTTTGTCATTTACTACCAATTCATTGTAAATATTGTTGTAGTCATTTATTGTAACAAATTGTATAAGTGTTTCATTCTTTTTTTTTTGTCATTTACTAGCAATTCACTATAAATACTGTTGTAGTCATTTGTTGTAACAAATTGTATAAGTGTTTCATTCTTTAGTCATTTATTGTTTGAAAATGTATAACTATTAGTCATTCATGTGGGTAGTCATTTATTCTAACGATATTGTGTAAGTTAAAGTCATTCTTAGAATAAATCCTACTATTTCTTAGAATAGTTCCTTTTGTATTATATTAGTTATAGTGGCACGATCTGAGGACGAGCAGGCCTGATTGGATGAGGAATACCTAATGGACTTGATTGCTCAAGGCCACATGAATGTGTTGGGATACGAGGTAGGCTACGCTAGCGCAAAATAAAACTTTTTCTACCGCGTAAACTAGGAAAACTGCCGTATATGGATTACGGGATTACCACTCGATGCACTGGTGCGGAAGATGTAGAATCATGTCGGGGCAGCGAAGTTGATCAGCGTAGTCGATCACGTCGACGTCGAGCAGCTCCTCAGTAGCTCGTCCACGTGCAACAAGGTTGTCCTCGTGCCGCGGCTCGTCGTCGGCTCGTCGTGGCTCGTCGGTGGCTCGTCAATGGCTCGTCGTGGCTGTCGGCGGCTCATCCAAGTGCTGCAGGTGCAACACCTCCAAGGTATCCACACGTGCAGGGAGGAAGCGTTGCAAGCCGGACTACTAGGTCCGCGAGTTGCAACAGGGCGAGGGCGTGGGAGGCGCGGCAGATGTGTTTTCGGCCAAAGGGATGAAACCCTAGGGCGTCCCACCCTTCTATTTATAGAGGTTCCTGACGGGCCTCTAGGTCCGAGGCCCATTAGTACTTCTAAACCTGATCCAACTCGGATCATATCCAAATTGGACTTCCAGCCCCTTAAGTGTGTGACCCTATGGGTTCGGATACATATAGACATAGCCTGAGTACTCCTACTCGGCCCAATAGTCGGTAGCAGCCTCTAGCAAGACATGCCAACTCCTATATGTACACGAAGATCATATCAGACAAACCGTCACAACATCATGTACATGCTATTCCCTTTGCCTCACGATATTTGGTCTAGCTTCAAACCGACCGCTCTTTCTCGATCCTATGATTCGGAATCCCTTTGTAGGTTAACTCTTAACCGTACGTTGGCCATGCATTTTCGAATCCGATCAATCAGAGAGGGGCGAATCCCATCTTGATTGACCATGTCTCACATCATGCTTCTTGACAAACCCGAAAGCTACCTTTTTAACTACCCTGTCACGGTGTAGCGTTTGATAGCCCCTAAGTAAGTCGATCCACATCTTGAGTACATGCGACAATCTTAGGTCTAAGGACAAAGTGTATATGTTGTGTAAAGAGAGAACTACTTCTCGTGTTGGGTCAGTCCTAGCACATGTCTCTACATGTGCCTACATTATTAGTTTGACATCTCCATGTCCATGACTTGTGAAACATAGTCATCAACTAATATATGTACTAGTTTAATATTCATGTGTGTCCACACATGAACTCCGACTAGGGACAACTTTTAGAATAACCATACAAGTAAAGAGTTCTACATACAATTCACATAATTGCAGATCAATTCAAGTAGCCTTTAATGGATATTCAATGAACACAATATAAATCATGGATACAAACGGAATATCATCATCTCTATGATTGCCTCTAGGGCATACCTCCAACAGAATGATCCGCCAAATGAAGAGGTCGATGACAGCCAGATTAACATGTAGCTCAACATATTTGGTGATGGCAATGAGGAAAAACCAATTACCGAGGGAGGCAATGTTGGGCAACGAGGCGAGGTATAGCAATTATTCTATGTAAACCTGATTTGAATTCTCTAGTAATCAAGATTATTGGGAATTAATAGTTCTTTCATTTTCAACCATCTGGATCGAGTAGGCCTAAACGGAAAAGAGGCAAGAAGAAAAAGCTAGAGGGACGTATCATCATCACGGTACTTAATGAAGAGGGTGAGCCAACTGCTCCAGACAATGCTAAGACCAATTTGGTGAATCAAATTGGGTTTCTTGTTAGGGATAACATCCCAATAAGCTTTCAGAATTGGAAATGCCCTGAAATCGATGAGAGCGTGGTCCCCATACCCGAGGTCCCCATAAGCATGGTGCCTGAGCGAGAGAAGGAAATGATATAAGAGCAGATAAAAGAAAACTTCACATTCACAGGTGTAGATGAAGCCACCGTGAAAGATTGGGACTTTAGGAAGACTGCATTTGCTTTTCAGACGTACAAGAAGAACCTCAACGAAGACTACATAAAGAAGAGCCTTACACCAGATTTCACAAAGCACTCGAAGTTAAGAGATCACTAGAATTCATTTATGCAGTAGAAGCAGTCTCAAAAGAGTGCTAAGGCAACTAAAACCAACATCGACAATGCTCATTAGAAGAAATACTACCATCATTTTGGGCTAGGAGGTTACAAGAAGGGGCTCATCAAATGGCAGAGGATGGAAGATGACATAATTGCTAAGGGAATCATACCGGTGACTCTCGACTGGTCAGAGTGAGCAAAACATTGGTATTATGCTCATGGTGGCATACTAAATCCCGAAGATGGATCATTTGTGTTCGGCCAAGAATTAAGAGAAGCGGCTATGAATCTTGTTGAGTTAATAAAAGCTACGACCGAAGAAACTTTCATGCCTGATCGAGAAAAGGACGAGCTGACTATGGCACTAGGTAATCCAGAATACCCTTGACGTTGCTGAGGCAAAGGAGTAATTCCATGGAAGTTTGCCTTTTGTGAGCACATTGATTCCTATAGAAGTCGCCAAAGAAGTAAGGCCGATCACGCATGACAGCTGCGAGAGTTGCAAGAACACGTAGCTTTGACAGAGGCAAGAATGGAGGAAGCAATCGACCTACGTGTGGCTCTAGCTCTTAGCTAACCTGCCAGTGAACAAGCAGCCGCATCATCAAGGGCTAATATTGATGTAAGCCCCTCTCAGCGTCGAAGCAGCGTCACCCTATGGACAACCAACACCCCATGAAGTCCTAGTGGGAGGATCTTCAGACATGGTTGAGGACAACCAACACCACCCCATGGACGACATCACTGGGAGGGTCCCTTGTGAGCTTGTTACTCCCGTGAAAAAGAAGCTCATCGTGGTGGCTTATGTTGTGGCTGAACAACCAACCCAATGCCAAACAATTTATGGCATGGATATTCTAGCTCGCGGTTACGCCAAAGTTGGGGTGGACCGAGTGGTCGACGGTTGGGATGACCTCGAACTAGAGGTAACTAGAGGTGATGGGGAAAAGAATCTAGGAGAAGCCATCCACGGTTGGATTCTATGGCCCGAGCGCTACATAAGGATTCCTCAATCGAATCCCTTGACCTTGGGATCATCTCCTTAGGGCTCAAGGGAAAGATCACCAACGCCATCTGCTAGGGCATGCTCTCCACAAGCTGATAGAGATCCTAGCATGAGTCCACTAGCTGACAGGGATCCTGGCATGAGTCCACGCTCTCCACAAACTGACAGGGATCCTAGCATGAGTCCACCTCCCCCTGTTATGAGCAAGGCTACACGGCGAAAGACGCCTTCAGTTCCGCCTACTGCAGCTACAAAGAAGAAGCATAAGAAGCCGAAGGAGAAGTAACTAGAGCCCAAGAAAGCTTATGAGAAGACTGATGCAGAAATCGATGTAGTAGTGGATGCTGAGGTTAAAGCTCACTTCGCACTAAAGCATCCCTTGAAGAAAGATCCACCACTTGATAAGGTGTAAATTTCGGGCTTCCAGTAGAAGCATGGAATTGGAGAAAAAGAAAATGCCAAAGAAACCACCGCTATCTGACTACAACTGCTCAATAACAAAGTCTTTTCAGAAGAAGAAAAGGGGGTCAAGTATTCCATAGCTCAGAACCCAATCCAACCAATCGAATGCCCTGTTCTAGGTGCTTTCGGAGTTTGATAAGAACCTGCTTCTATTCGCTAAAGATACAAATCTCACCGCAGCTTCACGTCGAGGGAAGGATCACATCCCAAAGCACGCTGTGGTTGGTAATTGGAAATTTGAGTTAGGGAAAAAGCTTGTGTGGCCACAGTTGGTGGACTGTCTTCCAACGTAGATGTACAAATTGCACCAATGGTACATGGAGACTTCAGCCACCAATTTACTAATGCTAGAAGTTCGGATTGGAGATCAACATTATTTCCGTGGAGATACCATTATAAATGTGCCATCGAGAAACTTTAGTTTCTTTACAATCAAGACGCACTTGACAAATCACTCATCAGTTCCTGGGTTCTATAAGTGTTTAATTTGCTCTAACTTCAAAATCTTTGCTCTAGTCATTGTGTGACGTCTTATCTCCCATTCTATTTTGTATCATGCAGGATGGAGATTCAAGCTTGCCAGAGGAAACGATTCTATGTCATCAGCTTCATGGACCTAGATGTTATAAACGAGGCAACTGTAAGAGATAAACCAAATCAGATCTTGAAGAATATATATAATTTCTTGGACAAGCAACATTACAAGAAGTACATACTTTTGCCGTACAAACTTCAAGTGAGTGTGTTTCCCATCTCTTTTATTTTTTGAACTAGCAGTTAAAAATAAGACTAAATAGCTTTTCATTATGCATATATGTACAACTTCCACTAGATACTCCTTATTATCGTGGTTGATCAAAGCATGGTCTATGTCTTGGACTCTCTGAGGAGACCAAGAGATCAATACACCAATCTCATAGACATGCTTAACAGAGGATGGGCTCGGTTCCGTCAACATCACTCAGGTGAATTTAAGGAGCAACTTCATATCCACTCTGAATTCCCGATATGTATTTGAATTTGCACATCTCGTGTCACTTACTTGAATACAACAAATATTTCATAACTTCTTTTGCCATATATATAGTGTTTGAGACATGATTCGGGGAATAATTTATGCGGATACTACGTATGTGAGTTCATCCATGGCTTTGTATGTCCGAAGCGTGTGGCCGACCACGAACTCAGAGTATATAGACAAAATTCTTAACAATATATTAGTTCTAATTGTGCAGATCCATTGATCTAATATAATAACCTTTGCTAATGACACAGATGATGCACATGAAGGAAGCACTCCTTGAGACGGAAAAAATCAGGGCAATTCAAGAACAACTCAGTGGATTTCTTCTGGACGAGGATCCAGCGGGAGAGTTTCATAATGATGGATCAATGCATCACCGTCAGGACTCGGGTTCAGAATAGTTGATCCAAAATATTAGAACTTGGAAAGTTGATACAATGTAATATTATTCATATATGTGTATGCATAATATGTCTATATATAATAGTATCTCAAATGTAATTTATAAATCAAATACAACTTTATATATACTAGTGTATTAGGGCAGTATACGTGAAGGAAACCAACACGAAATACTAATATAGAATAAAAAAACAGAAAAGAAAATAAGAAAAGAAACAGAAAAGAAAAAAGAACTTAGTACCGTACCAACTGATACTAATTTGGCCTCTGCCACGTGCGACGTGGCAGCCAATTTAGTATTGGTTAGTGTATACAACCAGTACTAAAGATCTCCTTTAGTACCGGTTATTTGACCTAGTACTAAAGGTCCCCCTTAGTTCCGAAATAGCAATACCGGTTGCACAACCGGTACCAAAGGCGTATTCCCCAGTAGTGCTAGCAAATGCTTGGACCTATAGACTTCCTGCAAAAAAAAATGAGAGAAAAAATATCTTTGTGCTGACATCTAACTGTAGTAGCTCTCTACAAGCTGAAAACTACTTGTTTTCATTTTCTTTTCTCCATGAACTTTTCTGCACTTGTTGACAGTGGCACATTGCAACGTGCAACATGTGAGAATATAGAATAACCACATGTTATAACCGGCCTTAAGTTATGATTTGGTGCGAAAAATCTTCATTTTCATATGTTAAGCTCTTGTGCTTTCCACTTCAACAAACAATTCACAATAAATGAAGCATAAAAAAGTGCAAAATTGCGTTTAAGTGCTAAATGATTGACAACAAAATACAATTATTGTTAAATGTCAAATATGATCATATGTTACAATAATCCTTTTTTATGTTTTTATTAAATGTTAAAAGAAATACCATTGATGGGGGAATTATAAATGGGTTCCCCTGGATGGGCCTAAACAACCTTCTATATGGCCCATGGAAGAATTCAGCCGAAGGACCTAGATGCAATTTTGAGGATGCAGGCTTGATTTAGAGCTGGGAGCATAAATTCTCATGTCATTTAAATATTGAACCTTCATGTTTCAACAACCTCGATGTCCTAAATGGAAAGGAAAGAATGCAGAAATATTTCTATGTTTTTCGTGTGATGATTACACAACATGCAATCTAAGCATGTGTTTGGTTTCGGAATGATGTGGGTTGGGTAGGAGCCGACCCACTTTTTTGGGTTGGGTTCGACCCATCTCTTGTTTGATTGCGGGGATGGGTTGGACCCAGTTTTTTGTTTGATTGGAGGGATAAAGTGGGTTTGAGTGGGTTGGAGGGTTAGGGATGGATAGTGAATATGCTCACCTACTTGGTGAGATTACCGCACACATCACCAATTCCAATTGAATTCAAAGCATACTCAGTAAAGGGAACAAAGGTAGTACGAAATAATATGCAGAGACACGCATTAAGCACAAGACATCATGATTAGGTAGAACTGTATACAAGTTCAAATATTACTTACATATAGCTAGTTAAAGGCAATACATCAAGTTCAAGCCTTACTTAGATATAGTAAGTTTAAGCCTTACATGATATAAGTTCAAGGCTTACACGCTAATATAAGATTCAAGTTTCAACAAAAGAAACATCCCACTCATCCAAATTACCCTTACATTCCAGGGAACTTCTCAGCGATGAACATTGTGACCCAATTTAACTTGTGCTCGAATGGCAGGTTATAGAAAGCTTTGCCAATGTGAGGATTGGGCGCCAAATGAGTATAGTAGAAAGATATGTGTGCTGAATTAAGACTAGGAAGGTGGTTCAAGATGTCAAATAGGTCTCCTGGCAGCTCATTATCGGGTTTAGCAACCAATTTTATGGCAGCGACAAGGTTGTCACCTACACTTTTGAAAGCAGCAACCAGCCCATCCTCCTCCATTTCAGCTACCTTGGCCTTCTTACTTGGTCTACTAGTAGAAGATGTTGCCCCTTGAGTGTTAGGCCCATCACTTAGACCATGACCAGTAACCTCATCCTCCTCTTTTTGGCGTTCACCCTCATCATCCTCTCTACCTAGAGCTGCACTTGAGTCTTTTGCAAAGTTTTCAGTAGCCATGCTATTGCCAAATATTGCCTCCATCTCTCTATAGTGCAAGAGGGGCTTGTTCAAGAACTCAATGTCAGACTTGTGATCCTAGACATGGAGGAGAAATTAGTTAATATAATCTAAGAGTAGTCAATTAATCAAGAACTGAGCAAAGATGGTAAGTTTACATGGACATGGCCGTTGTAGTGCTCCTCATCAAGTGTAATCATGCAGTTATCTTCATCAAAGAGGGCAGCACTCAACTTCTTTAGTCTATTTATCTTTGCATACATTTTCTTCCATATTTTCAAATGATTCTTGACTTGTTCACCAATGATCCTAGTGTTGAACTTCTCATTGATAGCCCTAGCACAACTATTGTAAAGGTGTTTCTTAAAGCCCTTTGATGTCTTCAAACTAGCAGCCACCAAATCATTAAGGTGAGAGAGCATTACAGAGGATATTGCTGATGTCCATGTAGCATGCCCACTAGTTGCCCCATGGTTCTGCCATACAAAAACAAAATCAGCAATACGACTAGTACAAATGCAGCACCAAGATATAGACAAAATGTACATTATCACCAATACAAAAGCAGCACCAATACATAGACAAAACTTGGATTTCACCACAAATTACACATGATTCAACAAGCAACATTTCCATATAAATATTATTGAACATCAAATATGCCCTTACAAATAGCAATACATCAGCCAACAAAGGCTTAAAGATGTTATACAACTGAAACAAATTCAAGTTTCAAACAAATATTAGTCAACATTGTTGTTTTGATGGTCTGTCCACATCTTATCTGCTGGCTGCTGCCTGAAATTAACCATAGCAGCATGCTCATTTGCTTGGCTAGTGCGTGTGGAAGCATGGTTGTAGCTTGGCCAATTACTATCCTCTGTAAAGAACTCATCACGCCATCTTGTATGACTCAATTGTGAATAATGCAGCAAGAACAAACAATATCTACTTGTGTTGGAAAAGGGAAGAATGGAGTAGCATCATCAAGAATTTTGAATCTCCTCTTTAGTACCCCAAATGCCTGTTATACCGTGACACGTAGAGATGAGTGCCTAAGATTGAACAATTCCTTCTCATTTTGCACTGGATTAATTCCCCATTCGTTTAAGTGGTACTAGACACCACGAAAGGGGGGCAAAAATCCTAGTTTGGCTCCATATCCAACATGGACTAGGTAGAATTTGCCTATCATTTGATAGACAGATTGGTCATATTTTTATAAACTGAAATTTGTTTGGATAAGTTGAGAGTTTACTACTCTATTGCCTTGTGGAACAAGAAGGCCATTCTCATGTTCTAAAGCATCACGTAAAACTAGGGCATCATGTGCAGTCCCTTCCCAACCAGCCAACACATAGTGAACCGTAGATCAAAATCTACAGCTGCCATTACATTTTGTGTGCAAAAGGATTTCCTACCACGAAAGGTATGCTCAATGTTATTAGGAACAGATGCTCTCACATGAGTACCATCAATAGCTCCAATACAATCCTAATTTTTTCAAAAAAGTAAAGATTAAGGACCATATGAGGTTAGATTAATACAAAACTCAAAACAAAACAGGGATAAGCCTCACACCTTAAAGGAAAGATCCCATCTATGTTCCTTGCAATTTTTCTTGGAGTGTCTGAAGACGGGGTCCTAATTAGTTCCCCTCACTGCTCACCAATAGTATGGAGTACTTTGTTGAAATAGCAACTAACTGTTTCTCCCAATCTATCAAAATTAGTTCCAACTAACCTATTCCTAAGGTTATGTCCCATTGTATTTAGAAACATACCCACCTGTTGCTCAACACACAAGTGACATGTGTCTTTAAGCAAACCACGATCTCTAAAAAGATTGCAAAATCGAAAGAACTTGGCTCTATTAAGTCTTAACATGTTCAAGCAAGTTGTGTCATCCTTCCAAATTTTGTTATTTAGATACTCTACTCTCATCCTATCCCTTTCCTCCATAGGCCCATAGGTAATACCAACCCTTCCTGCATATCATTTACATTTTCTAGACTGAATAACCATGGCCATCATTGACAACAACATGTATGCAACAACAGCACAAGTTACAATCTTGGTCCTCTTATCCATCTACAATACAAGAATGAAAGAAACACCTGTTCTTAGAGACCATTGAACCAGGAGCACATGACATACAATTAATCAAAGGACTGAAGATGCTCAGTGCACTTTCATTGAAATAAGATGTTCTGCAATATGTGATTTTAATCGTACAGTTTCTATCCCAATGTTATGTTATTGGATTGTTTGTTCCATTCAACTCCCACAAGCCTATCTAGAACTATGATCCAACAAGATGAGTTCAAATTTCTACCAAAGACACATGGTAGGGTTTCCCTACCTTGGCAAAATGCAGCTGAGATTCTGAAGATGTCTTTCCTCTGGTACAATGGGAGGCGATGGAGAGGTGCAATGGAGAGGGGGTGCGCTGGCAGAGAGCAAGGGAGGCAACGAACGGGAGGGGCGGTGACGGGCGTCGGGCGAGATCCAGGCGGGAGAGAGGGGTGACTGGGTGAGGGGAGGCGGCAGACAGCAGGGGAGACGGCGGAGGGTAGGGGAGGTGGCAGAGAGTAGTGGAGGCAGCGGAGTACTTTGTTGGTGGTGGATGGGAGAGCAAGGGAGACGGTGGAGGTCTAGGGAGGCAGGGAAGTCAGGGGATGCGGCAGACAGGAGGGGTGGCGGTGAAAGGGAGGAGTGACGGACGGGAAGGGTGGCGGCGGATGGGAGGAGCAGCGGACGGGAGATCCATGTGCGGATGTGCTTGCTGTTGGAGTGATGGGGGTGAGAGGGGTGAGGATAGGGTTGGGGGTGATCGACAGAAACATGCGCGATTCACATGACGTGCAGGATCGACTGGGTCGGCGTGGTCTGTTGGTTTTGGTGAAACGCAGCGAACCCACATGTCCAATGAATATCCGCTCCTAGGTCCGACCCAACTCAGATGCCTTTTGAACCAAACGCGGGTTGATGTAGGTCGAACCCGTTCCAACCCAGATCGACCTGGTAACCAAACACATGCTACGAGATCCATCCTGTGATAGCTATCTCCAACCGTCCAACATATGCATGCTTCCATATTTTTGTTCACCATGCCCTAGCATGCTGGAACTTATTGTCAGTTGGTCACTATGCTAAATAAGAGGTTCACGTGCTAAATTCAAACCTTTCCTATGGGAAGTGTGTTCGCTATGGAGTGTTTTATCCTTGAATTTGTTTTTGATCTTCTTATGAATGCATATTCCTATGCGAGTTTCATTCACGGGTTTTCGAGATGCTCAGTTCAGTTTGAGGATGAAGCTGCTAATGCAGCTAAAGGGCTAAGGCTCGACGAAAGCCGTCGTAACATGGTACGCTCGCTCTTTCTGGAAGCAATGCTTCCGAAGAGTCGCATAGGGCGGCTAAGGGCTGAGGCCCTTGAGCGCCGGTGTAGCACTATGCGCTCAGTCCTTCTGGAAGTGATGCTTCCGACGAGTCGCACAGGGTGGCTAAGGGCAGAGGCCCTCAAGCGCCGGCGTAGCACCACGCGCCTGATCCTTCCAGAAGCGATGCTTCCGATGAGTTGCACATGGTGGCTAAGGGCTAAGGCCCTCGAGCACCGACGTAACATGGCATGCCCGCTGCTTCCAGAAGCGATGCTTTCGAAGAGTCGCATAGGGTGGCTAAGGGCTGAGGCCCTCAAGCATTGAGCGCTGGTGTAGCACCACGCGCCCGCTCCTTCCAGAAGTGATGCTTCCAAAGAGTCGCATAGGGCGGCTAAGGGTCTAAGGCCCGGCGAGCGTTGATGTGACATGGCACGCCCGCTCCACCAGAAGTGGCGCCTTCTGATGCGACTGCTAAGGAAGCTAAGGGGGTTGAGGCCTGACGAGCATCAGCGTAACATGGCACGCTTGCTCCACCAGAAGTGATGCTTCCGAAGAGTCATGTAGGGTGGCTAAGGCCTACGGCCCTAGGGCATTGGCATAACATGGCACGCCCCCTCCACCGGAAGCGACGCCTTTTGATGCGGCTGCTAAGGGGCTAAGGCCCAACGATCGTAGGCATAACATGGCACGCCCGCTCCACTGGAAGTGATGCTTCCAAAGAGTTGCGTAGTGCGGACAAGGCCTGCAGCCCTCGAGCGCCGGTGTAACATGGCACGCCCATTCAACCGGAAGCGATGCCTTCCGATGCGGTTGCCAAGGGGCTAAGGCCTGACGAGCACCGGTGTAACATGGCACTCTCTCTTCACCGGAAGCGGCGCCTTCCGATGAGGTTGCTAAGGAAGATAAGGGGCTAAGGCCCGACGAGCACCGACGTAACATGGCACGCCTACTCCTCCAGAAGCAACGCCTTCTAATGCGGCTGCTGAGGCAACTAAGGGGTTAAGGCCTGACAAGTGCTGGCGTCACATGCGCCGCACCGAAAGTAATGCCTTCCGATGCGACTGCCAAGGCGGCTAAGACTTGACGGAGTGCCCCTTCTAGGAATGAGCTGAACTCACCGGCTCCCAGATGGCGCATGATCCTTCCGGGACTAAGAGAGGCCCCTTCCGGGAATGAACCAAGCTTGCCGACTCCCCGAGGGTGCATGATACTTCCGGAGCTAAGGGAGTGCCCCTTTCAGGAAAGAGCTGAGCTCACCAGCTTTCGCAAGCCACAGGATACTTCTTGGGCTAAGGGAGTGCCCCTTCTGGGAACGAGCTGAGGTCACCGGCTTCCGGAGGGCGTAGGATACTTCTGGGCCTAAGGGAGTGCCCCTTCTGGGAATGTACCGAGCTCATCGGCTCCTCGAGAATGCATGATACTTTCAGGGCTAAGGGAGTACCCTACCGAGAACGAGCCGAGCTCATTAGCTTCCGCAAGCCATAGGATACTACTAGGGATAAGGGAGTGCCCCTTCTGGGAACGAGCTGAGCTTACCAGCTTCTAGAGGGCGTAGGATACTTCCGAGGCTAAGGGAGTGCCCCTTCTGGGAACGTAACGAGCTCGCCGGCTCCTCGAGGACGCATGATACTTTTGGGGTTAAGGGAGTGCCCCTTCCGGGAATGAACTAGGATTGCCAGCTCCCCGATGGTGCATGATACTTCCTGGGCTAAGGGAGTGCCCCTTCACGTGAATGAGCCGAGATCACCAGCTCCCCAAAGGCACATGATGCATTTGGGACCAAGGGAATCCACTCTTTGAAAATGGGCCAAGGTCACTAGGCCCCATACGCGCATCGACGTTCCTGAATTAACCTTCCCGCCTTCAGTAGCTACCAACACATGGGGTTCCCGAGGTGAGATCTTTCTAACAATGACCCGGGGCCCTGGAAGGGGGGAGGTCATGACCTCCCAAAGTCAGACTAGTAGATCGCGCTAGTCCCTTTCCCCGGGACAATGTCGGAAGACCGCAAAAAGAATATAATAGCAGAAGAACAAGAATAAGAAGACAACCAATGCTTCCCAAAGGAGGGTTGAGGTCATGATGCTCCCAGGCTAAGGGAGTGCCTCACCCCCCCAAAATATAATAATAAAAGATTGAGGTCATTAACTTCGTATGACGCATTGCACACTTCTGGAGCTAAGACCCGTAATTCACCAACAGTGGGTGGAGTTCACCGGCTCCCCGTATACACATTACGTTATCAGGGCTAAGGGAGTGCCCTCCCCAAAAATTGGTCGAGTTCACCAATTCCTCACAATGTGCAACACACTTCTAGAGGAAGACCTCCATCTAGACAAAGTCTTTCCTCCATGACGACTCCAGAGGTTGTGGAAACCTTCCACCCTGTGGGGACCTTCCACGAAGAGAAACACTTGCGTATGGGGGTGGTGGCAGTGGAATCCTTCCACCAGGTGGATATCCTCCACGAGGAGGAAGACTTCTAGCAACTTTGGCGGCAATGGAAGCTTTCCACCCAGTGAAGACCTTCCACAAGGAGGGTGACTTCCACCCAGAGGAAGCCTTTCGATGATGGTGGAAGTGCTGAGGATCCTAAAGATAGATAATTGCGTGCCCTGGTGAAGGAGGAGTTTGGCCCTTGGTTGTATGGTTCTGCTCACCCCTCCTAAACTCAGGGCTTGCAGATAAGGAAGTACTGTTAGGGGAATTATAAATGGATTCTCCCTAGATGGGCCTAAACAACCTCCTATATGGCATATGGAAGAATTCAGCCCTAAGGACCTAGATGCAATTTTATTCCCTACCAAGGGTATAAGATAAAATTACCCCTACCCTCTCTCCTTCTATATAAGGCACTCATGAGTGCTAGGGTAGGAGGGGAACTCTTCGTCTACTTCATCGGTCTCGTACAAACCCTAGGCCTACAGGAGCACGGATGCCTTCTGAAGGCTCCTTTGTGTTTAGTTGAATTCCTAATTCACAACTAATTATTGTATCGAATTTGTTGGACTCATCAATTAGCACATAAGGTGATCACTTACAAATATAAGGAACTTTTTTTTTCAAATAAAATGGAATACTCTGGTACAAATGCAGTTCGATTGTTTGACGCAAACAGAATATTCGCATGAAACCCTACAAATATTGATTCCGGCAACGCCTCGAGGAAGGTGTTTTGTCTCATCATGAACCAAAGACAAATTATCCATTCAAATGACTGGCACTCCAATTCTTAAATGGTGATGATTGTACTGTATCTGAACAGGGGATGGAGTAGATTATCTTTTTTAATTATGGGGGAATCTGCTAAATAAGGGTTTCTATCTTCACTACCTTTGCAATGTTTCCCGCTAAATCTCCCCTTCCTAATTCACTCCCTACAAACATTTGTGAAATGCTAGCTAGGGTTCCAGCCATCAGGATAGAATTGATTGAAGTTCAGTGATTAGTGGAGATCAAACGTACCAGTTTAATAATTAGATTGGTCTCATCAGCATCAGCATCATTTATACTAATGAAGCAACGACGCATCGACTGAGTCCCCAATGAACAAGATTAGCTTCAAAGAAATCTTTAGTGTGTGCAGTGGGTCCTTAGGTCATCAGCTAGCTCGTGTTGAGTCCATGATAGTACAATATTTATTTAATTTCTTCAAGTTTGGGGAATTTCTTCGGTTGAAAGAAATGGTATTTAAGCAGTATTCGGTCACTTTTACAGGTACGTGGTTAGGCAATCTAAGATTTTTCCCATAGTGCTTATTAAGGTACAGTAAGCTAGCTAGCTAGTCTACAGTAGTGTGTCTTTTCTCTAGACTAAATGCCAAATGCAAGGACCACAATCGCGGCCATCACAAATAACAAAATGAAGCGTCAAAAATAAGTTGATTTTGAAGATATGGTGTTGTTTCACATCCTTTCGAGGAAAAGGAGGGGAACTATAAATTGGACAACCCCTTAACAATTATAGGTGCTGCCTGCTGGGTTTCAACAGCTATCTCGATTTAATGGTTACCTAGGCAACTAATACTGAAAGGCTTAAAGGCACCAGGACCAGTTACGAACTAGGGGTCCACGAGGACATAGCACACAATTGAATGGCCAGACCAAATCTGTTAAGTACACCTCAAGTCAAGGTAGCGACTTGTTGCTATATAGTATTTCTATTAGCAAAAAGGAAATAGCTAAGTGTGTTTTTGGACATTTTTGGCTTATGTTGGCATATTATTACGAAGGAATATCCTAGATGGGGTGAATCTGTCGTGAGTGAATGCTCTTCGTGAGCTAAGAGTGACTAAATCTTTAGGTGTGATTCTATAGCTTGACTTTGGAAAGCTTTCGGAAGTTCTTGGAAAAGGTGCTTTCTAGTAGGCTTTTTAAAGAAATGGACTAGTCGGGTGCACTACTAGCTAGGAAAACACTCATCCATAAAATTATTTAAAAGGCAGCACTGCGTGCCCACCTATGGATATAGAATTATCTGTGGTGGCTATCAATAAGAGCCCCAACGGACAAAGGATAATATTTTGCCAATATGAATACCTCAATAAGAGTCGGCACGAGTATTTCTTTCTTTGCAATTTGAATTTTAACTTGAATATAACAATTCATAAGTTTTGCAAATGAATTCAGGTGGAGACAAACTTTATATGAAAATTGTATGTTTTGATAAGATTCACAATTTTCTTCAATTTTTTATTGGAAGACATGCATGTAGATGCCCAAATAATGGACCACAGTTTTAGACTAGAGTGAAAAAAAATAGAACTACCTATTGTTGGTAGTTCATGTGAGCAAAAGAGGCCTGACCAATGGCCCGGTCCAAGCCCGACAGGCTAGGCCCGGTCCGATACTCATTTTTTTTGGGGGGAGGGGGCGCTGATTTTGGCGGCATAGAAAAACGCGTGCTAGCTTGAGCCTGGCCTGAATAATAAAATATATTATATTTCACTAAAAATTATGGGAGCCCAATGAGTCCTAGCCCTAGCCCCTCCCAAATTAGACACGATATTGTTGGCTCGATGAAGTTAATGGACGGGCTTAGGCAGATATTTTAGGCCCAATAGAAAGCGAGATTTTGCCCAGCCCGTCCGTAGTTTGCTGTCTAGTCGGTAGCAATGACAAGGAGAGATCATTAGAGAGGAGATTGTGGGTTTGGAGGTTGGAAACCACATGCGTACATGTTTTATGAAAAGAGTAAATTGCACCCACCATACAACAACTTGTCAGGTGGGTGCGGATTGGTCCCACAACTTGTAAAATGCTCAATCTAGTAGAATAAGGTAGTGATTGGTAGGCTGCACTAGTTTCTAGCCAGGCTAACTATAGCCCAAGCCGATTCTAACAAGGCTAAACCAATGCAAATTGCTCGTGTTTGGTTGGGTGCACAGTGTGATATGCTGACCTTGTATTGGTTGAAGGTGAACTTATCATCCCATTTCTTTCCTTCTTCATCATTTTTACTATCAGCTGTTGCTTTCTTGCTCTGATCATTCTCACCATGGACTGCAATTTCTGTTTCACTTTTAATTTGATTCATAAAGAAGTTCAAAGAAACATTCCTCTCGGCAACAAGGAAGGAAAAAACAAATAACATCAGTCCATCGTCATTGCTTAAATCAGTCACTATTGAGGCAGCAACTTGGATCTAACAAATCATATCATCCAACTTTTGTTGCCCCTAACAATCGAAAAAACAATGAGCGTGGCACCAAATGCTCTCTGTTACTGATCTATAATGAGCAAGAAAGTGGTGAAAGGAAGAACGGAGCTTCATCGACGAGAATCAACCCCCGATTCGGCGTGAAACGACCGCGCGACGCACATGCTTCATCCTCATCTTCTCCTCGCCCGAGTCTCTCCACTCCTGTCCTCCATGTTTGACGTGTACAACAAAGTAAGGCCGCCCGTCACATCTTCAAAGGCGGTGGGGCCGCCTCAGTCAAGAAGCCGAAGAAGCACAGAAAGAAGCTAGCCTTCGGTGCTACCACTAACGGTGCGATGTCGAGGCTGCGGTGGCCGTGGCCGTGGAGGGTGCCAGCAGTGGCACCGGTGAGGACCCACTTTCAATGCGACACAGGCGCAGGCCCCGCAAACAACACCATCGACGAGGGGAGGCGGCGGTGCGGGAGGACGATAGACACATGGAAGAAGGGAGGGGCGACGGATTTATTTTTGGAGGTGAGCAGATGCGCAGCCGAAGCTGGACGAAGCCTGGCTTCATGGATGTGACCTACCTCTCGTTTCTAGCTAGCCAGGCTAAGAGGGCCATGATGCATAAGTTGGGCCTGGCTAGTGGGCTTATGCCGCATACCAAACAAATGTAAATTGCATAAGAGGAGCCTGGTTAGGACTTATGCACCCAACCAATCACTACCTAACTTATCAGGTGGGTGCAAATTAGTCCAACAACTTGTAAAATAGTCAATCTAGTACAATAAATTGATAATTGGGTGCATAAAGATAAAAAAACTTGTTAGTTTCAAATGAATTCAACACCGAATAGATTTAGGGTTACAATGGAAACAATACTCTTTGAATTGGAAAAAGTGATCCCCTTTACAATGGGGTAGGGCTCCCCTTTTATAGTGACCGTTGATCTACTTTTCATTCCTAAAATACCCTCACTCAACCACTACATTCCTAGAATATGTTGTACATAAAGGTCCTTTGGGTACATGTGTACAAATTGAACTTTTCCACATGGTCACACTTCTCACGCCACCTGTCAGGTAACCTCAGGACTTCATCCGTGGCGCTCCCAATTCTTGATGAGTCAAACACCCAAGGCTTCTAGTGAACGCGCATCCTCGAGTCATCAAGTTCACACCGTTTTGAGGAAAGGGGCCTACCCTCCAGCAATTCCACTCCGTAGTTGTTCCTGTGTAGAAAACAAAGAAAGGCAAACTAATGTTTTGGAACTGCTCTCGAATACTCGAGGGTTAGGTTACGAAAGACTGGGCTGGTCTCACTATTATTCCTTACCCTTGAGGCTTTATGAGAACCAAGAATCATGTGAGGGTTTGAGGTTTGTGAACACTTGAGCTTAAGGAGTCCTATTGCTCTCTTGTTTTGGTATACAACCTGAGAGGGTTAAACTTCGAGACCTACAGACGACATTCGAGGGTAATGACTTTTTGGCAATCCCCAACTGTAGCCCCTTGAGGGTGAGGATCGACCACGACAGGCCAAACCCGTGAACCTTGAGATCGCTTACCTAAAGACGTCACCCTCGAACGTCATGGGAGAGAAGAGCCGAGGGTAAGCTCAACCCATGTGGCTTGTTTTGATTGGTTGCTGCTTGGGCTTCTGGACGCGGTTTGAGGTGCCTATTCGTGCCCATTGTCTCCCCTATAAAGGGCGGGGAGGTGGTGGTCTTCCGAGGTTAACCTCGTGTTTCGCTAAAGGACCTTTGTTCATGATTATTTGGTGCTTTGAGATTCGTACATTCCTTGCAATCTTTCTTGGTTTGAAGGTAATATTCTCACCTGTTATTTTGTTCTAGCTTGTCGCATTTTGTTTTCATTTCTTGCAGTCGTGTTTATGTTACTTTTTTTGCTTTCTCATTAGCTGGCTCGCACCAAATAGACTGTGAGGCTAATGACTTTTGCAGAATTAGAAGAGCAGACTAGGCAACGCGGAGACATTTTCGAGGGTTCCCAGCAAGCTGACGCTTCGCTTCAGTTGATCACTTGTTTCACAAAATACAATAGATTTCTGTCTCAGCAAGGGTTACTTTCCTAAGGATGTGGCGAGGCCTCAAGGAGAGGAGCTTGTGCCGAAACCAGAACATGGGGAGGCTGTTGTTTTCAGGGACTTTTTCATACCTAGGCTACGATTTCCGTGTGATAGGATACTACCGCAGGTCCTAGATAGATACGGGGCCAAGCTTCACCAGCTTACACCTAATGCCTTCATGCAGCTTTCAAAGTTTTTCTAGGCTGCTCGCACCTTTGGTGGGGTAGTTGATGTGGACGGCTTTGCGAGGTTTCAAGAGCTTCATGTTTAGAAAAAGAAAGTTCAGTTTGATGATGATGAGGAGGTTTTTGAGACTCTGTTTGGTTGGTGCACATTTACAACCCGGAGAAAGAATGGGAGTAAAAAGATTGCTAGAGTCGAGCTTTCTACGGCTCAAAGGAATAGGTGAGACAATGAGTGGCTCGCTTATTGGTTTTATGTTAAGATCGATATGTCAAAAACTTCTGATGGTGAGCCATTTTATCCTTTGTATTGCTCGTTGGCCCCTCTGAACATTGTCACAGTTCCTACTTTTGGGAGGACTATATTGTCATAGTTCCTACTTTTGGGAGGACTAAAGCTTCAGGTCTTGCGAAGATGCTTTCATCCTTGCTTGTTCAGTTATTGCTGGTCGGGATCTAGTTGAGCAGTTTCTTGCTGCGGACGTCTAGCTCCTTTCTCATGGATGGGCCCCTAAGGAAGTAATGATGGAGATAGTTACATGGTACCACAAGCCAGTTCCTTATGCTCTTTTTGGTCTTAAAATATCTGAAGGGATGAGTGCTGGTCCTATTGTGGAAGAGGATGAAAGGCACGTGGTTGACATCCTCGGGCGTTTTCATGAGAATGAATATTTGTTTGCTCGGAAAATTGTGATGCATGGTGTTCATGTTAATCGAGTATTTTCTTAGATGGGTGTCAGTCTCAAGCCTCGAGCTAAGCCTCGCAAATGCTTAAAGTGGATGCACGAGGCTGGCATGACTGGCTCTGTGGAAATTGTTGGCAATGGTGGGAAAGTGAAGAAGAAGAAAGTTGTTGAAGATGTGACTATTTTGCCACTGGTCGAGGTTGGAAAGAAATCCAAGACCCCTAGCCTCAAAGCTATCAAAAGAAAAAGTCTTCTCGGGCGAGGTTCTTTTGGTGATCAGAGCTCAGGCTCTTCTAGTAAGAAGCTTGATATTGCCAAGGTTTCTAAGTCTTCATCCGGGAGCCCAAGGCTAAAACCATTGATTCAAAAATGGAGCTCAAAGCTGCTAGAGCCTTGGTGGGTTTGAAGTTGAAGAAGGCTGGCAAAAAATTCGACGTGAAAATTATGGATGCTTTAGATGATGATGATGACGATGTTGGTTTCCTAGATGAGGATTTGTCTTTAGTTTCACCTTTGTGAGGTTTGCTTGAAGACAAAGCTTGTGATTCTTTTGTTGAAAAAGGATCAAAACCCGAGGGTACGGGGATAGCGAATGCAGCTGCTACTATCCTGCTGGTTGTGCCCGATGCCGAGGGCACCACGGAGTAGTTGCTGCCTACTCAGGCATGTAACATTGTCATCAAATTCCCAACTGATCTTAGCTTCGTGGATGTTAGCGGTGCCTCCACTAAATTTTTGATGGACTTGCAAAATACAGTTGGTGCAGTTGGAGAGCTGTATCTTGAAACCCTCGTACCTGCTGAGGATAGAATCGTTGGCCGAGGGCTCAGATCCGCCCCATATTGTGTTGGATTATAACAAGGCTTTTGGTACCGATATCAAAGAGAAGTTGTTGGCTGTTCATATGCCCGGGGCAAGTGAGGATGATGACCTTTTCAATCCTCCATTGCTATGGAGTTTGTAGGACTCACTTCAGGTTGTAGGTGAGGCAGCTGAAACAATTTTGAAGGAGCCCCTTAGCACGCCAACTCGTGAGTTCGACTTTGCTTATGTCTGCGATGCTGCGGAGTTTCAAGGTTCGAGACTCGGCCATGCAATCGAGTTGTCGTTTTAACCTGCAATAGAGCTCGTAGCAAAAGGAATAAATGTTTTTAAGGAAAAACATCACCCCCCCTTGTTCCTTTTGCGAAGATTTTGTTGGAGGTTAATAAAAGACCAGCATATTTGTTTTGTGAGCACGGTGAAAGATACGTTGAGTAGCCTAGAAGGGTTGCTGATTTATTTTGTGACATAATTCATAACAAAAAAGAAATGAGCATTTTTCAGAGAAAAACGTCAACCCCCCTCATTCCTTTTTGTGGGGATTATGTCGCTCAAATCCCTTAATTGTTGCTTGAACTATCCTTGTAATTTTGTAGCAAAGAAAAGGTTTTGCATAAAAAACTTCAACCTTGATTAGGACTTTGAAGCCTCAAGCTTTAGTTATGTTTTTATATGCAAGTAAGCTAGTAATAAGTCAACAAAAACTTGCTCCGAGCTTTGTGGACTTAGAAAATTAAACAAGTTAGGTCTAAGTCGCAACTCTTGGTTGCTGCGACCATAAAGCTTTGTATCCTGTGAGGTTAGATTTAATTTTGTATTGATATTGTAATGTAAAGCTGATGTCACGTCTTGTTGCTTTTGGCTTAGAATTTTAAAAATAAAACTGATGCCGCAACTTGTTGTTGCCTTTTGCCATACCTTGGGTAGAAACGCGAAACTCTTCTCGCATAGAGATGCAAGGTTTCACTTCCGCAGAAACACAAGGTTCGAGGCTCCCAAAGCGGACATGGGAGCTCGGAGCGAAGCCGATGTCGTTGTTGGCCATCCGAAGCCGGTGATGAACGTCGAACGCGTAAAGGTCCCCTACTTGGCACGCCAACTGTTGGTGTCAAGAATCACGGGTCGAGACTACCGGTTTAGTAAATTTGTTTTCTCTGCGCGTTAGGCTCGGATGATTGTACGGAAGGACACGAGGATTAGACTGGTTCGGGCAGGAATAGCCCTACGTCCAGTGTGGGTGGCTGCTCGTGTTACTCGTACCAAGTTTGCAGTAGGGGCTACAAATGGGTGAGAGAGGGAAGCTGGTTCCCAGGTCTCTGTGGGTGTTTGCCGATGCTCAAAGTGTCTTGAGCGCTAGGGTCCTACGAGAGCTGTTGTGTGCGTTCGGTGTTGTTCTGTTGTTCGGGCCTCCTACTCCCTCGGGCCCCCTGGTCTCCTTTTATAGTGTAAGGAGGACACAGGGGTTACAAAATGAGCTGGGAGTAAGAAAGGTAAAAAGGTAAAAAGGTAAAATAAGAAAGCGGGAGGAGCTACTGGAGACGCCGTCTTCCTTTCTTGTCTCTGCGTCTTGTCGGTACTGCTACTGGGAAAGGGCGGTTGCCGTTGGGTCTCATCGATGATTCAGCGGTTGGCCACTGTAGCCGAGCACGCGAGTCGCATATGGCGGCTGACCACTATAGCCGCGCAAGTTGGTGGTGACGACCGACCACTGTAGCTGTGTAAGTGGCAGGAGGCGGTCGACCACTATAGCCACGCGTTCTACAGGGCGGTGCGGTTGATGTGCACTTCTTGCCAGGCTGCGTAGGAAACCAGGCGGTTTGCCCTCCTTCGTTAGACGGTATGGGCGATGAGTACCCTATGACAGGTGTCGTACAGGGATAAGGTGGTTCAGCCGTAGCCCTGTATTGCCGTCATAGCATGATGCAGTCTAACATTCCGACAGGTCACGTCGAGGAATGTGGGCACCTCTCCACATGTTAGAACCGTATCCTGGAGCGTGCGCGTCCCATCGGTTATGTTTTGGTGAGCTCGGGGGGACCCACAAGGCTTGTGCTTCCGTGTGGCGGTTTGCACATTCCTTCAGGCGAGGCGGAGCCCCGTTGCAAGGGGTCGAGCGCGTCCGACCCCTTGCGCTCGGGGTCAGGCGAGGCGGAACTCTGCTTAGAGGGGTCGGGCACGTCCGACCCCTTGCGCTCGGGGTCGGGCGAGGTGGAACTCCCTCGGACGAGAGGAGGCGAGCCCTTGGGGGGTGGGGCGCGTCCGACCCCGTGCCCTTGGGGTCGGGCGAGACGGAGCGAAGTACCTCCGGGGTGTATTTAGTCGGTGGGGATTTTATGGGTGCTGGGGGTAGGCCCTGGCCCTTACGACCGTTGATTAGGGAATGTAAGGAGGTCATTAATATTCCTCCCCAACAAGCTTGCGCCTATTTCATGGAAGTTTGAGCTAGGAAAGGATCTAGTCGAGCCGAGCATTATCCCCCAGTTACCCACGAGAATGAGGCACTTACATGAGTGGTACAAACAACAGAGCGCTGCCATGTTTGGTGCGAGTTACACAAAGCATGATATCACAAGAAGGATAATAGTGAATTTTGGATTTATTTCAAAGAACTATTTTAGTTCTACCAACAGCGAGCCCTTAACGTCTCAATCATGGGCTTGTGAACTTTGTAAGTATGGTCACTAACATGTAACACAAGTTCTTTACTAAGTGGCTTGTACATATAACTTCATTCTTTTGTAGGATGGAGTCTTATACGTGCCGCGAAAATGGGATTAAGGACATAGGCTTCTTGGACCCTACTGCTGTCAATGAGAAGACATTAAAAGCTTTAGAAACGCCGAGTTACTTGCTTGAGGCTTTTTGGCCTTGAATACGAAGAAACATGTACTTCTCTCCTACAATTGCTTGTAAGTGAATATGATCCTTAGTTATCGTAAGGCACTTGTTGTCAAGCACTTAATTCATTCATTGCGTGAAATATATGTAGCAACCATTATGTCCTCATTGATATATGCCTTGCGGAGAGTACATCAGCATTTATGACCCAAAAAGAAGGAAACGAAAATATGTCCAACCACTCATTGACCTTTTGAACAAGTAAATAAAGCAAATCACTCTTTTATTTATGTGTTGGATTTTGTTAGATTTGTTTCCATCTAATCGTATTCACTGTTCGTAGTGTCAAATAGGGTCTTCGCTAAATATCGTAATAAAATCAAGATTCATAGATCTTTTTAGGGAGACTTCACTATTAATGAAAAATAATGGATCCTAAGGCAGCCTGACAGTAACGATTATTGCGGTTTATATGTTATATATTGGATGCACACCCTCCATAATTACTATTCATGACTTGCACTTAGTATTTGAACCTAACTGACCACTTCCGTGCTCCTCATAGGCTAGATAATGGTACTTCAAGAACAACTAGCCGGGTTCATTCTCGATCATGTTGTCAATCCAAGGGGAGAATACTGCTTTATTAGGAGTGATTAAATATCTTGTTGTTTGTGAACTGATTGGATCTATGGACTTGTGGTTTGTGATACATCAGCTTGTAATAATATGTTTCATTGTGGACTTGTGTACGGATTCATGCATTCTCTTGATTTTTATGGTATTATATATATATTGCTGTCAAATGGGTGAATTTAATTAAATTTATGATTTTTTCTCTCTGAAAAAGCTCATTACAGCCTGTTCAAACCGGCGGTGAAATGGACTCATCACCACCGGCCTGTGCAGTACACCGGTTGTGATGAGTGCATCATCACCACCGGCTTGAGGCATAAATCGGCGGTGCCTGTGGAAAAAACCAGCAGTGATGGGACCATCATCACCGCCGGCTTGAGATACAAACCGACGGTAATAACAGAACAGGTGGTGATGTAGTACTCCATCACTGTTGAATGTCAGACAATGGATCCCAAACTGGCGGTGAGGCAGGTGCAGGTTTGGAGCTGGTGACAGGGTGTTGGGGAGTAGTGCTTCCAGACTGCGCAGCAATTTATTTACAGTATATCTCCCATCCTTATCCTGAACGTGAGCACCCTCTTTTTCACACATCAGCTCCCCAACACATACATAAATCGAGTTGCATAGTAGAGCCATTAGGGACTTCATCGAGCTTCCTTCCTTCGTGAACAAGCATCAGCAGCACCAGGTAGGCATCATCCCTGTTTTAATTCTTCAAGCTCTTCACGGTTCCCAGAATTTAGGAACTCATGCGAACATCAGTTTACCTAATGAAATAAGGCTGTAAAATGTTGTAATATTTGTAGTAGTTTGAAACTAGATGCCGGCAGTACATCCATCTAGCAAGGACTCTAATTCAGATAGAGATCCCAAAGTCCCTCTTGACTATAACTTTTACTCTAGCAAAATAGCAGTTCTGTGTTTTGTTTTACATGCTGTGATTTGAGAATCAAAGCCTACAATCAAGAGTGTCTATAACCAAATAATCGACATCATGACCTGTGGGATGGAGGATCCCTGAAAGGTGCTAACATATCTATAAATATTTTAAAGCTACAACCTACAATCAGTTATGCACCAGCCATCAGCTGGTTAAACCACTGAAGTACATAGCAGAGCATGAAATCTAGGAAATACAGGACAGTACCCATCAGCCCTGAAGTACAAGAAAAGCTTTATTACACTTTAAATTTGTATGCAATCACTTTCAGTAAACCACCATTAGCTGAACCGCGAGGTCAGGGCAGCAACAGTAGTGTTGTTACAGTAAAGGATTCGGGGATTCGAGCTGTGAGAGAAGACATGGCAGATGGTGCAGGGGATCCACCATGACGCCGAGCAGCGCTGCAGCAACCATAATAGCCGAAACCCTAGGTCTGGAACCAAATCGAGTTTTTTTTTTTTTTTTTTTTTTTTCGCGGGGGGGGGGGGGGGGGGGGGGGGGGGGGGGGGG